>NC_050483.2:9852581-10153831 GCF_012460135.2 Molothrus ater
TGGGCAGGGACACCTTCTCTTAGACCAGGGTGCTCCAAGCCCCATCCGACCTGGCCTTGGACACTTCCAGGGCTGGGCAGTCTGCAACCCCCACCGGTGCCAGCCTTTCACCGAGTCTCCCATCTGTTCCACAGATGCCTTCGAGCTTGGAAAAGCCATCAGAGAAATATTCCAGCTCTGCAGGAGGTGCACATGAGGAACAGCTCTGAGAGCTGGTGCCCGCAGCCAGGAACATGAGCATACAGCCAGTTTCAGGATTTTGGTGTTTTGCCTGAACACAGATTAATGCCCTTCTCCAGGCTGGGCTCGGCTGTTATCCATCCTGCTCTGGAATATGACACGCACAGGCAGAGTCGCTCCCTATTTTTACTGGCCTGATCTCTGAGTCCTGATTTTTAGACAGAGCAAAGAAAAAGCTTCCCTTTCATCAAAAGTATGAAATCCTTCCCATGTCTAAAAATCACACCTTTAAACCCCTTGCTGCTGGTGAACCAGTGCACAGAGTACAGCACCCGGCTGGGAAAAGGGGATAATTTTGGGGGGTTGTGAGTTGAATAAGGATGCACAGCAGAGAAACCTTCAGCATGACAACAACCAGTGCTTTCTTCAGCAAACTTTTTGGATACCAGGCATGCTACACCCACAGGTCCTGGCGGCTCTGGAGCCATCCAGCCTTTCCCTTGCATCCTGCCCAGACAGTCCCACGGCCAGCTCCAGTCTCCCACAGCTCCTTGGCTCCCACCTCCCAGGAGCTGGGTGGTGCTAGGGACAGGATTAGCTCACAGAAGGTGTGGGCACAAAACAAAAACAGGACAGAGGGGAAAAAGCTACAAATTTCCTCACAAAACTCCTCTCTTCCCAGGAAGCCAAGGGAACACGTCATGCTGGTTTTTCTTCCTGGGCAGTACAAGTGACTCACATGACACTTTCTCCCAGTTGGGTAGTTTTGAACTGGGGTCTTTTAATTTAAACTATTTAATGAGGTTTTATGTAAGGAATGCTCATTCATCTTCCTCCGTCTTTCCAAAGGCATCCATTAATATTTAATGTGCTGTTTCTGGGCCTGGCTCTCTAGCTTTCTAAACTGCAGCCCAAGCATGGATAATGCTCACCTTGGAACCCCTGGCAAGACACACAGCAAGCCCAAACCTGCTCCCTGTTTTCCTTCCACCCAGCTCCTGCAGAATTCCTCCAATAGAGAGGCAAGGTGTAAATCCAGGAGCTGTGACTCGGCACCAGGACTCTGCAAACAAGTCTTTCTGAGGGGTGGTGGAGCCAGCTTCCAGTTTTTTCCCAAGATCTTGAAAACTGTGGCCATTTGTGCATTTTCCCTGGGTATTTATAGAGCAGGGCGCTGTCCAGACCTGCTTTTGGTTGTAGCCCTGGCAGGAAGGTTTTACTTTCTGGCAGGAATATTTGGTTGGTTCAGACCTTTCCTTTCCCACTCCAGCCTGTGGGCACCAAGGGCCTCCATTGCCACTGGACTCTGGACTGGGACCTAAATTAAGGTCTGCTTGTGGATCACCATGGACACATTCTCTCTATAGGCAGTTCATGAATCTCCAATCAGGAATATGTAAATATTGGCACTTTTGCTCTGTAGTGCCAGTTTGTGTTCCTGAGCTCCCAAGGCTCCATTTCATCCCTGTGGAGACCAACAGGAAATCCAGATGGGATTCAAAGGGGGGTCAGGGTCCACCAAAGCTGGTATGGGGGTGGCTGTAGGTCTGAGATGCCTCAGTCCAAATGACTGGCTGCCACTTCTGCCGTGGAGGCTAAAGAACACTTGGTTCCTCTCTGCCCAGACCTGTTGGGCTGGGTTATATTTATCCAGGTGTTTGTCTTCTGGAGAATCTCCACAATGTGAACAATTTGATGTGCAGTGCAGGGAGTGTATCCTTCAGACACCGGGCAGGTTGTACCTGGGGACTGCCTCTGCTGGAATGTGGCACGTGCCACACACACCCTGGAGCTCCACTCCCCTCCTTCCATAGGCTTCTGTCTTTCCAAAGGGACCCATGATCCTGAGTGGCTCCATCACTGTAAAGGTAACTTGAAAGGGTGGAAGAAAGAAAAAACAGAGGACTTGCCACTTTCCAGGTAGTGGTGTTCTGACTTGGTCCTGCTGAACAACCAAGGCCTGATTTTGAAAAAACAGGGTTTGGAAATTTTGGATGGGACAAGATCTTGGCTTGCTTCTCCAAGGAGAAACAACAACCTTTTCCTCTGTTTGGGTGTCAGCCTCTCTGCTCTGGATTTGCATTTCCTGATTCTTTCTGACTAACCCAAAGATTATTTTTTTAAAGAGTGCATGTTCCTGGCAGAGACCCTGAGTTTCTCCTGGTGAGCCCTGAAGCCATCCTTACGGGCAGGTTCAGAAAAGCAACTAAAAGAAGGAGAAGGGTGGTTCCAGGAGGCTGGACCAGCAGACCAGAGACCCATGTGAAATTCTCAAGTCAAGCACAGCTTCTGGGGTCCCTCTCACAACCACTTTGAGAGATCTAAACCAGTTTCTGTGAATTTAGGAGTCTTGGTGTCTCATGAGGAGCCCTGAGCACACATGTCCCAGTGCCACACGTATGCCCAAAAGGTGTTTTGTTAGTGGATTGATGTGGGATTGTGGCCTTCCCTACCTGCCAGCTCCTTCTATACCATCAGAGACGGTAGGGTAGATTGTGGGAACTGGGGGGATACTCTCAGAGGGTGGGGGAGCTGTCTGGAGCAGGAGCAGTGTAGGACACACACACCACAGTGCCTGTGCTCCCTTTGCTCTCCTGTGAATCCAAGCAGCCCAAGCGTTACAGCACAGCCCATCAAACAGCTTTCTCCAGTGTGACATTGCTGTAGGAAAACACTCAGCAGCCCTAACAGACAGCTTTTGTGGGCCTGAGAAGTCTGAGAGATAACATCGTGTGGTGGCCAGCTCATGTTTCTTCCTGACGCTTTATGTTACTGCCAAGGCTGCTGCCAGTCCAGCATTTCTGCCTGGCCCATCCCCCTGGCACGGGATACACACACAGACAGCAGGGCTACATTGAACCCCTCACCCCAGGCAGGATCCCAGGGGGCATTTCCATCCCAGGGATCTCCCCGGTGCCCAAGCCCCATCACCTCTTTGTGCAGAGATTCCCTTCAGCATGGCTGATGGGGAATTCGGAAGTCCTGTTGCCCCAGGCAGATTTCGGTGGGATGACTGATGGAAACACAGGCAAGGGTTAGAATATGCTTGGAAAAACTTGCTGTTACTCCTAGAACACTTAGTTTAGGGTTTTTGGGGGTTTTGCCATGTTTTTCTACTGTTCCAGCAAAAACTGTTCTGTTCTGACCACCATAAATCCTTGCTGCTACAATCACATCCTAATATTCTCTGATGCCAACAAACCCAGTCTCAGTCTTAAAGGTCTTAGACCCATGAAGAGAAAAACCCACAAACACCAGATGCTGCTGTTATTAACAGTGATGATAATAATAATAATTGCCCTAAAAACCCCACTAGTATTTCACATTTGCACATTGTCCAATCTTTACCCAGAATCCAGAATTTTTCATGTCCTTTCCATGCCCTATAAGAAGTCTGACCACAGCAGATAAGGGAGAACTATACCTAATAAAAATAAAGTAAAACAATAACAGAGATCAGCCCAGAGAGGAGAAAGAGATATTACTTTTTCCCTTCACAAAGTGCTTCTCCACCCTTGGAGAAGAGGGATCAATGTCACAGCTCCCTCTTCAAAGAGACTCAGAGAAAGCCAAAACAATGCATGGCCAGCTTCCATTTGCTATAAAAGTACAGAAATGTGGTGCAGACAATGCCAGGCTCCTGTCACGGCTCCATGTGTCTTTGGGAGGATATTTGACCTCCAAGGATAAGACTGGCCGGAAAGTCAGGGAGTGGGGCTTCCTGTACTTTAGAGTACAACATGGCTTCACCCACCTTGATGGCCTTCAGCACTGATTTGTGCTGGCCTCCCCAAGTCCCTCTGGGACTTCCTGGCCTGCGCCAGATCAAGGTGCTAGGCTTTAGCCATGCAGTTTAGCTTCCCTCTAGTTTCTCCAGTGGCAGAAGACTGAATTTGAGCCTGGCTTAGCTCCTGGAGTCCATGTCTCATTCCATACCATGCTCATGTGCAAGGCTCAGCTGCCTTGCTTGGTGACCCCAGCAGAGACTCTGCCCTGCACCAGCAAAAGGGTGGGAGATGGTCTTGAAATTGGCTTTGATTAGGCTGACTCAAAGTTAATACCTGCACAGCCACACACTGCATGGTGACACTTGGGTCTCGCCTTCCTTCCTACGCTGCTCCCGCTGGAGAAGGAGGAGGCAGCAGCCACACCTGCTGGGAGATAAGGGGGAGATCAGAACCCTCTAATCAGGGCAGGGAGAAGACAACATCTGGCTGAGGCTGCAGACTGTGGGAGCTCTTAAGGATTCTCCCAAGGGGAGAGAGAACCTAGGGAAGGCCAGCCCACAGCTTCATCTCTCACATCTTGGTTCTGTCCACATTTCAGGTGAAGTGCTCTTAGCCCTCCTTCACCTTTCACAGGCCCAGCTGCCTCTTGATTTAGCAGATTCATTAGAAAGTCTCCAACCCCTTAGGAATGTGCCCTTCCCCCTTGCAGTCTTCCAGTTCAGATTCAATTAATATCCGGCAATTAAGGCTGAATTAAAAGCTTTGGCATGAGGCTCCATCCTGGTTTCACTTGGCCAGCACCACACCACGCCTTTGCTGTGACCAGCACAAGGCTGAGCACGGCCACGGCCTGAATGCAGTGGGGAGAGCTGAGCAAAGGGCAAATAGGAAAATAGCAGGAATAAATAAAGAAAAGGGAGCCCAGCATGATAAGGACCTGCTGACTTGGCAGGTGTGTGCACCATTTCCAGTTTCATGGCCTCTTTGGGACACAGGCACCCTGGAAGAGATGAAGCCTTCCAGGTTAGCTTATCATTTGGGGATGCCAGCTGATCCCATCAGGACTTTATTAATCATGAATAACCATGAGCTGAAGAATTCAGGGCTGGTTCCTGCTTCACCCACGAAGCCAAACTCCTCTGCCACTGCCATGGAGTCTGCACCTCTGGCAGCCACCCTGGGTTGCCCCAGATGGGCTCCTCAAAGAGCAGATCCCAGAGGTTTATTTTTTGGACACAACATAGGAAGGAGAAATAAAAAACAGGGTGACCTTAGCTGGTTCCTCCAGGTGCTTCACAGCTGGGGCTGGGACAGTTCTGAGCTCCATGGGCCAAACCTGGTGACACATTCCTGCTGGAGTAACCTGGATTTCAGTACATTAGGACATGGCCCTGGGGCAGTAAGAAAAAGGGAGCCAGAAATATGACACTAATATGCAGAAACACTCCCAGCTATCATCACATGTGGGACTCAAGTGATTGGGTGGTGCAGAGTAAACAGAACAGAGCGGGGCTTTTAAGAGCCCAAGTTCTCTTTTCCAGGTATCTTATGCTAATGCACAAAGAGATCCAGGAGATAGGAACAGTTTGAGGAATGTAAAAGGAAACCAGCAGACAGCTATTAACAGAGGAAAAATTCACAGGTATCCAAGCTTAGGCACAGAGATGGGTTTTATTACACTCAGAGGGCTTGGCAGACCACCAAGTTTCTATTCTAATGTGATTATGGATTTATATCTCTTATAGGTGTGCATAGAGATTTCAGTATCAACCACAAGAGAGACAAAAAAGGGGGAATTTAACATACTAGCTACTAAAATGCACTTGAGAGTCCTTTCTAGCAGTGTTTGTGCTGAGTGTGTTACTGTGACAGGAAACAGGCTGAAAGTTATAAGGCTGAGCCCAAAACATGCTGGGGTTCTCCATGCAGTCTGTGTACACCCAAGTACTTCACCAGCATCCTCATAAATGCATCTCTCTGACATCCCACTGACAGTTCTGATAAGATCAGTGAGAACACTCTCTCTGCCCTCACCTCAGGGTGAAACACACAGAGCAAAATACCACAAGTGTTCCAACATGAGGAATAAATGCGGATACGTAAGGAATCTAGGGCAGCTCTGCTGATGATACAACAAGCCCTACAGCAGATAGTCAGCCTCCAGAGGGGAAATCCCAGGTGTCAGGGATGACTCCAAAGTATTCCCTGGGGATTACACACACTTTAGCCTAGATTCAGTGAAGACAAACCCTTGGAGGAAGCTCCACTGCCTGCCCACGGCTGTCATGGCAGCCCTTGGCACATGCCAAGCACACTCAGCAGTTCCTTTGCAGGAAACCCCACTGAGGACACTGAGGAATTTTTTCCTTTAGGCCAGCAACAAGTATTTCAAAGCCAAACCTTTGAATTCTGACAACCTTATCATGAGGTAAGCAGGGTCTGACCCAGGCACAGAAGTGCCCCATAACTTTCCAAAAGAGACTTACTAAAATTTTAGGACATTGCCTTGGCTTCCCTTCAGCTCACACATGCAGCAGAGGTGAAGAGCTTGGATACCAAAACAAATAATTCCCTGAGATCTTATTATATCTTGTTTTCAGGATTTGTCTCTCTTCCCTTGCAGTTCTGCTGTCAGAACAGTGCCTGGATCTCACTCACATCTTCTCCCACATTCTAATTTCACTGGAAAGAAAAGGAAAATGATCTGTGCTGATCCAGTCTGCCTTTCACTAACCACTCACCGCAGTACATTTTCCTTCATCCGTGAGCTGCCAGTAGAGCAGCATTCAGTTATCCCATTTTTCTTTATGTGGTCAGTCCCCTCGTAAAGATAATTTAACAGCTGGCGTAGAGCTTAAAATTACCACATAACAAAAGCTAATGGCACTCATGAAAAATGACCTGGGACACACAGCCATAAGCACATGGGCACAGGCATCTGGAACAGACCATGGAGGCAAAGGGCACCTCAGTCCCTGTTTAACCTTAGGCAGGACAGTGCTGCTGGAAAAAGATGTGTTAGAATGTCACAAAGTTGGGGTGTACCTGGAATGGAAGAGCAAGAGGGAGAGGTGGAAATAGGTTTTGAAAAAGCATCCTGGGATGTGTCACCTTCAGCCTAGGTCAGAGCAGTGAGAGGTGACTGAGAACAAGGAGGAAACATCCTTGTACTCACCTGACTGCTTCATCTGCTTGGAGGCCCCAGCTTGGAGGTAGAGAGGGCAGGATGCACACAGATAAATCACCTGAGAGCCTGTTCTATAAGCACTGACCCTGTCTCTTGTGCTTCTGCTGCAGTTGCCTGGCCTGTGAAGCAACATGAGTCACAAGGGATCCCTCAACTGCAACCCTGGCTCGTCAAAGTAAGGATCTCCCTGCACCTTCCTACCGTTCAGGATACTCCAAGCAGTCCTACTCATCCCCAAAGTCCCTGGTGTTTGTTTCACCCCTCCTGGGCTCCTCACAAGCTGGAAACTGCCTCACACATCACCTGCCCTGTGCACTGGGGTTTGATAATGGCACTTTAGGTGGAGAGAGCAGAGGGACATCAGGAGCCTCTCCACCAGCAGCCCATGGCAACCTCCAAGTGGAGCCAGAGCCACCAGCTCTCTCCCTCCTTCCTGCTCTGGGTATGAGCACCTGAACCACGGCCTGCCCTCAGGGGGACATGGTGACAGAGCACAAAGCAGCCCCTGGGCACCCGTGGGCTCACTCCTCTGTGCAGGACAGCCCAACCACAGCACCTCAGATCCCACTTGGCTCCTCCTCTGCCGGAGAAAACTTTGTTATCTCCTGGGTGCTCATTCCTACCCGTGACCCATGTACAGGGGGTGGCCCTACATGTGCTGCTTAGAGACTTGACACCCCAAAACTCAACTGTTTCCACACAATTCCACCTTCCCTTACATGGGATATGTTCTATATCCAAGTGCCTGCCTTCAAGGGGTACATGTCCAACATGTCCATTGAGAAGGGATTATCACCTTGGCTCCTGTACTGCCTCAGGTTCAGGTGGACTCAGGGATAACATGGAGGGGGTCTCCCTGTAACTCCCACTTATGGCACACTGGGAGCTGCTGTCCTTAACCCAGCCCCTCCAGAGTGCTGTTCTTCCAGGGGACACTGTGAAGGTAACTCTAGTGGGGACAGGCCTGGCTGGGCTGCTCCGTGTCCTGTTTCCAGCGCTGGGTTCAGTGACATGTGCCTGTGGTGTGGATAACGGGTAGGGTTGCACCGGAGCCGCCGGCACGGCCCACAAGGAAATGCTTTGCAGAGAAGGGAAGGGCTGGTCCCTCTGGGCACTGCAGAGCTGCTGTGTGAAAACTGATGTTAAAAATATTTGGGAGCTGATGGTTGATTTGTACCTTCTTCCTTTTTCAGTGGCAGCATGGGCAAAGCCGAGGGAGCCTCCAAGCTGAGTGCAAAGGACTTGTATGGTGAGTCGTGCCTGCAAACATATCCAAAGTTTCCCAAGGCAAAGGCACCTCTGGAGAGCTGGATGTCGGTGTTGGGGAGCTTTAGGCTGGAACTCAGTCAAAGCCACGTGAATCCAGAGTTCCATATGCAACAGGCTGGCCTGACCTGGCAGCAAAAAGACACCTCACATCTGTGCTGACACCTCCCACACTGGGGACAGCTGGGATTTTGTGGGAACAGAACATTGCTTCCCTTACCCAGATCCTCCCCAGGTCTGTTAACAAGATCACCTGATAAAGGGCCTCACAAAAGAAAGACTGTCCTCAGCAGGTTAATGATTATCCTCTTCTAACTACTTAGTGAACCATGAAAATTCCATGCCCTTTGGCTCTTTGGAAGTGCAGGGAATGGGCAGGATGGGTGTTTGTGCACAATCTGAGAGGCAGCTTGTTTGGGTTCAGCACCTTTAGGTATCAATGACAGTTATTCCTGATCTCAGCAGATCCAAGTGTCCCAGGTGAAAATGTGGCCTCTGGGGTGGGCAGAGCAAGCATAAATCATGTGAGAAATCACCTCCCCCAGTTATTTCCTGAGTAAGAAGTTGGAGGTTGTCTGGGCTAACACAAGCAGTTTTTGGGGTGTCCGAGCCTGCCAGCTCTCCCACCTGAGAGCTATGGATTTACCTGGTTGATGGTTTAATTGGGAAGGAACAGGCTGTGTGTGCTTTTCCTTAGGGATCTTCTACTTGATCAGAGATTGTCTTTGGTGGCTATGAACTGCCACTGTGGTTTATTTGTCCCTGAGAAGTGACTCCCTTTGCCCAAGGCTGGAGGTTTATCTATGTGGAGTGGCCTGGAGCAGTGTTCAGAGAGGCCAGCCTCACCTGGGGAGAAGTGGGATGGCAGGGACTGTATTTAGTGCTAAACAAAACCACTGTTTATGTCAATTCACTCCCAAGAAATGAAACATGAGGATAATGGCAGAGCAGAAATTTGGCTGTTTGTGGCCTGCATGCTGCAGGGTGGGTGGGTGCCAAGCAGGGGTTTGAACTGTGGCAGTCACTTCTGGAGATGGAAGGACACATGATAAAGAAGCAAAAGGATGAGGTGTGGGAATTTTGGGTGCACACAGGGATGTTAGTACAGACAAACTCCTCCTGCCTCCAAGGCAGTGCACATTCCTTTGGCTGTGCACTGACACTGGCACATCCTGTCAGGAGCAGGAGGGCTGCAGGTTCCAGGTAAACAGCCCTACAGAGATGTGTAAAAATGAACCTGGGGGCTCACAACGGGATTAAAGCCAAGCAGATTTGCAGGCTGGCACCCATGGGTGCAGGAAACCCAGGGCTCCAGCCACCAGAATTCCAGAGGGGGATCTAATGGTGCCATGGCACAGGGAGCGCCCCTCAATCCTGTGCCACAAAAGCCAGTGCAGGGAAAGGCTGACAGACTGCCTTGGAAACAAACACAGCTCTCAAATAAGCACTTTTCAACACAGAATTTCATATTCCACATTTTTTTGTATGAACACACCTCAAAAACAAATTCACCAGGGTTGGGACCTCTCTGACCAAATTCCAGCAAACCTGAAATGAGGACTCTATGTCCCTGAGCCAAATCCTCAGGAGGAGTAAAGCAGCTGCCTGCTATTTCCCTGCCACTACTGAAACACAGATTGAGCTCTGATTCCCTGCACAAATCAGTGCCTCTTGGCCAGCCCAGCCCCTGGCATGAGCACATCCAGAGGGATTTTGCTTGGCAGCACTTGAAACCCACCCGCTAATTCAGCAAAAGACACTCAGCACGTGTAAACCAATATTTAAATGTCTTGGTCCCTTTCCCACTCAGATCCTCCCCCTCCAGCATTAATTTCTGCTGTGAGCTGGCACATTTGGGGATAGAGGGCAAGCAAGAACTAAAATTCCAGGGAGAATTATGTTTCATAATGAAACAAATCACACCAAGCCGAGCTGGCCTTGATTATGTGATTACAACACTGCTGAGGGATGTTTGGAGCTGACAAGACTTTTCATATTTCTATTTTCCTCCCATGCAATCAGGCTGAACCCTCAGCCTGTGTACGCTGCCAGACCTCCAAGAAGTGAGAGCAGTGACTCCCAAATTCCCAGCACACAGGCATCCACTCATTTAAAGCTCTCTGGGTTATGATGGCTCCAATGCACACAGGTGTCTAAATATTATTTCTAAATGAACAAGGCCTTTGGTTTCCCTTTCTAAAGATGCTTTTTCTACAGTAATACTGGCTCAACATGACAGGGGTGCCAACTGTGGGTACAGAAGTGCTACCTGAGGGCCAAGGTGTCCCCAGTATCAACAGGGACTTATTGGGAATATTAAACCCACCTCAGGGGAGACCCTGAAGAGGGATATTTAAAATTGTTGGGCTGAGGCTGGAACACAGCAGCAGCTTCAGGCTGTGCACAGGAAAGCACCTGGATGGCGAAGGTGGAGGTTCACTCTGGGGGACCTCCAGGGCATAGTGTGAAGGCCCTCACAGGACACAGCCTCATCACATGGCTGTTGATGGGTGGGGAAGGCTCTGGTGTCACATTTGGCCTGCTGAAATTGCTTTGATCACCAAATATGTTGCCTACCACTGTGTATTCTTCACTGTGGTGAGCACAGAGGGATGAGGAGAGATGACCAAAGGGAATTCTACAATGAAACTGACTTAAAACCCCAAGATACCCTCCCCTGGCTCTGTTCCTAGCAGAGTTTGATATGCTTTCCAGCTGCTCTGCCATCCTCAGTGGAGTTTCCTGGCTCTCGTGGGAGCAGGACACTCATCTTTTCCTCCCCCCTTAGTAAAACAGCACCACATTTGTTCAGCTCCACATTCTGGAGGAGTCTGTGGCTGCAGGGAGCAGTCCCACATCAGCTGGCAGCAGGGAATGGCTGGCCCCTCTCAGGTTGCCACCTCTCCCCCCACAGCCACCAGCTGAATAAACGTTAATGCACACCATAAATAAATTAGGCTGCTTCTCTGCTTACGGGCGTCTGTTCTGAGCCCAGATGAAAGCCTGAGGGGGGGAAACCAGGCTCCAGTAGGACCCATGGAAGGACTGGCAGGAAGTATTTCTTTCTGCACAGCATTTCCCACAGCAGGAAAGCTGCTGCCACCCCTTTCTGAGGTGACTCCCAGAGGGCTTCTGCGGGTGTTCCCCTCAGCTGCTTCCAGAGCTGTCAAACAGCGCTGGCTGGCTCTCCTGATGGATTAGGCAGCATAGCAGGAGAAGTTCAGGGCAGTTTGATGATTGCAGGGATTTCTCATAGGGCTGTGGGGAGGAGCAGCTCATTTCTGTTTGGTTGCTGTCTGTCCCTGCAGTGCTCAGCCTCCTTCCAGGGTCTGTGAGACCCTGCCAGCTGCTTCCAGCCTGTCCACCCACCCTCCATGCACTCATTTCTGGGAAAGAACCAGACTTGATAGGGCAGAGGGCTGGAAAAGGGGTTTTGGAGCAATGAGTTAGGCTGGAGAAGCACAGTGCTGATGCCAATCACTTGACACTGCACACCCGTAACCCAAGCCAGGCTGCGGCGCTGTAACAGGACACGAGGCACTGTCACAAAGAGAGGAGCCACTTCCTGCCCAGTGTGGCCCTGCACAGGGATCATCTCCCTGGGGAGCCACGGGCAGAGAGGCTCCTCTGGTGCCAGCATCACCCCTGAGCCACAGGCAGCTGCTTGGCACTGGCCAGGCAGAACACACCAGTGGAGAGGAAGCAACTTACCTTTAATGGTGATGAACCAACTCACCTTTAATGGTGATGAACCAACTCCTGGGGATCTCACAGATCGGCTTGTATCCCAACAGGGCCTCCAGCCCCAGCCACATGGAGAGGTCTCTGAGATGAGACCCACAGTGCCCAGACTGTAATTCCCTGCTGCTGGCTCTCCCACACCCTGCCCAAAGCATGAGCTTGTTCACAATCCCAGCTGGAGGCCACATGGCTGTCACATCATTATTGACAGGAGCACAGAGGGATCGTTCCTTCCCCACAACCTTTAGGAGAGGATATGTGCAGGATTTAACACACACTGGTATTGCCTGCAAGAGACAGCTCTGGCAGGAGCAGTGGCCTGCCAAGCCTGCTCAGCCACACTGCTGCATCAAGATGACCAGGTCCATACCTAAATCCACAGGGATTCAGAACAGTGCCACTCACTGTCATGTCTTTAAAGATTTCATCATACTGGAGAAAAAGCCTGAGGTTCAGCAGAGATCCAGCCTTCTTGCCCAGGTCTTTAATTCCTCCTGTCCCCTCCTGCCAGCCCTGAATACCTCCCTTGTCCTTCCCCTGCTCCCTTGATGCCATTCCAGCTCCCTTCTTCACATCCCCTTTCCCACCTGAGATTCCAGCTTCAGATTACCCTGCTCCCCTTTGACACTGTGTGTGTGGGTGACCCTTCCATTCAATGCCTCGGACACTTACTTAATACACCAACTGGAAACAGGGCTGGAAGAAAAACTGGAAGCCAACAATCCTGTTGGTTCCTGCAGATCAAGCCCCAGTGGTGGGTGAGACAGGGAACACATTGGCTCAGTTCAGCCATGACTGGAGCTACTGGGAAGAGCAGACACTGCTCCAGGTGCTGCTGGCCAGGAGTTTGGGATGGCAGTTAGTGACAGGGATGCTGTGGAAAGGGATCTCCCACCTCTGATGCTGTTCAGCATCTCCAGTGACCCTTTTTCTCTGCCACCTTGAAACTGCTAAGGACAAGTTTTCACCTTTCATGGAGTAACTGCATAGAGCTCACACAGAGGAACCTTTTTCTAAATGGAAATGGGGTTTTGGATATGCCCAAGTAGCCTGGGAACTAAAGTTGTGATAGTTCATAAAAATAACAACCAAAAAAAAGGAGGAATTTTTCATTATGAATTTTTTTCAAGATTCAAAGAAAGCGAATTAATTAAATCAGGATTCCCCCAATCTTATTATGTTCATTCAAAAAATGCCATTACCAGCTACAGAAAGCTGAGAAAACACCACTTTGGGCTTTTTGGTGAAAAATAATTTAGCAGGTTTCTTCCAGGTCTGGTTGTAAAGGCAAAAGGGAATATCTCTACTGGTGAACTATAGCTCTCAATGCCCTGATTATCCTGCTCCAAGCAGCCTGCTGGACACACTGAACACAAACACACACTGTTCCTCCATGTACTCAGTCCTTGCACAACCCAGGAGCTGTGCCAGGTTTTTATTTGCTTTCCTAGAGTGGGTTGTGTCTTCAGTTAATAAAGCAGGAATGTGAGCACTTGGGGCTGAGCTGTGGCAAATATGAAGCGTGCCGAGCAGGAATTCAGCCGTGTGGAACCCGGAGCCACTGCTCCCTGCTGCCACAGCCCATTCACACCTCAATGAGAGCTGTTCATTCACTCCAAGAGCTTCCAGATCCATCTGCACACACAGCCATGAGGGAGAGCTGACCAGGCAGACATTCCCAGTGCCACAGGCGCCAGTACAGACCAGCTCCAGCAGTTCAGCAAGTACCACAGATCTCACAGCAAACCCAGGGAGCTTGATGCTCCCTAGACTGCAAAGATATCCCAAAATGGAGCTCTCTCTGTGCTGGCCAGAGAGAGCAGGGAAGAAGCAAGGCAGGACCTGCAGATTCTCCCCCGTCAGGTATCTCAGGCACAGCAGGTCAGTGCAAGGCCCAAAAGCAGATCCTTGACTAACCCTGGGTAACCTGGAGCAGGAAGCAGCAACCTGGCAGATGCTGTGTTCAAGTGCCATATCTGGCCCCAGGCTGGGATCCTGGAATGGAGGTTATTCCATACTGCTGCTCTGTAAGCCAGCCTGGCAGGTTTCTGCGGCTGCCATGAGCACACAGAGCATTTGCTGCCCCATTTCTGCTCAGCAGGCTGGTCCTGACCTGCCATTTGGCACAGAGCAGCTCACACTACGCTGGCAGGTTCCTATAAACAGTGTGTGCACTGCTAGATAATGTATAGATAACGTAGAGATTATATAAGGAACTGGCAAGCTCCAGAAGTAACCACCAGGACTTCCCTTAGGCTGCTGTAATGGATGTGGAGGCTGGGGAGGTCAGCAGTGTGATTCAGGGAATGGAGGAGAGGTCCTTGGTATGGCACTGGCAGGGAGAACAAATCCAATGCCTCTCATTCCTCAGAGACTGCTCTGTACTTGTCCATACATCCCCCTGTCTTCTGCTGTGCCTTCTGCCCAGAAACAGCTGTAAACAAATGTGGGGAGGGACAGGGAGGATCAGGTAGGATCCTGTGTGGTAAAACTAATTAATCAGAGAAGGATGTGCCTGGAGGGGAGGAAGAGGCCACTGGCAGGTTGTACTGGGGGTGCTGTGCCCCTCTGGCTTGACAGAGGCTGTGCATGGAGAAAGACAAGCCTGCTCCTGCCCTCCTTGGCACTGCTCAGCATTCCCAGAGACCTTAACCAATTATCCCAGCTGTAAGCTGGGCCCATGGGCAGTTTATCCCGCTAGTTGATCTCCTGTGCTCACTGAACGTTCACAGCCACATCCCAGCTCCCTGCTAAATAAGGTTTTGCATGGAAATGGGGAGGGAACTTGGCACTAAAGATGTGCTTTGGCTTCCTGGACCAAGCTGATAACCCCAGCCCTCCAGGATGTGCATCGATCCTGCTTTTTTTCCTGATTTATTACTCTCTTTCATCCTTTCCACTCCTTAACATAAAGCCAAACAGGACTCTTTCCCTGCCTGCCAAGATTTTAGTATCATTACTGGGATTTCAGCCCAGCACTGTTTTGAGCCCTCAGGTACCACCTTGTACCTCTGCAGTGGTCTCAGCTCTTCCCATTTCCTCACTGGTGCCAGTGGGAAACACCATTCCCACAGCACTGTTTATCTGTAAGATACCAGTGGTAGATAACATTTGTTGCCATTTTGCCCACTTCTCTGGGTGTGAGGCAAGATTAAAGCTACCTGGTTAGTAGAGAATTGAAGTGAATTCTGTTAAAGAACCATTTATAGGGTTTTTTTCCCTCAAAGGATTGTCTTAGGGATCACTGACCCAGACCCTGAGAGGCAAGAGATGAGACAATTTGCCAGAGGTTGTGCATGTTATCCCACATGTTATCCATGCTCAAGGCACTCAGGGCTTTCTGGATTCCGCATCCCATACATACAGCAAGTGTCTGGGATCAGCACAACTGCTCTTCAGGCCACCGGGGATCCCCCCAGCACCTGCCAGGATACCCATGCTACGAGTTGGGTTTTTTCCTTGCCAGACACAAAAAGGACAGGGCAAAGCTCTATTGTTTTCCAATCTCTTTGGCTCTCTTGGCAGACAAAAGGGGAAAAGGACAGTGGTCACTGTGGGTTCATGCCAGCTTTATCACCTCTGGATGTTTGCTGTACCGGTGCCACAGCCCTGGAGCTCTCCCTGCCCTTTGCCTGTGTAATAGAGTCCTTCACTGCCACAGACTCTGAAGGTCATAGCAGGAGATAAACAGAGGTGCAGATGGGTGTTTGAGCTAATTTGGGGAAATCATCACTATATTTCTGCAATGCTCATCTATCACATAGGGATTATGCAAATTCTCCACATCCTGGGGCCAGGTTAGGGGTCGGATAACACCTGAAGGTGCCCAGGTCCTGTTGCAGGACACTGTAGAAATGCCAAGTGTCCCGGTGTGAGGTGTCAGATGAAGCAGGAGGAAATGAGCTCCTCCTGCTCCTGCTGCTGCTAACAGGCCAGCGTGCACTCATACAAAATTCAGCAGGTCAGGGACAAAGCTGTGCAGAAGGGCAGGGTGGAGCCACACAGGACAGCTGACCTGCCTTCTGAGGTATGGCTGGCAAGGGAGTTCACCTGGGCAAGGCAAAGGATACCCCTTGATCAAGAAGTCAAAGAGCCACAGATTTTGCTATAGGCATCATTCACAGAATGCCAGAATGGTTTGGGTTGGAAGGGACCTGAAAGCTTATCTCATTCCATCCCCTGCCATGTACAGGGACACCTGCCACTGTCCCAGGTCACTCCAAGTCCAGCCCAATCTGGCTATGGACACTTCCAGGGATCAGGCAGCCACAGCTTCTCAGGGCAACTTGTGCCAGGGCCTCAGCTCCCTCACAGGAAAGAACTTCTTCCTAAAAGCATTTTCGGATCAGCCCAGCCCAACCAGAGCCAAATTTAATCAAAGACAAATAATGATGCATGTTGGAAAGCCCTGCAGTATTTCACCACATTGTTTTGAGTAAATAAACCAAAAAAACACTCATTTTCTTTAAAGCACCCACGCTCTTGGATAGATGTGGCCCAAATATGACTCTTTCATGATCGGCAACCTGGTTCTTCAATTCTTCCTGTGTTTAATTCAAAACCAAGTGCTAGAAAAGAAGGAGATTTCGGTGTTCTGGCACCCTGCTGTCCCCAGAAACTCTGGCTGGTTCCAGACCTCGTGGTCTTATTTGCAGATGCCAGCAGGAAACACAAAACTAAAAATTTCCATGGGTGTGGGGGCCAGGTAGAAGCCAAGGAGACAGAAGGGATTTCAGGAGAACATGCAGAAACACCCCATTTCTTGCCCTGGGCAGCTTCTGGGACATCACTTGAATGACATCGGGAGACAAAATAGAGGCACTTTGTTCTAGTTCTGTGGCTTGTGGAGGTAATGCAGAAATTCCCCCAGGGAAAAATCAACAGAGGGAGGGGAAACATCTGCATTTCTCCCTGTCCCAGGGCTTGCTGCTGTCTGAACAAGGCTGCAAAGGGCTAAAGAGGCCTTTGCTCTCTTGCACTCACTGAGTGCAGGTGATGGGAAGTTGGGCTATGCAGAGTTCTGAGGTTTTGGCCCCCAAAACTTCCAAGGGCTTCTCTGAAGATTTCCTCAGCAGTGCATACTGAGATCTCCCCTGACTGCGACACGTGCAGCTTCTTTGAGCTTGGAGGAAGGGGAAAAGGCATTTGAAGGGATCCCAGAGAGTCTGAGGGCAACCAGCTGCTGCCCTGACCACTGCTACAGCTCCATGGGCTGTTTTCCTCCCAGGAACACAGACCTGTGCTAACCTCCCACTGGAAACCTCATCCCCCTGGTATTCCTTCCCTCCCTCAGGGACTACCAGTTCCCCACACAGCTCCTCACCCTTCCTCTCAGGGCTGGAGACATTTGCCTGTCTGAATGTAAACTCCCTTTGTTTCCAGACCACCCACTTCAGCCTTTTCCACTCCCTCTGGAAAAGGAGGGGATGGGATGTCTTAAAACCCAAATGTGTCTCCATCCCACATGAATGCGGTGTTCTCATTTCCATCAGTGTCATCTATTTACATGAGAAATGCTCAGGGAGGAAATTGAGGTTACTGAGAGGAAAAAAGTGCCTCACATCAGCCCCAAATCCCTGTGGGATGCGCTGCCTGTGCCCTATCCCAGACCTTGCCCCACATTGCAAGTAGGACAGACTGCAATTAATGCCCCCAGCAACCAGAAAGTGCCACTGAGCCTTTCCTGCCAGCCTGAGGTGGGAAGGGGCTGCGCTGCAATATTAATTTGTTTATTCAAGGTCACTCTGGAATGGCTGAGCAGGGAGCTGGGCTGGGTGTCTGAGGTCTTTCCCCTGAACCATCCTCACTCCACCTCTGAGCTGGTGCTGGTGGTGTATGAGACACAGGCTCAGAGCCCTGCAGTCTCCATTAATGCCTCTGCCAATATTCCCACCAACAAATCAAGAAATCACTTCTACTGGGGAACATCCATCACTCCAGGGCTGTCAGCAGTCAGGCACAGAGGCAAAACACTGCTGTGTTTTCAGCCACAGACATGGAGCTACAAGTGTGAAGTACTCGTATGTCCTGCCAATCTGATGGCACAGCCTAAAGAGTGGTAGGGCAGTGTTAAAAAGCTTTAGAAATTGGCTTGAATTAACTTCTACCCACCCTTGCCAGGCTCCAAAGAAGACCAGTGGCATCTTTTCATGATCCTTATCACTGGGATATCTCCGGGTGCTCAGTACGCTCCCCAAGGCGTGGGCAGGATTGTGCTCAGCCCCGTGCACCAAGAGGAGCTCGATTTATAAGCTCTTGGCTGGCCAAGAGCTCTTGGGTGAAATCCCCAAGGCAAAGCTCAAGGAAAGGCAATGCTTGTTCTGGAGAGACACCTGCTGGCAGTGCCCGCGGAGCCCGAGCTGGAAGCTCGGGGACTGTGAGAAAGAGTTGTAATTCTCAGATCCAAAGAAAAACAACCAATGCTTCTTTTCTTGTTTCTTACAGAACAAAGGAAAAAATACTCCAACTCCAACGTCATTATGCACGAGACTTCCCAGTACCACGTCCAGGTGAGCACACACAACAGAGTGCTAGGGGGCTGAGAGGCTGAGGTCAGTGATAGGTGCCTGTAGTGCAGTGTGTTCCCTGTGTTCTGGACCTTTAGGAGGCCAAGGGCGAGTTGGGAACCTCCTTACCATTAAAGTCTCAAGTCACTGAGTAAAGGAGAATGGGGGGGAAAGAAGATTTCAATAAACAAGGGGAATTCTGTACAAGGAAAGAGGAAATGGAGAAGCTGTTGTCTTCTCTCTCCTCTGTGTTTGAAGGAGAGCATGAAATGCTGTCTGTCCTGTCACCCTGTGCTTTAAGCCCTTCTGATCAGCACAGACAGGTTAAAAGCAGAGTTCCCATGGTGGTTACTGGAATTTAGCTTTCCAAGCAACAGAGACCACATGGACTATCAGCTTTCAGCTCTCCTCAGCTACTGTGTCCTCTCAGGTAACACAAACCCCTTCACACAAGACAGGCAATATGCCAAATCCATCTCCCACTGCCACAGACACCCATCCCAAAAAGAGAAGCCAGCCTGGCCATCCTGAGCTTGGCAATTCCTGTAATGCAACTTGGTGGTGCAGGACTCCATGGAGGAGGTGGGGCCATTCATCACTGAAAACTGAGCAAGGCAAGACAGGAAAACACTTCCTCAGGTTCATATTTAGGAGATGGGGCCCTTTGAAAGCCTACATTTAGACTTGAAAAGTGCCTGTTTGGAAAGAGGTCCTGGTTTCCATTGGAGAAACCAACTCAGTGGCTCAGAAGTCACTCATATGAGGATGCAGAGAAGGGACTTTAAACAGTGACATGTAAATTAATTCTTTATTAATTATGCCATAAGCCACCCGTTTGTGAGTTTCTCCCCTGAACTTTGACCAAGGCAAACAGGATTGCAGTGGCAGGCAGTGAGATAGAATGAGGTTTCCTCACAGGAGGCATTTTATACCCTTTGAAGTAATCAGATCAAAGTTTAATGGTGGGTGGAGTCATTGCCCGTTCTAATAAAAGTTGCTGTATTTGAATGTCTATCTGGATGAAAAGGGGTTTTAAGGGATAAAACAAAGACAGCAACAAGCTTCTCCCTCTCAATCCACCCATATCGACAGAAAATGGAAGCAGAAAAATATTCTAATGATTTAGTCAGAAAAGTAACTTCCCCTCCATGAAAACTGACTGAACAGTAAACAGCAAAAGAATTTATGAAGCTTGTAAAGGTGGTGGATAAAATAATAAAAGAGATAAAAAGGCCTGTCATCTTGAGTAAACCCATACCCTCACTGCTCTGAAAGAAAAGGGCTTGTCACCTCTGCACAGATAAAATTGACTTGGCAAATACCTTCCCATGCACTATTTTACAATTACTGTAACATACACCCAGCATGTTTTTCATTCGTGATTGCATTGCTAATCTCAGCTTTCAGCTCACACACCTGCCAGGAGTTCTATGTAGACAGTGCCTCACCCCATACCTTTGCTTGATGAACACAGGAGTGGGCCTTGCATTGTCCTCTGCTCTGCTCCTTCCTCCAGTCTTTGGAAAACGTCTAACAGCAAATGGGTCACCACAAACCCTATACAGCCCTAATGCCCAAGAGCATGTTTAAAGATTTTCTGCAAGGTCTACAAGTGCTTTAAATCCAAGCCTTTCCCTGCATCCACCTTGTGTGGAGCCAACTGCAGCAACAGTTCTTGCCTGTGCTTCCTCACAACCATCCAAGGCTCTGTGCTCCAAGTGCACACATCCATCTCAGGTTCATCTGGTCTGTGCCAGACCCCAACATCCACAGCTTCTCCAAGTCCCACAGCAGGACATGCTCTAGCAGCATCAGCTTTTGCTGCCTCTTAATCTGCTTCCCACTTTGCATTTACTTGGGCTTTTACAAGGAGAAAGGAATTCTTTCCCAACAATTTCATCATCCTCCTCCATGGCCCATTGATGCACATGTCAACTGTGGACACAACCCACTGGGTTACTGAATCAGCTCAGGAGTGCATCAGCAACAGAAAGAAGCTACTTGATCCCTAATTCTAGGTTATTTCTGATCACTGGGAGAAAGCAGGAAGGTACAGGATCAGGTACAGGCAAAACACATCCAGTTACTACAAATTTTCCATCACTTTAGGACTTGCTTTAAAACACCCCCTGTTTTTCCAGCTCTTGCTTTGAAACCAGGATGTGTGCATCAAAGAGAAGCAGGCATTTCACTGCTGCCCTCCCCACAAACTCTGAATGCCCAGCAGGACCATTTTTGGGTAGCCACACTGCTGTCCCTGGCCCCCTAGGGCAGTTCTACCTGCAGCACCTTGTGATTCTCCTGCTCCAGGGGTTAATCTGCTCCTGGCTCTCCAGCTTAGCCACTGCTGCTGAAGTGCCTGCTCTGTACCCTACTGAGCAAGGAAACCAGGATGAGAGGGTCATGCTGGTGGATGGGCCTTTAATACTGCAGGGACAAGAGAAAAAGCTGGGATCTGGCCCTATAAGCCTCCAAGAGCTGCAGGCCCTTGGACTGCATAGATGCTTAGTCAGGCCTGTAACTTACCCATGCAAAAACCTGCTTTCCTCTGCTGGAGAAAGTTGGTAAAGACAGGGAAAAGCTTCAGCTGCTTTTTGACAGTCAGGCACGTTCCCCTTCCCTTCTTACCAAGAACATAGCTAGGCAACAAAAGAACAAGGTGAAACAGAACCTTCTTCCTTCCTGAGGTTTTTTTTCCTTCCTGAGGTTTTTTTCCTTCCCTGTTATCACCTGAACATGTGGCCTGGCTGTGCTGTCTCTGCCCCAGGGACAACAGCTGGGCAAACATCTTGGCTGCTCGGAGTCCCAGCTTTTCCTGCCTTGCAGTGCCCTCTGCTGGCACACACAACCAGTTCTTCCATCTGCAGGGAGCAGCACTTGCTCACCTGGACTTGCGGAGTTGCCTTCACCCTCTGCTGGTGGGGTCACAACATTTGGATGTGTAACACCTCTCCTTTCCACAGCTGCCTCCCTGCCCACCATTCCCTTCCCATGGAGTCCCTGGGGCCCACCAAAGCTGCAAGTGCTGCCCCGTTACACAAACTCTGCACATACAGGTTCCAAGTGCAAGGCTTGGATCACCACACACTTCAGAGTGCAGTTGGAGCAGGGATGGGAAAACAGCTTGGATGGCTGTGCTGTAGCTGAGCTGCTCCTGGCCCAAGTGCTCACACAGGGTGGGGAAGGAAGGGAGGACAGCACGGAAGCCTGGCTGATGGGAAAAGACCATGAGCTGGGTTTACAGGATAGGTGAAGGGAGGTAGGAATACCAGGATAACCAAGCAAAACCACAGGGCAGGACAGAGGCAGGCAGCAAAAAATCCTTTCCTACAGTCAGCAACACCCATTTTCACTCCTATGAGGGCTGATTTGGGTATTTTTGGGGAGAAGGTAACCCCAACCCTGAGGGGGGCTTAAAGGCCTGGGGTAGAGTGAGCTGCCAGGTTTGGAGCTCCTGAAGGCTTTGCAGCATAGAAGCTCTTCAGAGTAGCTGTTCCCAGAGCATGGGACCCCACACATTGCATGGATCCCACTTGGCACGGAGGACCAACACTTGTCCATGGTTTGTGTGAGCTCTCTGCCTGGCACAAATCCCACACAAAGCAGGTTTGCTACACAAGACAAGCAAAACACAAGTGCTTTTATAGCTTGGCAAGCAAATCAATGGTTTGTCTGCCATAGTTCTACTTCCAAGCTAGATTCAGAGGGGCCTGGGAGTAACTCATGTGTGTGAAGCATTTGCCCTGCTGGACAGTGATCAGGGCTGCTGGAATTGATGAGAGTAATATAAAAGTGGTGAAACTGGTTATGAAAACCCATTATGAAACCCAAATCTTTCACTGCCACGACCAGGCTAGTACCAACAACCAAAACTGTTTTGTGCAGCAACAACTTCATGCCTGAGCTCTGAGAAACTACTAACAGTAATTGAAGCCTCTAGAGATGCTTTCATCACCAATTTTTACACCCCAAAAAACATTTTCCACCTGTTTTTATCTCCTTTCTCTCCCCAACTTCAGCACTTGGCCACTTTCATAATGGACAAGAGCGAGTCCATCACAACAGTGGATGATGCAATCCGGAAACTCATCCTGCTCAACTCCAAAGAGAAGATCTGGACACAGGAGATGCTGCTGCAAGTGAACGACAAGTCCATCCGGCTGCTGGACTGTGAGACACAGGTACCTGGAGCCCTGTGGGACTGACCCCAGACTGAAGTGTGGGGTGCAGTGAGTGCCCTTTCCATTCTGCCTGGGAAAGGACAAGTTCTAAGGAACACAAACAAGGGTGAACCATTACCAAAATCCTCTCCTGGAGTAGAGTCACTCTGCAGCATGGGAACAGGATGGTTTTAGCAATGACAAATTAAGGAAGATCAGCCCAGGGATCCCAGGAGTTCCTGCACAGCACCATTGCCTCTCAGTTCAGTAGTTCCCCATTGCCTGACACCTTTCCCCTTCTCTTGCAGGAGGAGCTGGAGGACTTTCCCCTGCCAACAGTGCAGCACTGCCAGACAGTGCTCAATCAGATGCGCTATTCCTCCATCCTCCTGCTTGTGTGTCAGGATTCTGAGCAGCACAAACCTGACATCCACTTCTTCAACTGTGACGAGGTGGAGGTAAGCAGAGCCCTCCTGCTTGCTGTGAAACAGAACAAAACACACTGCTTGCTGTCTGCCCTTTCCCCCTTCCTCCAATCCTTCCTAAAGCCAAGCCCTTAAAGACATCCCTGTTTTATCCTTAAGGCGGAGATGGTCCATGAGGACATAGAGAGTGCCCTGGCAGACCACAAGCACGGGAAGAAGATACGGCCACAGACACTCAAGTAAGTGCTGCGGGATACAGCTGGGAGCACCAACAATAAACCTCTGTTTCCAGTGGTTTAGTCACACTCCAGTCTCTTGGAAATGGGATCTGCCACCACTGATGGGTTTGTTCTGTGTCATTTTCTTTGCAGGGCAAACCAGGAAAAGATCAAGCAGAGACAATCCATCCTCCCCCCACCTCAAGGACCGGCTCCCATCCCAATCCAGCATGACATGCGAGGCTCAGCAATGAACAGGAACAGGGTGGCACCTCCTTCCCAGCATGATCCAGGTACAGGGAGCACTCAGGAAGTCTGTCCTGGGGATGGGAGACTAATTAATTCAGACAGCAAACCTTCCTGAAGTGCTCTGTGGTGAAAACTAAGTCTTGTACCCACTAGGCATCTTCTGCTCAACAAATAAAATCTCCCAGAAACTCCTTGTAACAACACCCTTATTTGGGGGATACAGAAATGCCAAAAAAACCAAAAACCCCTCATAAGCCATCACATGAAATTTGAACCAGGCATTGGTGATCTTAAAATGTATAGACAAGACATTTGGTTAGAAAGACAAATTCGTGGCTCTGCTGACTTCACGGGAGACAAGATTTCACCCTTGAAAATCAACTTGTTTTCATGAATTCTTGTAAAGTCAAGTGTGGAAATGCAGATCTGAACACCCCTCTTATGTGCTCATCTAAAGTCTGATTCCAAAACCATCCTGACTTCAGCCCATTTGAGTTGGCTTGGAAAAACCTGGCACTTTGCTTTGAAAAAAGTAACAGAATTAAGTTCCTAGGAACAGAAACAAGCTCTTTCTCTTACAAAAGATCAAAATGATGAACAAACTGTAAGCATTTTTTACTCCTGCCTATCTTACCACCTTATCTCAGAATCCATTTCTAGTTTCAAGGAAAACAAAAACACGTAATAGGATACTATAATACATCCAAAACACTCATTTGCAGGGATGGCTTCTGAAGCCAAGCAACTGCTCTGGCTGCTGAATGGAGAACTTATTTCAGGCCCAGTTCTGCATCATAAAAGGAATATCTCTATTTCTCAGCTGGACCATGAATAAACATCTCTATTCTGGTGAAAAGCAGCCACTCTTACCTCTGCCCTTCCAAGGCTGCTCACATAAGCAGAGCTGGGAATTCCTCTAGGCAGGATTTCTGGCTCTGAGTGCACAGAGCCTGGCAGGAGAGCAGATGACAGGAGAAAGTCTTGAGTGATGCCTGTTTACTGAGATTCCTTCTCCATGAAACACCTTCCTGCTTTTCCTACAAAACCTGTCCTCAGGGACGGGGTACCTCATCCCCACATTTAGAGATGCTCTGGACTTGTCATGGTCCTTTGCCAAAACGCCTCCCCAATTCTCCCACTTGGCAGATCCTGCTGTGCTGACCCTTTCCATGTCCCTGCCCTGAGTTGACACCGTTTGCTTTGTACCAGGGGCCAACCCAGCGATTGTTCCCACTAGAATATCCCCCCCACACTGGGTGTGTGGCTTCTGGAAGCCAGGAGGTGCCTTAGGGTTGGGTTTTTTGTAGGATGATTGTGATTTAGCACCTGTTACAAACATTATTCCTGAAGTGCCCTCACAACCCAGAACAAACATCCAAGCTTGCAGCTACCATCCCATGGACCCCTGTCTTTTATGGAGCCTATTTCCAACCTCTGATAGTAAATCTGTTTTTCTCTCCCTGGTTTGCAGACTATGACCGACGAAGCTCTGGCTCTCATGACCATGAGGAATCCCGCGCCATGTTAGCACAGAAGATTGAGAAGGAAACGGTGGGTGACAGAGACACTGCACAGTCCATAGGCAGGAGCAGAGGCAGGAAGCAAGGGAGAGGGAGCAGAGGCAGGGAGCAGACATTTAATGCATCATCTAGGCATTTTTCCAATTGATACCTGCTGTGCATAAAGATAAGGTGGCCAAAAGAAAGTCTCCATCACCGCATCACAATGTGGTGACAATGTGACAATGTCTTCTGACCTGAGGCAGCTCTGCTGATTCCAGCTCTGCTCCTCCCCATCCCACTTGGGTTATTTTCCAGCTGTCCATTAGGAGGCGTCCCTTGTCCCCTTGGTAAGGACAGCACACAGCCAGGCCCAGCAGCTCTGTGCTTGCAAAGGGATGCATTGAGCTGCACTTCATGCCTGGATTGCCCACTTGTATGCATTCTCCCAGGAAATGCAGCAGGCCCTGGGATTCAGGCTCCCAGCTGTGTGCAGCCCAGGCTCACTTTCACACTGGTCCCTTGGGTTTCTGTCCTCACAGCAAATCCTGAACTGCACCCTGGATGACATTGAAGTGTTCGTTGCCCGGCTCCAGAAGGCTGCAGAGGCATTCCGACAGCTCAACCAAAGGAAGAAAGGGAAGAAGAACAAGAAGAAAGGGCCAGCAGGTGCAGTGCAGCAGCCACAACAAACGGGGAGCACAGGGGGGTCATGGATGAGGGGGACACCTCAGCTCCTGGCCCAGCAAGGCCGATCGATGCCATGGCACAGCCACAGATCCAGGCACACAAGTTTGGGAGGTGCTGCTCTCTCTGGCAGAGCACACAGAGCCTCCAGCACAGAAAGGAAGTTTGCCTTTCCCTGAACCCCTGATTTTCAGTAGTTCTGGTCTCAACACCCATTTCTGCTGTGCCTTCTGCATGGCAGGCAGATGGAAGCTTCCCAAAGGGGATGCTCTCACTAACGTGTCCTTCTCTGCCCCTTCACCTGGCAGAGGGAATGCTGACCCTCCGAGCAAGACCCCCGAGTGAGGCTGAGTTCATCGACTGCTTCCAGAAAACCAAACTGGCTTTTAACCTCTTGGTAAGACACAGAGGAGTTTCTATCCCATGCAGGGACAGAGTTTTCTTTTCCCTGTGAATCCCAGCAGTGAGTGTTTAAAGTGAAACTTGAATGGAAAACACTGACAAGGGACAACAGTGTGAATTCCAGGTTCTTCAGAACTCAGGACAAACATTGTGTCAGGCTTGTGCAGTTTTTCTGGGACAAGCTGTTAAACCAAAACTAGAAGCACCAAGTCCAGGAAGGGACAGAGCAGCCAGAGGGTTGCAGTGCCCAGATCTTTTCAGATCCAGGCCTGGGGAATCTCTGCTTGACAGTAACTGAAGTCCCCCATTGCCCCAATACTCCTGACCCCTCTCTCCCCTGCCAGACCCTCTGTATTGTGAAGGGGATGAAAAGAAAGAGATAAAGATGTTCCCAGTGCTACCAGCTCTGCTCAGTGAAACACAAGAGACAGGGAAGATAATAAGGCAGCAGGAATTCTGTCTGTTGTGACCAAACTTGTCCAGCAAACACATCATCCAAGCTCCTTCCTGGGCAGTCATTAATAAGAAAACCCCAGAGGTGGGGTTTGCAGGACACCAAGCTCCAGCCTTTTCTTTTAGAAGTAAATATGGATAATTTGTGCCTGCTCAGGATCAGAAGGAACAGTTTATCTCCTGGCAAGAGCCCAGGATTGAGTGTGGAGCAGAGCTGGGACTCCATGGTGGATCCGTGCCACATTCCTCACCACATAGCTGCTAAATCCTTGGGAAGTGCCCATTCACTGGGTCACCCTGCTGCCAGCAGTTGTTTCTCACTTCCCACTCCACATTAATGCTTAATCTCCAGCATTTCAAATGCTTTGCATTTCTGTAGGAGCAGGGAGCCTGTCTCTCATGGCAGCAGTGCCAGGAGCCCAGGACAGGAGAAGGATCTTGAATGGAAGCACAAAATGGAGAGGTTTCTCACCACAGCTCTGCTGATTGCTGCTACCAAAACCCAGTTCTTACAGTAAATTAATCCCAAGTGTTTGCTCCTCCATTCTGCCAGAGTTCACCTCAAACACAACTGGATTTGGAGCCTTTCAGTGGCCACGGCAGCTCCAGCTGCCACAGGCAAGAGCTCGGTGGAGACTTTCCCTTGTCAGCAATTGCAAAGGGACCCTCAAAACACCCATCCTGTTGTTTTCATTCATAGAACTAATGGGATTCTCAACCCTGAAAGAGGCAGAAGCAACCATAACCCTGACCTTTCCTCCCTAGGACTTTCAAAATAAGCCAAGGTTTTGTGTGCCTGTTCCACAATTACCTTCCAAGGCACTGATTTAACAGAGAGGGTACTCCACACATCCAAAAATTCATCAGGAATTAGAAATGGACACAAAATTAAAATAAATTATTCCTACTCCTCCATCCCTTACTCTTCTCATCAGTCAGCAACACTCCCACCATGTGACAGAGAAGAGAAGGAACACTCAGGTTAGGGTTAAACTGTGTTTCTCTTTCCAGGCCAAACTGAGGAAGCACATCCAGAACCCCAGCGCTTCGGAGCTGGTGCATTTCCTGTTTGGGCCACTGGAACTGGTAAATCTTATTTCCAGGTCTCACTGGGAACTCCCATTTTATTTCTACTTCACACCTACAAGCAGACAGATTGTGCAGAAGGGTTAGAAAACTGCTCACACCTGGCCACAGCTTTCTCAGGAACTTCCAGAAGTGATGCTGGTTGTTCCTGGCCTCTGATCTGGTTTGCAGCTTAAAGTAGATACAGGAAGCCCAGCAAATATGAATTTTTCCATCCAATCAATAAAGCATTACTGTGAGCAAAAGGGGCAGTGAGCTGGGGTTCCCACGGGGAATCTGTCTGGTCTCACCTTCAGGCAAACACAGCTCAGTATTTGCACTAAAAAGGCTTGGAAGCAGAAATCCCAACTTGGAAAAGGAGCCAGAAGGGACACAGGAATAGAAAGATACTTTCCATTTTTTCAAGTGTCAGCTTGTGACACTTCACTTGTCTGTAGCAACAGCTCATTTATAGATCAGATCTTTGACTCCAATCTAAAAAAATTTCATGTTCCCCTGAACTGTCCAGTCTCCTTCAAAGATTTAGGTTGGTGTTTCTTGAGGTGACTGAGCTGATCCAAGAATCAGCTTTGACTTTGATTCCTGCTCCTCTGTGTGTCCCTGGTTTGACACTTTGACCGTTGCAAGTTCTCTCCTCTTTGTGTGGTTTGTGTGTGACCCAGATCATCAATAGCTGTGGTGGCCCCGAGCTGGCCCGGTCTGTCCTCAGCCCACTGCTTTCTAAAGATGCCACCGATTTCCTGAGAGGGCACCTGACACCCAAAGAGATAAACCTCTGGGATTCCCTGGGGGAGACATGGACCAGATCCAGGTGAGGACAGAGCTGCCATCTCCCCAGGCTCCCCAGGCAGAGGGGATGCTTGGATGCCCTGATGCTCCTGCTTCTCCTTTGAGAGGATGTTCCCAAAGACTCATTCCTGTGAATGTCACCTGATATTCCCACTTTGTGTCCTAGAGCCGAGTGGCCCCGAGACGCGAACATCCCCACCTACATCCCCAAATTCCGCAATGGCTGGGAACCACCCACAGAAATCTTCCGTGGAGCTCCCTGGGAAATTGACATCGGACATTTGCAAGAGGAGGTTAGTCCTGTGTCCCTGGGGATCCTCTCTTCCCTCTCCCTCCCCCTTTTCCATAGAGATCGAGCTGAGGGGGGTGTGGTGGTGTACAACAAGTAGTTGGATCAAAACTCAGTTGGATCTGGTCGCTCCAACAACCAGAGCATTAAATATGGAAAGCAAATTGTGAGGCTGGAAGAGGGCAGCAATAATCAGCCTCTCCCAACTCAAGGCAACAGGACCCTACAATGTCACTGAGCTCCAGGGACACAGGCTTCCCTGAAGAACATCTTGACCAAAAGCTGCCAGGCCATGACTCATCTCCCACTATATGCTTCTCCTTTTCTCTGATCAGCTTTCCCCTTTCCTGGTAACACTGACTCCATGTCTGCCTTTCCAGCTCTCCTCAGCCAATGGATATCCTTACCGGAACTCCTCACTCAAGCGTGGCCAGACGGCTGAGCAGACACAGCCTGGGGATGCCTTCAAACAGAATGTCACTCCACACGGAAATAGGTAATGGATCTGCACCCCTGGAGCTTCAGCTCCTACCTTGGACCTCATGGACACATACGGTGACACTGGGAAGTTTGGGCATCCTGGAGACAACTCCCTACCACTATTAATAACCTCCAAGAGAAGATAAAGATCAGCTGAGGGATTATTCCTATGAGCATTGTCTGCTGTTTAACCCCCTGCAGCTCTGCAAGGAAAGGAATCCCAGGTGTTTTCCACCGCAGGAGACAAAAATATTGGCTGACTTCATCAGTCCATCCATAGGTTTTGTTTCCCAACATCAGCCCACCAAAGTGACTTTCAGGATCAGGTGCCAAAGGTGCTGCACTGTGCTTTGGCTCTCCACAGGTGTAAAAACATTGGAATCATGGAATTACAGAATGGATTGGGTGGGACGGGACCTTAAAGATTACCCAGTTCCAACCCCCTGCCAGGGCCAGGGCCACCTTCTGCTATCTCAGGTTGCTCCAAGCTCTGTCCAACCTAGCCTTGAACACTTCCTAGGATGGGGCAGCCATCTATTCTGGGCAACCTGTGCCAGGGCCTCCCCACCCTCAGAGGGAAGAATTTCTTCCCAATATGCATCTAAACCCATCCTTTGGCAGTGGGAAGCCATTCCCCCTTGTCCTGTCACTCCAGCCTCTTCCCCAAAGTCCCTCTCCAGCTCTCTTGGAGTCTCCTTAGGCACTTGAAAGGGCTCTAAGTGTTCCCTGGAACTTTCTCTTCTCCAGGTTGAACATTCCCAGTTCTTCCAGCCTGTCTGTGTAATGCTCCAGCCCTTGGAGCACTTCCTGGCCCTTCCTGGCCTCCTCTAGACACCCTTGAGGATCTCTCCACTCATCCCAAAGCCACCACAGGCTGCACAGACAGAAGCTGCCTACAGGGGGAATCTGCCCTAAGGGAAGGGCGCACACAAACCTTGCCCTGTTGGAAACACAGGGCCAGGGAAGAGCGGCCCAAGCTCCCAGTGCTGCTGGAAAACATTTCAGCTGAAGAAGGAGCTTTGTTTCACTGGAGACAGCAGCTACCCCTTGGCTTTAGACACAACCAAAGGCAACCCCACTGATTAGAGGCTGAATAAAAGAATATATTTCAGTCCTGCCCACCTCTCCCCCAGGCAACTGACAGGTGCTGGGTTCAGACAACTCTTCTTAATGAGAAGAATTCTAGAAAATGGAGAAAAACCCCTTCCCTTTCTTTAGAAGTCTCGGAAAGTTCACTTCCAAACCCAGAACCAACCAGGCCACTCTTTTGCCTCAGGCTTTTTCCCAAGGGAAAGATGGCTCTTCCACCTTTCAACAGCTTCAATGCTCATTTTCCATCACCAGTTATTCCTTGGTACAAAACCTTCATCTAAGTACTTTTAGTTCAGAGTTTAGAGGCTCCATCTACTTCCTTGTTTACATGAGCTCACACCTTGAAAATTGTCACATCTCTGAGTGTCACCAAACTCTTCCAGACTTCCACATGAATCCTCTGTCGTGACTTGACAGAACACTTTGCAGGGATTTGAGTCAAGGTTTCAGCTGACCATCCATTTTTCTGTCATCAGCTCTAGTCTGGGAAAAAAACCCTCAAGCCAGACTGTTTTTCCATGGTTTTCTGTTCTAGTCTAAAAGATTTATAAGCTTTACTACAAGAATTTAAATCCACAGCAAAAGACCTTAAATACACTTATATCAGCAAAATAATAAATTTTTTTCTCATTTTTACCCTATCACTGGTCCTGGTAGGAACATCAGGTGGTAGAGATGCAGTGTGGAACAGGGAAAGGATAATTTCTCTTCTCCAATTTCAATTTTCTTGGCCTTGTAATTGGATGGGCCTCCACTAAAACTCCAGCTTTTCTCTCCTGCAGGAATTTCGAGGCCCAGGGAGTGGCTGTGCCCAGGAGATTTGCCAAAATCCGCTACGATTTCACTGCGCGAAACGCCAACGAGCTCTCGGTGCTGAAGGATGAAATCCTGGAGGTATGTGAGCACTCCTGGGAAAGGTGTGTCCCCTCCCCTTCCCAGGGGCAGCAGAGAGCTCAGGAGAGCAGCCAGCACCAATCCCATTTCCCCTGGTGGTGTGTGAGCAGTGACCCAGAGCTTTGCTCCAATCCAAGCTGGCACAGGCTGCCTGTGCTGGGCTGTGTCACCTCCTCAGCTCAAACACATCGGTCCCATCCGAACCATGGTGAGGAGGGAGAACAACAACTCCCTGTCCTGCTCTGCTCATCCCCTCCTGGGTCTGTGCTCCTTATTACCACTTCCCCCTCCATGAGGAATTGTTTTCTCTGAAAATATACCTTTTTCATAACCTTTCTCTTCCTGCAGCTAGAGAACGTGGGACATTACTTGGGCTAACACTGATCTGTGACCTGGGGAAAAGGTTTCTGTGCAAAATGTAGCTTTTAAAAAAAATTTATTTATTTATTTTAACACAAAAAGGCAACAGAAACTCAGTCATTGGAAAAAAAAGATCTGGAGAAACAGGGACATTACATAGCAAGTATGAGTTCTTCAGCACCTGGAAGCACTCTCCTCTTCACCCTTATGATAAATTCTGATGCCTTCCAGGAAAAGTTTCAATCCTGGATTACATCTGAGAGCAGCAGATCTAATCAGAGCTCCTGGCCTCAGTGATGTCCTCCTGGCAACTTCACCTTCTGGGTGGTCCATCCCCACTTTATCCTGGTTCTATATGCCTGAAATCCCATGTTCCCACTAGCAGATTCATTTTTGTCCCTCTCTCAGGTGTTGGAAGATAATAAGCAATGGTGGAAGTTGCTGAACCGGAGTGGGCAGGCTGGTTACGTTCCATACAATATCCTGGATGTGGTGACACTGGAAGAGCTTGAACAGGTCTGTAGTCAGGTGGTACCTGACTGGCACCAGCTGCAGGGCACAATCTGCCTCTGGGAATAATCTTGTCATTTGACCTCCCTGGATTTCTTAGGATACTATGCACAAGTCAGGATGAACCCTCAGAAGTAGACAAAGTCAGGAGATTCCTGAATCTCCTATGATAAAACTCCCATTTTGCCATGATCACCTTCCCAAATAAGGCCTATCCTTCCCATTTGTGCAGCAGCCTCCTGTCTTCCAAATTTTTCCATGTCAAGCTTTTTGCTGGGGATTAAATTAAAGATGGACATTTCCCTCACCCAGTTCAGTTCAGCAGCAGGAATACATCACTCCAGTGGAGGCAGATGGAAATGCCATTTAAGTGAGAATTAAGTGAATACTGCAACTTGCACTCCAGAAATGTGGAGCTGGAGTGTTCTGAACACCCTAGGAAAACATGGAATTGCTTCCCAATTTTGGTATTGCAGAGTTTGGACAAAGCCAAAGAGGGCCCAGCAAGCTTCTGGATAGTTTAATCAAAATGTCAAAACACTTCCCAGTCTGCTCCAGGCCCTTGGCAATGGTCACGCTTCACATCCCAGCTATGGAACATTGAGGCTTTGCCTTCCAGTGGGACTGTACATGTTTGGCATGTCTAGGATTCCCTCAAGCAAACTTCAGACTTTGCTTTGGGTTCTTCATTCCCAGAAATTAACTTCTTCCATACTGCTCCACCTGAGGTGTCACCAGCCCCACATCAGCACAAGGACAACATGGCAGTTTGTCTCTTAAATGCAAATGAAAAATGGCAGGAAAAAAGTCTTACTTTTTTTTTTTGTCCCCCCCTTTCTAAGCAGTCTAACCAGAGGTACAAAGGAGACCTGAGCCCCAGAGGTTATGGCCCATCCAGTCCAACTCACAAGCTGCCTGCCAGCTACGCCGGGGATAAGTGGGGCAGTGAGATGTTATCACGCAACTCTACACAGGACGCCAAAGAACGTACGTGTGTGTCCCACCCTGTGTCCCACGCTGGGGTCCCCTGGGGTTGGGTACTCTGGGGACCAGACCTACCCAAGGGGCTCCCCTGCACCCTTCAGTGATCAGAAATAGAACAGCACCAGGTCTGGAGGCCACTGCAGGTAGGACAAGAGCCAAGAGAGCAGCCCTGGAGCTTGTGAACCTCCCAGGCTCTTCGGCTGCCCGGGACAAGCAGGGCAATAAGTGATCACCCCAATCCTCCTTCCTCCAGCTTGACCTTCCTCCTCCTCCTCCCAAGGCCTTTTTCTTCCAAAGCATTTAAATGTGTCTAAGGAAGACCTCAGGTCAATCCCTTTCTCTCCTTTCCTTTTGCTCATATCCTGCCACACATGTAGTGCCTGCCTGGCTGGTTCCTTTATGTGGTTCCACAGAATTCCCAGCCAAAGAGGAGATCCCTCCTTCACCCTGGACATGTTGTGGGGGTCACAGAGCAGGAGAGGGACCAGGGGCCCCACTCTCCTCACCCCTTATCCCACCCTGTCCACTCTTGGAAGCAGGAGCCCTTTTGGGACGATGGAAAGCCCCTCAATACAAGGACACGAATCTTTCATAACACCGAGTTATTCTCCACAGTCCTCAGGAGTTTCATGGGGAAAGTTACACTGGATGAAGTGTCCCTGGAGTTTTCCCAGAATCACAGGGACCTTCAAGCTCATCTCATCATGAGTGTGTTCCTCACTCCCAGTTTGGGCTTCCTGCTGCTTCTGTTCCACTGTGGAGCAAAGCCTGGAGCTCTGGGATCAGCAAATCACTGAGTATAAGTAGCAGAGAGGACTGAAAAGGTCTCAATCCCAACTCTCCAATTGTAGATTCTCACAGATCTGTCCTTCCAGATCAGGCAACAGCCAAAGGGTGATGGGAGGAAAATAAATGGCAACACAGGGGCTCAGGAAAAGGGGAACCACTTTTCTGGCCTGAATTTAAATAAGATTGCTGAGCCACACCCCCATTTTCCTTACAATTTCCCCACCAACACATTTAATGGGATTTTTGACTGAAGATTTGATTTCATTCCCTACCTGTTTCTGCAGAACTTATTCACCAAATGGATGAGCTGAATGACGAGCTGCTAAAGAAGATCACAAACAATAAAATTCAGCCTCCCCACAGGAATTTCAAAGTGGAAAAGCCTCAGCAAGTTTTTGTGCCCCTCACCTTTGAATCCAGCACTGAAGAAGTCAAAGCCTGGCTAGAGGCTAAGTCATTCAGCAAAGAGTAAGATTTGCTCTGTTGCCACATGAAACGCTCATCCTTCCCTGGAGAAGGAGCTGGGGAGGCTGCTGGCACCATCTCACCTGGGACAAGTCACTGGGATTTACCTACAGAGCCCGTGTTGTAAATTAGATTTCAACCCTATTAAACCCAGGCTCTAGAACCAGGATGTTCAGAGTCCAAACTCACTCCTTTTCTTTCTTATAAACATTTTCTTGGAGAAAAACAATCCACAAATCAAACCCAGGGCCTGAGATGCCACTGGAATCACAGCTGCCAGCCTGGCACAGCCCCAGGGCCCTGTGATACGACCCCAGTGCAGCTCCCAGCCTCCCATCTCCCACTCCTCACCTCTGGCACGAGGCCACTGCAGCACAACCATCATCCCCCACTTTGTGTCTCCCCAGGACCGTGGAACACCTGGGCATCCTCACCGGAGCTCAGCTCTTCTCCCTCAACAGAGAGGAGCTGAAGAAGGTGTGTGGTGATGAGGGGAACAGAGTGTACAGCAAGATCACGGTGGAGAAAAACCAGCTGGAGGTGAGTGTTTTTCTGGATAATTCCTGCTGGAATGGGGGGCTGTACCAGCAGTGTCAGCTCATTAAACAGGCATTTTAAGAAACACAACTGGGGGGAAAAAAATGCAACCAAACCTACACAAGCAATAAAAGACACGTAAAAATTCTGAAATGCCTTTTAAGCTAAAAGGCCCCAAATCCACAAGATCCCCCTGTTTCCACTAATTAATCTGCTTTTTACTGACATCACCCATCCCTTTGAAACTAGCTCTACTCCCAGAGCATTCACTGAATACTGTAATTTAACTACAGCTTGAAGTTCAAACCCAAACTTCCTGTTTTGTTTCCATTCCAGAAAAGCAGAGGGGAGTCAGAGCTCCAAGAAATCATGAAGCGCCGCCAGGAAAGGATTGATTCTGCTAATTAAAGTCTCTCTGCTTTATTTCAGCTCTTAGCCCTAAGTAGTGCAGAAAAAAAAGGGAACAAAAGCAATGATTCCCGGCCCAGGCCGGAGGCAGCAGAGCTCCCCTTGGGCTCCAGCTGCCATCAGAGTGACAATTCCTCAAACACTGTTGGGAAGGGTTGACAATAAGACCATATCCCACTGGGAAAGGTGTTTTAATTTTGCATGAAGTATTTTTTTTATAACTATATATTTTATACTGAAATTTTCCGTGCATGCGATCGGAGCAGGATTCCCTCGGGGCTGGATGTACGACAAGGGCTGGATTCAAACAAAGACCCCCAGAGCTTTTCTCCAAGGGCTGTCCCTGCTCCCAGCCCTTGCTGGCAGAGCAGGCCTGGCACACAGCTCAGGAGGGGCCAGCTCAGGGCCTGGAGCCTGCACCACGGGAATGAGGCTGCAGGAACAACCCTGCAGTGCTTTGGGTTGAAGGAAAGGACATTAAAGCTCATCCTGTCCCACCGCCATCATGGGCAGGGACGCCTTTCCCAAGCCCAAGTGGTTCAAATCCTGTCCAGCCTGGCCTTGGACACTTGCAGGGATGGGGAGTAAAGACCACTCTGGGCAGCCTAAGGCAGCCCCATTTCCATTTCCTCCTCAGTGCAGGTGTCCCCTGCAGCCCATGAGCACAGCCCGGTGACAACTCCCTGTCCCCCTCCTGTGCCCCTGTGCCCCCTCACCGGACAAGGCTGGAATGGCAACACACATTCCCAAAGTCTGGCTGCTTCCTTAAATCCACAGACCAGTTGGTGCTGTCTCTGAAATGAGCTCTCAGTGCCTAGAAAGGAGCAGGAGTGACAAACAAAGGGATCTGAACGTGGACATAGGTGAGCTCCACCTGCCCACTGCTGCTGATGCACAGGCCTGGGCTCAGGGCAGCTGTGCAGCCCTTCCCTGGGCTGCTGATCCTGCCCTGCAATGTTGTGGGGCTGCCAAACCAGGCCTCAAACCAGGAGAAGATAAGCCCTGACCATTTGTTCCCGTCCCAGGCACGCCCACAGCCCTTGCCAGGGTGTTGGTCACTCGTCCCCACCTTCACGTTTTCACTGTAGAAAGTCAGCTGAAATGATTCCCAAATAGCTGAAACCCCAAAGCACACTGGGAAGGGCAGGTTTAACTCCAAACAAATGGGCACAAGGAAAAAAAATCTAATTTAGCACAGGATGTTGCTCTTGACTTCCTGTTTTCCTTCATAAAGTTATGTGCATTGATATATAACAATCTGTAAATAGGGAGTGAGGAAAATCTCTTCCCTAGAGGCAGAATTAGTGATTATGCTTCCAAAATTTACTCAGAATTTCAAAACTCAAGCAAGCAGCGTAGTTCCTGTCCACAGCAAGTTTGGCACATTGCATTTCTATCTCTGTTTAACTGAAGACCAACCTGATTGCAAAGCAGTGAAGCAAACACAGCTCCAGAGCTGCCCACAGCCCAGGGACAGTTGGCTTTTCTCTCTCAGCACTGCTCAGTCTTTGCCCAGATTTGTGTCTGTCCTTGCACATCTAATGGAAAAAGCTTTAACACAGCATCGGGGAACTCGTGTCTCAATCTGAGAGCACCAATGCACCTCAGTTTTGGCTTTATTCCTGACTGTCTCCCATGGATAATCTGTTTTCTTCATCTGAAAGAGGATGCTGCTGGCACCAGCAGAATTAGGGTGCAGGCAGGGGGGGATCCTGGGTTTAGTCACAGCCCTGCTGGGATCTGAGAAGGGCACTCACCTTGTCAGGGAGGGATGAAGAGGACAATCCTCCTGAGAAGCCCTGGCTCTGGAAGAGGGTGAAGGGAAGCAGGATGGCAAGCACAGGAGGTGAAAGAGTTTCTAAAATGAAAATAAAACCAAATGTTGAGCTAGGAAACACCCCACCTTCTAGTGCTGGGGTGTAGAGGAAAGCAAATCACAGGGAATTACAGTTATCTGGGATTTTAACAGGAGTGTACAGGACAGCTCTGTAAAGCTGGGAGCCACAGGAGCACTTCCCAAAACAAATATCTCAGCAGACCTTACTGCAGAGGTCACTTTTACAAATTTCCATGCGACTGAGCTGTGCATCTGTTCTGTTTGTACTGCCTGCAGACATTGCTATAAAGTACTGTACATTGATGTAACTGAGCGAAGGAGACAATGATATAACCATGCACTGTACAAGAGTTATTAAAATAGTTAAGTTATACTTATAAATCCATGTCTGTCTCTTTCACTGGGTTTTATAAATAAATCCATGTCTGTCTCACTGGGTTCTCATAATGGTTTGTCACTGACAGTCTGAGAAACTCAGCAAAAGGTCTGAAACCACACGTTTCCTTTTGGGTTTGGGGACTGACATTCAATAGGAAGGGTGTTATGGCCTGGATAGCTGTGTTTCAAATACAGGGGCAAACTATGACAAGGCTGTACAAAAGCAGCAGATGGACCCGATGGTCCACTGGAACACCTGAACAGATCCTGGCAGAGGCACAGCATTGCCACCAGGTCCTGCAGCACAGCTATTTGTACTTCAGGGCTTCTATCTTTTGGTACAGATCCACTGGAATTTAACATAATTTGGCAAGAATTAACATTAACCCATGAGTTTGAGGGCATCACCTGTGTGTGATCTCAGTGGGTATAACTGGGGTTTGGGGGAGAAAAAATGCTTTAGAGGTGTGATCAAACCTCTGTACAACCCTGTCAGGATTAAGGGCAGCAGACCAGGTATATTGCTAAAAATTACAGAAATTATTTACTTGAATTAATAACAAGGACTAAAAGACCTTAATTAATCACTCCTGAGCATAGGGGCTGTAAGTGCTGGCACAGGGCACCCTGTGTGAAGGAATATTGCAGCAATGACATTCGACAACACCAATTACCAGGACAAACTGTCACTGACCCAGAACAACAGCCCAGAGCAGGGGCCTCGGGGGGTGTCTGCCTCAGAGGGGCTCTACAGACTTGTGGTGACACAGAGCCTTTGACCAACACCACCATGTCCAGAAGAAGCTCTGTGTTATTTTCTCGACCATCTTCTCGTTTCGTGTCTTCCCCGGGCCGAGGCCATGAAGGATCTCTCCGAGGGCCTGACGCAGCAGCCGCTCTCACCGCTCACCGGGGCGGGGCCGGGGTTCGGGTTCGGCGGGGGGCCCTCAGAGCCGGGCCCGCGCCGCGCCCGCTCAGGGGGCCTCTCGCCTCAGCGACCGACACAGAGGCTGCCCCGCCACTGCCTGCCGCCGCCTCCTGCTCGCCCGCGGCGCCGCTGACCAACAGCCCCGTCCGCACCGGGACCTCTTTCTGGGCACGGGGTCCATTCTTGGCGCCATTTTCTCCCTACTCAAAGCGCGTGCGCGAAACATCGCCATATTGGAAAGGGCAACATCCGCCTAAGCCGCCATCTTAGGTGTGGTGAGTTCCGCCCGAAATCCGCCATCTTGTGTTCTGGCAGAAGTCACTTCCGGTGATGTCCGCCATCTTAGGTGTGGTATCACGTGAGTTCTGCCCGGACCCGCCATCTTGTGTTCTGGAAGAAGTAACTTCCGGTGATGTCCGCCTTCTTAGGTGTGGTATCACGTGAGTTCTGCCCGGACCCGCCATCTTTTGTGCTGGCAGCAGCCCGGTCCGAGCGGTTCCGCCACCTCCGGCCCGAGCCGCCCTTTTGGGCGTTGCCGAATTTGATTTGCGGCCACCTCCGCCCCCTTGGGAGCGACGTTTGTCGCTGTCCGTCACACAGAGGAACACTCACACACACACGTGCACTCACATCACAGCCCCACACAGCTCGACCGAGCCCCGTCCGGCACCGCCCGCTGTCCCCAGTCCTGGATCTCTCAACCTCCCATCAACCCCAACAACCTCTTTTGTGCATACAAAAGCTTCCTTAGTCACAAGCATCACAAAGGCCCCCAGAGTCTGTGAGTCAAGGGAAGTTGTGAAAAATACTCTGCTTTCTGCTCATTCAGTTTTCTTTATGACAAATATCTCTGTTATTGATCACATTTCCAACAACAGCAGGCAGCTAACCTATGTTCCTGGCAGGATATTCCTGTCCAAGTCCATGACAACTTCTTTTTGCAGCTGCCTCATACGTCAGCGTTTGCAGATCCTGAATGCAGAGGGGAACAGGACATCTGTAGCCTTGAGACCCTGCAGATGATGGATTTTTAAGATCTCAACTCTCAGAGGGGCGATCAGGCAGTCCCGGCTCGTTGCAGTTCCCCGCAGGAACACGAGGGAGTGCTGCAGGACAGGCTGTGTGGCCTCTTCCGGCGCTCACCCTCTGCCCCCGTTGTTTCTCCTGAGTTCTTCCCTCAGCCCTGTCAACGAGCGCAGGAAAAATCTTGTCTCACTCCCTGGTCGTGCTCAGGCACTGGAAGCAGTGATGAGACATTCATAAAATCCTGGAATGTTCCGGGTGGGAAGGGACCTTGAAGCCCATCCCATTCCACCCTCTGCCATGAACAGCGACACCTTCCACTATCCCCGGTTGCTCCAAGCCCCGTCCAACCTGGCCTTGGACGCTTCCAGTCACTCCAGGCTCCTGTGTATTACTGCAGCCTATCAGACTAATAAGTTGTTTCTTGGAATGCTGTTGGAGAGAAGGTATTTGATGAGGCTGAGGATCACATTAACACATACACTTATCGGAGCGGCAAACTATGTATTTTTCACCCAAAAAGTGAGGGGTTTTTGGGACACCAAAGCAGAACTCATCTCCAGTTGCATGAAGTGAGTGCTTCAGAAAAAATGATGGGATGAATTTAAGACAGAGAAATGACGTGGATGTTAAAAACGCCAATCACTTGTTTTTAAAATTCTTAAAAGTTTAATAGTAATAAAATGGTTATAAAAATAGTAATACAATTAGAGTAATAATAATTTGGACAAATTGAATTAGGACAATATGAGACAATAAATACAAAGAGTTACGGACATTCAGGTACCTTTTTCTGGGCAGCACGAGCCCGAAAAAGGACCCCCGTTAACAGAGGATTAACCTTTAAAAGCAATAGCCTGTTGCATAGTCATACACTTCATATATGATGCATAAATTCCATTCAAACACAGGATTCTGTCTGGTCATTGTCAGCTTCTTCCTCCGAATCCTAACAGCGCCTTCGAGGCGGGAAGAAGTTCGTTTCTTCTGATAAGAGGGCAATAAATTCTTCTTCTCTGAAAGATTTAGGCGTCCTGTGGCTGCTATCTCACTGCGAGTCCTTTCTTTTAAAAAAAAGTATCCTACATAGAATCGTTTCTATTTTAACAATTTTTATAACCTAAAACTATATTTAACACAGTACTTAAGAGAATTAATACAGCTTTACTTTCTAACACGACACATATAATATTCATTTTAATATTTGTGAAAAGCCAATCATAAAATACATGCATTTTTCACAGTGGAGAATCAGCAAGTGCCAGCGGTTAGCAGATTGAACGGGCGAGAACACACGCGAGCAGGAACAGGAGTATGCCTTTCAGATGAGACTAACTACGAGCGCATTAATTTTAAAATTACTTATTTTTCCCCGCCTGCTGGCGCTGGTGAAATGAAAACTCCATTTCCCGTGATGCACTGGGGCGACGCAGGGCGGTGTCCCCAGTCAGGCGGGGCGGGGCGAGAGGCGTGGCCAATGGGGAGGCGGGAGAGGCTTGAATATTAAGGCGGCGGCGATACTTGGTTAGTTTGCTGGCGGGAGGTGTCGTGTCGGCTTTGGTGGTTTGCGCGGCCGGGAACTGGTACCGTACGTCCGGCTGGGTGGGAGGCGGATCCAGGAAGGGTTGGCGGAGTCTGTGGCGCTCTGGGCTAAGGCGGCCTGAGGAGCTGTGGGGTCCGTGCGGGGGTGAAGGCTGAGGTGCTGTGGGGTTAAAGGTATGGAGGACTGAGGCGGTCTCAGGGACTGTGAGGTACACGGGGCTGAGGTTTGTGGGATCCGTGAGGGTTGCGCGCCTGTAGGGTCGGAGATGGGGGGTGAGGGGCCCTCGGGTATCAGTGGAGTCTCTGGGGGGCTGTGAAGTTCGGGGAACTGATAGCTGCCGTGCCCTTGAGAGGCGCTCGGGGAGCCGTGAGGTGTGTAGGGCTTGAGGGGTTGTGGGGGGCTGAGGCATTCCTGTGGGGCTCAGGGGCTCTAAGTACTGAGGTGCGCGGGCCTGACGGCTGCGGGATTCGTGAGGGGCGCGGGGCTGAGGGCTGTGGGGTGCGCGGGGCTGAGGGGCACGGAGGAGATCGTGAGGGGCTGACGTTTTGTGAGGTGGGTGTCTCTGGGGGTCTGTGAGGGGCTGTGAGGTGTGTAGGGCGGAGGGGCTGTGTTTGTGTGGGATCCGTGAGGGGCTTTAGGGTATGAGGTACTTAGCGTTCGCGGCTGTGGCGCTCTGAGACGTATTTTTCTGCCTGGCATGGCGGGGTGCCCGGTCCCGGCGTGGGGCGATGCGTCCCGGGGCACCGACAGCCTCGGCTCCCGTCGGTGCCAGCGGGGAGTCCCCGCCACTCTGCCCCAGGCAGGGCTCGAGGCTCGGCTGTGCCCCTGCCTGCTGCAGCCGCTCGTCGAACTGGTGAAGGACCAGGGGGTCCCGACTAAGCCTGGCTGAGGCTCCCCCTGGCCGGAGCGCAGGCGTCGGCAGCTCCTGTGAGGAGAGTGGGGGGATCTCGGGGCAGGAAAAGGAGCAATCACCAGGGAAGGAGATGGCTTAATTTAGTGGCTTTTGCTGCTAATATTGCCTGCGTTCGGTTCTCCACTGTCAAGATGGGTGCTTTTTTCATATATTTCCCTTAGGGGGGAATTAAACTCCCAAGTCCCTCAAAAAGTTGGGTATCTAAGCGGTGTGTTTTGGCTGCTCAGAAATTGAGGGTGAATGGGCTTAGGAAAGCTGTCTCTGCCAGGTTTCAGGTCAGTACCCAGCTGTACAGGTGTTGATTTCTTTTTAAAAGGAGGATCAAATGAGAGGTGGTCATGTCCCAGGAGACAGCCACTCCCTCCTGACAAGGGAGAATGTGCGGCTTGTCTGGCAGGGACAGGAGATGTCCAGCCTGCAGAAAGAAATGAGTGCAGGACCTTAGAAATCCAATAAAGTAAGGTGGCTGAAAATGGACAGGGAAAAGAGAGGAAGGTGTGTGGAAGTTGGACTTCTAAACCTCAAAGCAGAGGTCCCTCTTGCCTGTGGTTTGTCTCTCTTGCAAATACAGATTAAATGATAGAATGGTGAAATTGTTTGGATTAGGGGGAACCTTACAGATATCTGGTTTCACCTTGCACTGGCCCAGGTTGCTCCAAGCCCCATGCAACCTGGCCTTGGGCATTCCCAAGGACGGATCAGCCACAGCTTCTGTGTGTCAGCCTGTGCCAGGGCCTCAGCATCCTCCCAGGGAAGAATTTCTTCCCAATATCTCATCCAAAGCCACCCTTCTTTGGCTCAAGGCCATTCCCCTTGTCCTGTCCCTGCATGCCCTTGTGAATGGTTGCTGTCCTAAAGGGTGCCTGTCCATGTGTACTCTGTTCAAGTTTAGCAGGCTGATATTGCTTGAATAAGGTTGAAAAACTGTGTGGAGTTTTAAACTCAGGAACAGGAAATTCTTGGTAAGCAGAAGAATTGGCAGAGGTGGCCTGCTGAAATGTTTGGGGGGCAGCAAAGGAATGTAAGAGGCAAAACATGAGCCAGAGAAAGGGAGAGAAGGCAGGCATGTGTTAAATCTGTAAGACAGAGAGGTAAGAGTTGAATTATTTTGGAAACTAGAACCTGAAGGAAGAACTTGTTGGCTGCCTTGTGCAAAGAAGGCCTGTGCAGCGTTCTGCAAGTCTTGTTTTGAAGCGCTTGCGAGGAAAAGAGAAGAGCGCAGATCAAAAGAATTCAAGTGCAGTATCAGTGGAATATTTATCCTGGCAATAGGATGACAGAGAGTAGCTTGCAATGGCTTAAACTAGACATCAAAAGGAACAGCTGTGCTACAGGTGTTCAGGCTGTTGTAGAGAAGTGATGGAAGAGCTTGTGTGAAGGGAATCAATCCTGTGAGATCAGGTTTGTTTCCTAGGTGCTTGGATAAGCCCCAGTGTTGCCATGTTCTTTGGAGCTGAGGAAAGGAGCATAGAAAGTCACAAGGCCGATGCCTGGATGCCCTAGGGGGACTTTATGATGCTTGTGTCCCCAGTGGTCTGTTCTGCTGGTCTCGTGGTGTGGAACACAAACTTTTCCAGACCATGTCAGAATGATAATGTAAAAGCAAAGCTTTCCTTGAAAGCCTTCAGGTACACAATAGGGCAAAGCCCATTGCTCAGAATTCGGTCCTTACAATTGATAGGATTGGGCAATTGGACTATCTGGCCAATGTTGTCCCATGAGAAAGCAGTTGGTGAGGTAATCTCCTCTCTGGCATCTGCCCTCCTCCTCTACTTTTATTATGCCAGTGATTGCAAAATAAAATGGCCTTGGAGAAGTACCAGGCAAGAGATAACAAAATTTTAGGAATGTGTCAATAAGGGCCTGTTCCCTGTGGGAGTGAAAGGTGGGGAAGTACTGGAAGTTACACTGAGGCATTTAACAGTCTACAGAACTCCAAATACATGAAGAATACATAAAAGTTAAAAACTTCAGGCATTGAGATAATAAAAGTATTTTCATCTTTTCAATATGGACCTTGTTATAAGCGGAGCTTGGTAAGAAAAACTCGAATGAGGGAGGGATGCAACCAGGCTAAAATTCTTGGAAACTCCAGGAACATTCTTTTCAAATGGAAAACAGTTTGGTTAAATGTGAGAAACTAAGCCCACTCTTTAAGAGTTTAGTAAATTATTTAGAAAGGGTAACACATAAAGCAAAAGATGCAGGCGCCTGTACACACCCCTTCTTCAGCCCTGGGTCCTTTACAGTGTTGCAGGTGCATTACTTCCTCAGTGTTTGTTGTAGATCTGTTTTGGGCTCTTTGGCTACACTTCTTACTTCAGGTTTCTGTTGCATTTGCACAATTCAGTAATTGCAGCCTTCAGCAGTCTGCAGGGATCTTCTGATGGTCTGCTGATGGCACTTTAAGCTTGGTGCTTTTGTGGTTTCCGTTTCTCTACTTAGGCTATTTTAAATGTATGTTTTGCAGCAGCATATCTTAAAATACATCTTTTGCAAGCCCACTTACATCTTGTGAAAGCCTTGCTTTTCCGTTTGCATTGCCCATAAGCTATTACTAATTTTTCCATACTTAAAACAGTTTAAAACTTAAAATAATTCTTTGCTAGGAGTTGAAATTCTATAATGGAAACATATAAATAGTAGCAAGAGCCAACTACTACCTAGCCATTTATAACATAATTTAATGGGAAAGTTCAGTAAATCACAGGCTTAATATAGCTGAGAAGAGTGAAGAGAAATTATATTATAAATTTCTTTTACCTATCTCTTTGTGCTGTTCAAAACATTAATTCTGGTCTCCGAATGCTTCCATATTTCTTTTAATGTCTGCCCTTAGAGTAGTCTCTGCTCCCCACTTAATGAAATTTCTTATATTTAATTAAATAAAATAGCCTGTTTCTGGCAGAAGAGGCAAGGATGTTTAATTCCACTCCATTGAAGGGCAGTACAAAAATAACCTTTAGTGAATGCTCTGACATATTTAAACCTGCACAGGGAAGAAGGGATTTCTCTTACTGCTGGTTTCAAGATGTGTCTGGAAGCAGTTTGGGAAGCAGTTTGGGAAGCAGTTTGGGAAGCAGTTTGGGAAGCAGTTTGGGAAGCAGTTTGGGAAGCAGTTTGGGAAATGATGGAAAAGAGGAGTGAGTATTCCCACTATATAACTTATTTTGGTCTGAAGACTCTCAGGGAAATGAAATAGGCAGATGAGAGTAGTGTGTTGCCAGACTAAATTCCACCTCTTCTCTCTTTACTAATGGACCTCTGTGGGGGACAGCTGAGCAGTAGAACAAAAAGTACTACACAGTCATCTTGCACCTGGTGGGCCCAAAGCCCCGGGAACAGCAAACAGAAATGTAAAAGAGAAACCAGAAAGAATGCTGTCATTTGTCTAAAGCAAATCATGAGTCTGTGGTTAAGCAATGTTACCAGGAAACATAAATATTGTGGTTATCACTTTGGCAATGGAAAATTCTACCTAAAGCTGTAAGAGTACATAAACTGAGCTGTAGGAACAATAAATTGGCTTCTTGCTTGCACCAAGCAGAGCCCCTCTCTCAGTCACTGTTAGACCTCAGAAACTGCTAAGGAATTTTTGTGGTGCTGCAATGGCCTCTGATGAAAAAAATGAGAAAATACCAAACTCCAAGTCTGGAGGCTGGATAATGAATATTATAGACTTGGGACAATCTTGGCTGTAAAATGAGAACTGTGTGTGATAAATGGATATGATTGTAACTATATCAATGTTTTAGAAAATAATTGTTATAAAGTAATAAAGTAGGATTGAGATAAGCAAGATCCCAAAACAGAATCGGCCTTGGCATGAACACAGTTCTTTGTTACATGTGAAAAACAGGATACAGGATGTAATATTGAGATAAGCAAGATCCCAAAACAGACCTAAGTTGGGACAATTGCAGGTGAGGAATCCAAGTTGTGGTTTTATCTATAAAACAATAAGGCTTATTTGGAACATGATGCTTACTTACATAACACACAGCTTAGTGTGCATGTGCAACCTGCCAAGGTTATTCAGAGGACAGTGAGGAAGATGGCGAGCCTGCCTCTGAAAAGACCACGAAAAACCAGCAGACCCTGTAGCAACAAGTGAGCGTGTGCTGTGCAGTATAGTGACAGATTTCAAGAATTGAAAATAGGAGGAGTTTTATGGAAAAATACTGATGAATATGTATTAGCATACAGTATGGAAGTGTAGTTTGGATTACTTTTGTTTCATACGTGGGTCAGGGTGAGAAATCCCTCCCTGTACCCCAGTCGGTTTTGCTTATGCTTAATACAAACCTTAATCATACTTAATTTATCACAGCCACATTTATTTGCTTGATTATACTGAATATACTTGATTGTGTGATATATGTTATGGAATAATTTGTGCCTGTGTAAAATATTCACTAAATAAGTTGTGCTTGTATGAAAAATTCTTGAAGATTTAAAACCAGAAGCCACAGCCTGAGAAAGAGATTGCCTGACAAATTGTGAAATCACAGACTGCAGCCAAGAGAAAAAACCTAATTAGCAAATGAAAAGACGAGGCTCTGTGCAGAGATGGGCCCTTTCCCAGGACAGTCCAGAGACAGCCAAGCTATGAATACCCGATAAGTATATATGATCAAGATAGAGTAGTCAAAGGTGTGCATTCCAATACCAGGCTCCCTTAACTCGACAATCAGCATTCATCGCTTCCCAGAAACTGTTCTGTCCAGCTCAGCACAGAGAAAAGGAAACTACACAAATATGTGAAGCGGGAGGAATAGGAAAATCTCTGCCTCAGGCAAAAAAAACCCCATCTAAAACTAGCCTGGCAGAGACATGCTATAAATAAGAAGCTTGACTAGGCCAATATTCAAGCAGCAATCAATTTTTTAATTAATATGGTAAAGTAGGAGTGATACAGCGCTGGGTACAGCGGGGGAAGTTTTCCCTCCAGCTGCACACTGATAGTTGAGGTTACAGGTATTTATAGGGGTATTCATCAGCTTTCTCAGCAGTTTCTATTCCAATTTTTACTCATCAGCAGTTTCTAGTCCCAATTTTTACGTCACAATTCTGTACACTATTGTGGTTTAGTTTTTCTCAGGATGTATCCCAGAAAAGGAGTATCCCAGATGGTGGTGGTCTGGTTTCCGAAAGAAGAAAGATGAATCCCATCTGGTGAAGTTCAGCTCCCCATGTGAGATGCAAAGCTGTGTTTCGTGTCCGGTACAATCAGGAGACATGTGTACTTGCGAATGCGAAATGTGTGGACATCGACAATGGGATAGTTGCGAATTCTAATAATAACAGATGAAAATAAAGCATGGAAAAAGGCCTTTGAACCTATCTTTTGTTTGCAATTAACCCTGGTTGATTTAGGAGCATTGGAATTAAGGTGTTAAGGATGTTGCTTTTTGCTTGCATTTAATCCATAAAAAAGCTCTGCAATAATAACCTTTTGAAGTGTAATTTTAGAATGTTACTTGTATCCTTGAAACTATAGCTTTGGAATATATATATAGGAAATATGCTTATCTCACACCTTATTGAAGCAGAGAAAAACAGTTTGAGAAAGGAAGATGAACATCAACTCAAGGATTTATGGTTTCGACCAAGGGAAGCTGGACACCACTGTCGTGAGATTTTTAGTCTCTGCAATTAAAAGGTGGACCCAAATTTGGGGAGCTGGACTCCACCAGATGGGATTCGTCTTTCTTCTTTCGGAAACTGGACCATCACCATCTGGGATCCTCCTTTTGAGATACATCCTAAGATCACAATAGTGTATAGAATTGTGATGTAATAATTTGGAATAAAAATTGCTGATGAGTAAAAATTGGAAATAGAACCTGTTGAAAAAAACTGATGAGTACCCCTATAAATACCTTTAACCTCAACTATCAGTGTGCAGTTGGAGGGAAAACTTCCCCCACTGTACCCAGTGCTGTATTGCTCATACTTTCCCATATTAAATAATAAATTGATTGCTGCTGGAATATTGGCCTAGTCACGCTTCTTATTCATAATACCCAGATGTGGGTCCACCTTTTAATTGCAGAGACTATAAATCTCATAACAGTGATGTCCAGCTTCCCTTGGTCAAAACTATAAATCCTTGAGCTGATGTTCATCTTCCTTTGTCAAGCTGTTTTTCTCTGTTTTAAGGTGTGAAATAAGCATATTTCCTTTATATACATTCCAAAGCTAGAGATTCAAGGGTACAAGCAATATTCTAAAATTATACTTCAAAAGGTTATTATTGCAGAACTCTTTAAGGAAAAAGCAACATCCTTAATGCTTTAATTCCAATGCTCCTAAATCAAGCAAGGTTAATTGCAAGCAAAAGATGGGTTCAAAGGCCTTCTTCCATGCTTTATTTTCCTCAGTTATTGTTAGAATTTACAAATGCCCCACTGTCGGTCTCCACACATACAGCAATCACAAATACACACATTTGCCAGTATGTACCTTAAACAGAAAACAGCTTTGTATTTCACAGGCAGCATTGGTGAACAGAGGGGATCCGAAGCCGTCGAGTTGGGATCTGTGTTCACCCAGCGCTGGTGCCAGGCTCGATGCTGCCCCTTTGATTGCGGCTATCAGAGACCGAATCCTGGCTGCAAAGTAAAATTGTTTTTATTGATTATTGGTTTGCCTTTATAATTTATTATTTATAACAATTGTATTCGTTTATATAAAATTGCGGTTCAATTAAAATTGCTGCTAAATTACATTTTGCTGTTTATTAATTAGTCATACAGAACTTCATTCATAACACTGTTAAGGGATTTTTGTGGTGCTGCAATGGCCTCTGATGGGAAAACTGAGAAAAAACCAAACTCCAAGTCTGGAGGCTATTGGTGGACAGGGAGTGAATATTATCATAGAATTGGGACAATCTTGGCTGTAAAATGAGAACTGTGGCATCTGTGGAAAATAAGGAATACCCAGCCTGACCAGGATAATGTGTATATATAATCTCCCTCAATATATATAAACATTCCCTCAGAATAAGAGGAACTGGGGCTGGTGAGGACGTGCAGGAGGAGCCTTTTAGGTGCCAGTGTTCAGCTGGTGGGCTGTGACTGTGTCAGAAGGGAATTGGATTTGGAAAAGTCTCTATCAAGTTGAATTTTCTATGTAAGAAAATGCCCAAATGAGCAGAAGATGAGGAAAAGGGAGATGCAGAATGCAGAGGGATGCGGAGACTGCAAGGAATGCCTGTGTTGTTGATGTTGCCTTTCCTCCCACAGCGTCCTCGCAGCACTGTGAGCTCTGGCTTGGAAGTGCCCCACCCAGTGCCCAGTTTCACCCCCTATGTGGACGAGTCAGCTCAGCCACAAATGATGTGAGTCCTGAGTTGGAGGTGGGGGGATTGCATCTGGAATTGCCAAAGCTGCTTCCTAAAAGAGGGACTTGTTTTGCCGAGTACTTAAGCCTCTGGAGCTGGGAGAATTTAAAAATCTGTCGGCCTGGAAGCAATTAGTGCTGCAGCTTGAAGAGAGAGGCTTCAGCAGAGGTTGCGTAAGGACATGGGGAGTGTTGAGTGCTGCTCATGATGTGGGGGCCTATATCATATTCATATATGCTAATGAGTTTAATAGCTTAGCTCAGTGTGTTGACACAAAAGCACGAGCTCTGTCTTAGGGTGCTGTTTGCTGTGAAAGAGCCCCAAATGGAGGCAGATTTGTGGCCGTTTTTTGTCTGTCTTGGGAACTCTGTGCTCAGCATATCTGGAGTTTTATTTTGAAAGAAGCTCTCAGAGTTGCCATGCCAACAGTGTTGCTTAGGTCGTGGAGGGGTGAGTGTGCTGCTTGTACAGTGCTCCCTGAAATGCTGATAAATCCCAGGAGATGAGGTGGTTTAGTTAGAGCAGAGGAAAGCACATTCTTTTGCAAGGGTGGCTGATGCTGGCCAGGGAACAGACAGGCTCCTTCTGAGAGAGGAGTGGCAAAGACTGTTTGGTAGCACAGACAGTTCCCAGAGGTTGGAATTGCATGGAAGCAAGGAATGCTGAGAGGGGGTGAGCAGCAGGGATTGCATGTGGACTGCAGAGTGGCTCTGCCCGTGGCTGTGCCATGGTTTAGTTGACAAATGTGTAAAATCTGCATTCCTGTTTAAACTGTAAGACTATTTCTTTCTCCTGGAAGTCAGTGCTGCCACATCCCAGGGTAAATCTCTTGGCATGGCCATTTCTCTGGGATGAAGATTTGTTACTTACCAAGGCAGCGGCTTTTCATAGCAGGGAGAGGGAAGGAGTGGGTAGAACTGAGCACCAGGCTAAGTTAGCTCTAAGGGACTTAGGCAGAGACTTGGACTGTAGGTTTAGATTATGTAGTTAAAATCTTATAAGTACTTTTTTTTCTTTTTTCTGTCTTTGAATCCATTTCCTCATGGTACAATGGACACCCGCTAGGGACAGTAGTTTTAAGAGTGGTTATTAATTATTTTAAGTAATGTTGGATATGCTGTTTTGGAGGAACTGTGAATATGATAGAGTCTCTTGGTTTTTCTTTAGAGTTGTAGATCTGTTTCCCCAATGGGCTCCTGTTCCATTTTCCTTTATATTTGATGAATCCTCTACTTTGACAAATCAGAATTTGTCTACGGTAGAATTATTCAAGACGTGGATTTCAGAGGGAAGGCAAATGGAAGCATCAAACCATTGCTGTAGCAGCTGAAATAACTGTTAGCTGCATGGATAAGGAGCGGGGTGTGTTTTCTTTTGTTTATCTTGGTATTTTTTATTTGATTAGTCATAGTCCCTGATGAGGAAATAGTCTTCTGTTCTTTAACCTAGAACTATTTAAGCTGCTCTATGAACTTGCTTCATTCTGGAGAGCTGTATCTGTTGCTTACTGCTGGTTCTGGAGTAGAAATTGGTTGATTGGAATGATCAATAGACTTTAGCTCTTGAGTGGAATTTGTTGGAGATGGGCAGCTGCTCTAATAAATATGCAATTGACTGTAACTTCTTCTTAGTTGCTCAGCAGATGGTGCCCGTCAGAAAAGTGCCCGTCAGCCTCTGGCTGTTCGTAATCCTGTGGATTCCCTGAGTGCCAAGGAAAGCACGGCAGCAGCAGCAGGAGGCTGTGTAAGGAAACACTTGAGCCCACGGCAGATTCCTGCCCAGGAGACACCAAGGCAGCGTGTGCTGCTGTCAGACGGAGTCAGCTTGGCTGGGCTGGCATCACGTGTGAACAAGGAGGATTCTAAAGTGCTGCCTGGCATGGCAGTAATTGAAGGGGGTGATGATGAGCTTGTACTGGCCATATCATGTTGTGGCTGTGGCTGCCTTGTCCCAGGAAGTGTTCCAGGCCCGGTTGGATGGGGCTCGGAGCAACCTGCACTTGTGGAAGGTGTCCCTTGCCATGGTGAGGGGTGGAAGTCGATGGCCTTTAAGGTCCCTTCTGACCCGGGCCATTCTGGGATTCTGTGCTAAGTAGAATTGCTGAAGGCTGAAAGTCCTATTCATGTTGGAAGGTGGTGGAGTGGAAGAAAGGGAAGAGAAATGTTCAGCTTTTATAGAAAAGAAAGATTTGTCATACAATCTGCAGGCTTTCACTGTCTTTTCTATTTTTTTCCAGGATGAGCTGAATGGAATTGAACGTTTGAGTGAGGATGCAATTGTGACTGGCTCCTACAAGAACAAGACTTTGGCTTTGTGCCAACCCAGAGGACACATGTGACTTTAACAGGGCTGCCCACCTGGCCTCCACGCCCTTTCACGGGGTGGTAGCTCAGAGAGTCCCAGCTCCTGCTTTCTCTCAGAGTGAACTGAAGGAAGATAGTCCAGAATCCAAGAGTGCACCTCTGAATCAGGAGACACCTTTGGGTGCAGGAGCATACAGTGAAGCGTGGAGAGCTCTAAGTGGTGTGGAGAGCTGCAAAGGTCAAGACTTAAAATTAAGAAGGTGAGCCACTGGGGATGATGGGATCTCAAGTGTCAACCAAAGAAAAAGCTAAAGTGTCAGCAGAAGAAAAAGCTATAGTGAATGTATGGACCCTTATCTTGGACCACCAAGGGATGAAGTATGATAAAAAGGATCTGCATACTTTAGTGAAGTGGTGTAGGAACCATGGCGTAGATGCCCCCATACAAACTGTATTTAATGTTAAAATCTGGGAACGGGCTGGTGAATTGATTTTTGAATCAGCCTCCCGAGGCGATGAGACTGCTAAAAATATTATGACTACCTGGAGGCTGGTGCTGGATACCTTGAAACTGCTGAAACTTGAGCAAAATGCAAAAACAGCAGCTGAGGCACCACAGGCTCCACCTGCCAAGACACCCAGTGGTAGTGGAGCTCAGGAGGGAGTGGTTGGGGGAGTCGGTGCCGCATCGAGTTTGCGAGTGGAAAGGACGGGTGAAAAACTAGAAGGGAAGCAGCTGTCATCTGCACCCACCATCCCTACAACTCCGCCTGCGCCGTGTGCACCTGCACCCCCACGTCCTGCACCCCCAGTTAGCACAAAGCCATTCTCTCCTCCTCTGCCTATGGATGACCGGAGTGATGATAAACTTCTGCCGACGGGCCCTCCAGTGCTTGATAGGTCCAGTCGCAACCTCGGCATGGAGGGAGCCGGGAGCCGAGCGGCACTCAGTGCTGAGAGTTCCAGCAGGGAGCTGCCAGCACCCAGAGTGGCAGGATGCCACACCCCATCGTGTCCACAGCCAAAGCCTGAGAGGCCCAAGGAATCCTTGTGGCATCCTAACATGAGAGGCCCAAGTTGTCGCCCCCCTGCTGACCCTCAGGAGGATGTTTCTACCATGCAACCAGTGTCAGCTACTATTTCAGCATATGACCGGGTTAGATGTTGGCAATATGGTAAATTAGAGGCCATTGCCAGTGGGGATCTTGAACTTGCTGAACGAATTTCTGTACCAAATCCCCGGCTGTCCTTGAGTGGCCAAGAGCTTGTGAGTGGGACGACTGGGGCTACTATCTCAGCATACAATCCGGTTAGCTTTTGGCGACGTATGAAATTCATGGCACTTGCTAGGGGAGATTATGGAGTTGCTGAACAAATTTCTGTACCTATGGTCCCGCGGCCCTTGGATGACCAAGAGGGGCAAAACAATGGGACTGCATCCTATATACAAGTTGCCTTTAAAATTCTCTCCCAATTACGCCAACTAGCTACCCAGCATGGACTGGGGTCTCCGGTTGTAACAAGGATGTTACAGCTTCTAGCTGGATTTGAAATGACACCCTTTGATATCAAGCAAATAGCGCGGTTGCTCTGTACCTCGATGGAATACCTGATGTTTGAGTTCACCTGGCAGGAAAAGGTGGAAATGCGAGGGCTGTGTAGTTTAGCGGTGCCGCAGCAAGATCCATGCTTTGGGGCAGGGGTGTCTCAGCTTCTGGAATGGCCTCTCATAAATAACCCTCAGTTGCAAGCACGCCTGAATCCTTCGATACTGGCACAGGCAAGAGATTTAGGAATGCAGGCTCTGATGGAAGTTGGAAAAATGAGATTGGTAACACCAACTCAGTGTTGCGTAAAAATTAAGCAGGACCCCAAAGAGCCTTATGTGCAATTTATAGAACGATTAAAAGATGCAGTGGGAAAGCAAATAGCAAATGATTATGTAAAAGATCTGTTGATACTGGCATTGGCACGAAGCAATGCAAATCAAGACTGCAAGAAAGCTATAGACCTATTACCAGGAGGAAATCCATCCTTAGATGAAATGATTGATGCATGTGCTGAACTTGAAACTGTATCTTATAAAATGACTGTGTTAGCTGATGCCTTGGCAGCTGCTCTAAGGTCGTGTGAATGCTATGGATGTGGGCAACTAGGCCACATGAAAGCAAATTGTCCCTATAGGTACAACTCATGGGGGACACGCCAGAAACAGAGAACTGTGCCTGTAGTGGGAAACTGTTACCGATGCGGGAAACGCGGTCATTTTGCCAAGCAATGCAAGTCTAAATTCCACGCTAACGGACAGCCTCTTAGTGGACAGGGAAACAGGAACAAGAGTGCTAAAGGGAGATGCTCGTAGACACGAGCACCTTCCCGTCCTCCAGTGCAGGCCTATGCCACCAGCTCACGGGGACAACAAGAGGATCAGCTGAGGTGGATGTTTCTGTCGCTGGCATTGTAACTTACAGACTCATTGAAGGTATAGAAAACCCCCTCGAGGCCCATGGGCCTACTGGGGAAGGATTAAGTACATTATTATTAGGATGATCAAGAGCAATGTTACAGGTTTTTTTTGTCCACCCTGGAGTTACAGATACAGACTATACTGGACAAATATGTGCTATGGTATCAACACCTACTCCTCCTGTATCCGTTCCAGCTAAAAGTCATATTGTTCAACTTGTACCTTTAAGTCTTGTGTTCCGGAAACAGACTCAAAGCTGTGAGGAAACTGAAGCTTTGGCTTGATGCGGGAACCTGAAGTATACTGGACTCAGGTCATACCTGATCCAAGACCAAGCGTGGTTTGTACTCTTACAATGCCTCAGGCAAATCCATTCCACATCAAGGTCAGTGGGATGATAGATACTAGAGCAGATGTTATGATCATATCTGCTAACACATGGCCTCAATCATGGCCCACCACAGCTGTAGGATCTGTTGCTGGCCTTGGAGGTACCACACCAAGTTACTTGAGTAGTAAGCCTGTGTTAGTTGAAAATCCAGAAGAACAGGCAGCCACGATCCATCCCTATATTACTGCTGTGCCACTCACCTATGGGGAAGGGATGTCTTGTCAGCATGGGGGGTTTGGCTGGGAACAGATTTTTAACAGGGGCCACTGTGCTGAAGGGCATAAAGCATTCTACATTAGCCTTAAAATGACTCACTGAAGGACCTGTGTGGGTTGATCGCTGGCACGTTGAAAAAGAAAAACTGAACGCTCTTTAATTGTTGGTTAAAGAGCAATTAAATCAAGGTCATATTGAGCCATCAACAAGTCCGTGGAACACCCCTGTGTTTGTGATTAAAATGAAATCAGGTAAATGGAAGTTATTCCATGACTTGAGAAAAATTAATACAGTTACAGAAAGTATGGGTGCTTTACAGCATGGAATGCCGTCCCCTGCTATGACACCTGCTACTTGGGACATTTTGATTGTTGATTTAAAAGACTGTTATTTTACCATTTCTTTATGTCTTGATGATATCCCAGATTTGTATTTACAGTGCTCTCTGTCAATCATGCAGCAAAGAAGGCCTTTTACAGATTCAGCCAAAATTGATGCAAGCACTGCAAGATGCACCTGAAGAGGTGAAACAACAACCCCTATGGAAATAGGAGTAGGAGTTAAAATGTTACATCAGACAGTACAACCACAAACGATTAAATTTTCAAGCAAGATCCAAACATTAAGTGATGCACAAAAACTTTTAGGTATCATCAGCTGGGTATGACCCTACTTAAGATTAACTACCCCACATTAATCACTCTTGTTTAATATTCTTAAAGGTGACCCTGAGTTAACTTCCCTAGTGTTCTGCTTTAGCATAGCTTATTTTTTAGTTAAAACCTGTTTTGCCTTCCTCCTAATCCTTATCTCACAACAGAAAATGAGTAAATACTTCTAGTGGGTGCACTGGCATTTGGCCAGTGCTAGACCCACTTCATTAATTGGTGCATTGGCCAGAAAACTTGGATTGGCAAACCAAAACCATTCCACTTAATTGGTGTTTCTTCCTGGTTACTGAAACCACTGCATCTTTTGGTAGAGAATACACGCAATTGGTGAAAGCTGTGAGATAATTAGGAGAAATAAAGGGCAAAGCAAGTATTAAGCAATAAGTTAAAATAGAATGATAGTGGAAAATTTATATTGTAATTATAGTGAATTGTCTAGGGGTGGAGGTTAGTGTAAGAAATTTTTTCCTTCTGTTTAGTTTAGTAATTTTTATTGTTCTAATTAGAAGTTGCATGTTGAATGTACCTTTGATAGATTTTAAATGTGTATTCACAGAGACAAGAGGGTGGAGAGTGTTGTGGTTTAACATAGCTTGGTTTTTAGGTAAAGAGAAAATCCATCAGTTATGGAAGTGATTCTCTGTGACGACTGCTAAAAGCTTCCTCTGGGCCCATCAGAACCAATCATCTGGCTAGTTTTGAATATTGACACCTTGTTAAACCACTTAAGGAAGCTGAACACATCCCTGTGTAATCACATTTAAAAACAAGCAAAACCCAGGAAAAGCTGTCTTGCTTCCAGCTTTTGAACAGGTAACTGGTCACTGGTCAGGCCAGGCCACCACCTGGCCCACGTGACCTGGCAGGGCTGGGCCTTGCTCTGCTGCAGCGCTGGCCACACCGTTAAATTGATAATGGCCCTGGCTGTATCTCAGAGAAAACTCATCAATTCTTGCAATTATGGGGCGTGTCACATCTCACTGGCATTCCTCATTCCCCTACAGGCCAAGCTAGTGTTGAGCTTGCCCATGGCACTTTCAAGTGCATTCTTGAAAAACAAAAAGGGACAATGTCTGGTGAAACCCCACAAAGTTGGGTGGCCAAAGCTCTGTATACACTGAATCGCTTTATGGTATCGCCAAACTCCCAAAACCCTCTTATTTTCACTATTTTTTTTTTGTCATTGCAGTCCTCTAGTGACATCCAGTTGCCCAAGCCTGAGGTATGGGTAGGGACCTCATTACCAACAAGGGAAGTCCTTGAGGCCTTGTCACTTGAGGGCACAGGTGGGCGTGTGTTCCTACAGATTCAGGAATGCGATGGGTACCTGCCCAGTGCCCTGCTCTAGGCTCTGCTCTGGATCACAACCAGCAACACCTCCCTGAGGGCCCCTCAGCTGATGCTGTGGAGCAGAAACAATGTTTGGGTATCAGTTGCTCTGTGCATTGAATCAGATGCAATTTTGTGCATCTATGGCACAACCAGAACAACCTTTTCACACCTGCTTAGTTGGGGGTACCCTTGAATGGCACACAAAGTATACAAGTAACTCAAAATATTGTTAAAATATAATGCTCTTCCCAGAACAATTGTAATACTCAAGTCCCCTGTAGGGAACTGTGGGATATTTGGGATGACAATTTACATGTTGCTTCACTTGAGCCCCAAGAGACAGACATTTTAGGGACATTATCAGCAGAAGGATGTGTATTTTTTAATTACACACTGTAACATGATATGTGGGACAGAAGTGGAACAGGAAAGCAAAATGTTACTCCCAATAGTTTCTGGATTAAATAGATTGGCTTGCTTTGTAGCAAAAAGCGTAAATGAAACTTCCTTAATTTTGAGTTCTATGGCTATAGATGTAGATAGCATGCAGCATACTGTTGATTTTCTTTTGTTAGCTCATGGACAGAGTTATGAAGAGTTTGATGGCATGTGTTATATGGAGGATTTTCTGGGATAGATCACTGGCTGGAAGAGTTAGATTTATCAGGCTGGGTGAAGAGCCTCATTCAAGCTGGGCTTATCATTTTTGTATTACCGTAATTAATTGGTGCATTGTGCCATGTTTGTCATCCTGTCTGCAAAGGGCTCTGAGAGGATGATAAAGACCACCTTTGTTGCTGAAATACAAAACAGGGGAACTATGATGGCTAACAGCTGACCTGAAGGCCTCACAGACACAAGTACCCTTGACCTTGACTTGATCAGCCTGTACCTGTGAGTAAAGGAAGTCTTTAAGGAAGATTTTTTCTTCTTAAAGGAAGAAAACAATGAAAAGCTGAAGGACTTAACTGCAAGGAATGGATGCTGGCCAATCTTTGGCCAGCACGTATGGAGGCAGCTATTGGCCAGTGAGCTGGGTGGCAACAAGTGACAAGCCAATTGGGATTGAATGTGCTGTTTTTGAAAACCATATAAATATGAGCTGTGAACAATAAAGATCACTATTCCTGCTTGAACCTTGGAATGTCGTGTCTCTCTCTGCTGTGATACAAAAGGATATGGGAAGTGTTCAGTGCTGCTCATGATGTGGGACCTATATCATATTATATATACTAATTAGCTTAATAGCTGAGCTCATTGTGTTTACACAAAACCACAACCCCCTGTCTTGGGGTGCTGTTTGCTGTGAAGCAGTCCCAAATGGAGGCAGATTTGTGGCTGGTTTTTTTCTGTCTTGGGAACTCTGTGCTCAGCATATCTGGAGTTTGATTCTGAAATAAGCTGTTGGAGTTGCTATGCCAGTAGCGCTGCTTAGGTTGTGGAGTGAGACAAAAAAGGACTCTGCAGATACAATGTGAATCAAGAAAAAGCCGTTTATTGTGCTTCTAAATGTTCTTTATATTTACTTCTTATCTTGGTCTACACAGTCAGGCATTGTTTAATTGGTAGCTCTGCTTTGTCCATGCATCTCTTGATGGGTAGCTCTACTTTGACCACCAGGCAGGCATGCATCTTTTTCTTAATTGAATTGCTAGATGCTGGTTAGGTGTCATTTTACTCGGGTGGACACCTCTATGTATGTCACTAACTTTGCTGCTGCTTCTTTCTTCTTGCAACATCACGTTTTCTATCCACAAAGATGACCTTGTTCTTTAGTTCCAGAAGGTTAGGCTGGTTCATTAAGTACGTGTCCCTTTTCCTGTAAGTATGATCCCACAGTGGAGGAGTGAGTGTCCTCCTCACACAGTGCTCCCTGAAATGCTGATAAATCCCAGGAGATGAGGTGGTTTAGTTAGAGCAGAGGAAAATACATTCTTTTGCAAGGTTGCTCTTCCTTTCTGTGGCTGATGCTGGCCAGGGAACAGACAGGCTCCTTCTGAGAGAGGAGTGGCAAAGACTGTTTGGTAGTACAGACAGTTCCCAGAGGTTGGAATTGCATGGAAGCAAGGAATGCTGAGAGGTGGTGAGCAGCAGGGATTGCATGTGGACTGCAGAGTGGCTCTGCCCGTGGCTGTGCCATGGTTTAGTTGACAAATGTGTAAAATCTGCATTCCTGTTTAAACTGTAAGACTATTTCTTTCTCCTGGAAGTCAGTGCTGCCACATCCCAGGGTAAATCTCTTGGCATGGCCATTTCTCTGGGAGGAAGATTTGTTACTTACCAAGACAGTGGCTTTTCATAGCAGGGAGAGGGAAGGAGTGGGTAGAACTGAGCACCAGGCTAAGTTAGCTCTAAGGGACTTGGGCAGAGACTTGGACTGTAGGTTTAGATTATGTAGTTAAAATCTTATAAGTACTTTTTTTTCTTTTTTCTGTCTTTGAATCCATTTCCTCATGGTATAATGGACACCCGCTAGGGACAGTAGTTTTAAGAGTGGTTATTAATTATTTTAAGTAATGTTGGATATGCTGTTTTGGAGGAACTGTGAATATGATAGAGTCTCTTGGTTTTTCTTTAGAGTTGTAGATCTGTTTCCCCAATGGGCTCCTGTTCCATTTTCCTTTATATTTGATGAATCCTCTACTTTGTCAAATCAGAATTTGTCTACGGTAGAATTATTCAAGACGTGGATTTCAGAGGGAAGGCAAATGGAAGCATCAAACCCTTGCTGTAGCAGCTGAAATAACTGTTAGCTGCATGGATAAGGAGCAGGGTGTGTTTTCTTTTGTTTATCTTGGTATTTTTTATTTGATTAGTCATAGTCCCTGATGAGGAAATAGTCTTCTGTTCTTTAACCTAGAACTATTTAAGCTGCTCTATGAACTTGCTTCATTCTGGAGAGCTGTATCTGTTGCTTACTGCTGGTTCTGGAGTAGAAATTGGTTGATTGGAATGATCAATAGACTTTAGCTCTTGAGTGGAATTTGTTGGAGATGGGCAGCTGCTCTAATAAATATGCAATTGACTGTAACTTCTTCTTAGTTGCTCAGCAGATGGTGCCCGTCAGAAAAGTGCCCGTCAGCCTCTGGCTGTTTGTAATCCTGTGGATTCCCTGAGTGCCAAGGAAAGCACGGCAGCAGCAGCAGGAGGCTGTGTAAGGAAACACTTGAGCCCACGGCAGATTCCTGCCCAGGAGACACCAAGGCAGCGTGTGCTGCTGTCAGACGGAGTCAGCTTGGCTGGGCTGGCATCACGTGTGAACAAGGAGGATTCTAAAGTGCTGCCTGGCATGGCAGTAATTGAAGGGGGTGATGATGAGCTTGTACTGTGGCAATATCATGTTGTGGCTGTGGCTGCCTTGTCCCAGGAAGTGTTCCAGGCCCGGTTGGATGGGGCTCGGAGCAACCTGCACTTGTGGAAGGTGTCCCTTGCCATGGTGAGGGGTGGAAGTCGATGGCCTTTAAGGTCCCTTCTGACCCGGGCCATTCTGGGATTCTGTGCTAAGTAGAATTGCTGAAGGCTGAAAGTCCTATTCATGTTGGAAGGTGGTGGAGTGGAAGAAAGGGAAGAGAAATGTTCAGCTTTTATAGAAAAGAAAGATTTGTCATACAATCTGCAGGCTTTCACTGTCTTTTCTATTTTTTTCCAGGATGAGCTGAATGGAATTGAGTGTTTGAGTGAGGATGCAATTGTGACCGGCTCCTACAAGAACAAGAGTTTGGCTTTGTGCCAACCCAGAGGACACGTGTGACTTTAACAGGGCTGCCCACCTGGCCTCCACGCCCTTTCACGGGGTGGTAGCTCAGAGAGTCCCAGCTCCTGCTTTCTCTCAGAGTGAACTGAAGGAAGATAGTCCAGAATCCAAGAGTGCACCTCCGAATCAGGAGACCCCAGTGGGTGAAGAGGCATACACTGAAGTTCTCAGTGTAAAGAAACTGAGGTAATTTACAGTGAAGGACCTACAGCTCCTTCTCCTGCATGCCTTTCATGTTGTGGTTTTAATGTTGCTGAGGAAGGAGTTTTCTGAAAAGACCAGAATATTGTGGAGAGAGCCATTTCTTTAGCTCAGGGTCCATTTTGCCTTGAGCAGATTGAAGAGGTAATAGCAAGCCCACTTGGCTTTTTGCATTAGTGCTGTGGGACCTAATTACAAGGTTTTTTTTAACCAAATAACTTGCAGGGAAATTAATAAATGCTTTCTGTCCTTATTATCAAATACGAAAAGCAGAATCGCCAGTTCCTTTTATACTTGTAGAGAGAAGGTGTTTAATGGGACTAAGCATCTTATTAACACAGCCTTACACTTCTGGGTGCCACTTTTGGCAGTGTCAAACCATTTATTTTTCAGGGATACCCAAAAAGCGAGGTTTTCTATGACACTAAAATGGAAAACACATCGCCAGTTGCATGAAGTGAGCACCTCAGAAAAAAATGACAGGATGAATTTAAGACAGAGAAATAATATGGAGAATCAGTGACTTCCAGCTGTTAGCAGAGGGAAAGGGCGGGAACATACGGGAGCAGGAACAGGAGTATGCCTTTCAGATTAGGTTAACTGCGAGCGCAGTATTTATAAAATTTTTTTGTTATTTCCCCGCCGGCGAGACGGGAACTACATTTCCCGTGATGCTCCGGGGCGACGCAGGACGGCGCCAATCAGGCGGGGCGGGGCGCGGCCAATGGGGAGGTGGGAGAGGTTTGAATTCTGAGGCGGCGCCGCCGTTACGGCTTTAGCGCTGCTGGGGTTCTGTGGGGGTGCGGGCGGCCCGCGCCGCTGGGGGCTGTGTGCGGTACGTCCGGCTGGGGGAGGTTCGCGGGACTGGGCCGGCCTGCGGTGCTAGAGGCTGAGGCGGCCTGAGGTGCATTGGGGTTCGTGAGGGATGAGGCCGCGTGGGGTGAGACGCGCGCGGCGGTTGAGGGTTGTGGTGTCCCTGAGGGACCCAGGCGGCCTCAGGGGCTGTGAAGTTCGCGAGACTGAGGATTGTTTGGTCCGTGAGGGGCGCGCGCCTGTGGGGCTGGCGTCGGCTGAGGGCTTGTGGAGTCTGTGAGGGGCTGTGGGCCGTGACGGGCCCTCGAGGATCTGTTGGGGCTGTGGAGTCCGTGAGGAGCTGCAAGGTGCTCGGGGCTCATGGTTGTGGGGTCTGTAAGGGACTGAGGCGGCCTTCGGTGTTGGGAGGTGCGTGGAGCTGTGGGGTCCTTGAGAGGCGCTCGGCGATCCATGAGGGGCTGAGGGGCTGTGGGATCCTGGTGGGGTTGAGGAGCCGTGAGGTGTGAATAGGGTTTGAGGAGCTGTGGGGAGCTGTGGCATTCCTGTCGGGCTGAGGGGCTCTAAGTACTGAGGTGCGCGGGACTGACGGCTGCGGGATTCGTGAGGGGCGCGGGGCTGAGGGGCACTGGGAGATCCGTGAGGGGCTGTGGTCTGTGAGGTGTGTGGGGCTGAGAGCGGAGGCGGCCTGAGGGGCTGTGGGGGTCCGTGAGGTGTGTAGGGCGGAGGGGCTGTGTTTGTGAGGGATCCGTGAGGGGCTTTAGGGTATGAGGTACTTAGCTCTCGCGGCTGTGGCGCTCTGAGACGTGTTTTTCTGCCTGGCATGACGGGGTGCCCGGTCCCGGCGTGGGGCGATGCGTCCCGGGGCACCGACAGCCTCGGCTCCCGTCGGTGCCAGCGGGGAGTCCCCGCCACTCTGCCCCAGGCAGGGCTCGAGGCTCGGCTGTGCCCCTGCCTGCTGCAGCCGCTCGTCGAACTGGTGAAGGACCAGGGGGTCCCGACTAAGCCTGGCTGAGGCTCCCCCTGGCCGGAGCGCAGGCGTCGGCAGCTCCTGTGAGGAGAGTGGGGGGATCTCGGGGCAGGAAAAGGAGCAATCACCAGGGAAGGAGATGGCTTAATTTAGTGGCTTTTGCTGCTAATATTGCCTGCGTTCGGTTCTCCACTGTCAAGATGGGTGCTTTTTTCATATATTTCCCGTAGGGGGGAATTAAACTCCCAAGTCCCTCTACAAACCCCCTAAAAGTTGGGTATCTAAGCGGTGTGTTTTGGCTCTACAGGAATTCAGGGTGAATGGGCTTAGGAAAGCTGACAGGTTTCAGGTCAGTACCCAGCTGTACAGGTGTCCATTTCTTTTTAAGTGTAGGATTAAAGGAGAAGCGTTCAGGATTGGAGGAGAGGTGGTCATGTCCCAGGAGGACAGTCACGAGTGGGAGCTGAGCAAGGAGAATGTGCAGCCCCTCAGGCAGGGACGGGTGATGTCCAGCTTGCAAGAGGCACTGTCTCAGCAGGACTCTTCCAGCCACACTGCTGTGCAGCTTAAAAAACAGTAAGTGATGTTATAACAGCTCCTTTCCCCTTATCTTCCTCCTTCCTCATTTTATCTAGATCTTCTTGAACTGTACCAATCTCATAGGCATTAAAAAAGGCATAAAAGAAGTTTAGTAATTGATGTCTGTGCTACTAACTCGCTCTCGGATTTTAGAACTACTCAGTGCAGGTGTTGTGTAGTACAGACTTGAACTTTTTCATTTTGCAATGGAGCATTTAAACAGCAAACACTAGAGAGATTTGGCTGTGCTTTTTAATTAATAATTAACTCTTAATTTGTAATATACAAGATCAACTTACAGTGATACAAATGTATTTATTGGATGAATGATGTTATGTTTTAGGGAGTTTGAAGCAGAAATACGATTTTACTCTGGAGATGATCCTCTGGATGTGTGGGAGCGGTAAGTTTTTCTTTATTTCAGAAAAAAGAGTTAAATGGTCACATATCCTTGTAAAAGCCAGGGAAACACATTCTAATTTAATAAGAAACTCATTGAAAGCTAAGTTTTATATTTGTTTTTAATTACTATATTGTGTTTCAATGTTATGCCTATTTTTTCTTATATTTTACAGATGATTATTAAGAACTGACTTGCTATGAACACATTCTGTCTCTAGGTACATCAGGTGGACAGAGCAGGCCTTCCCTGGGGGTGGCAAGGATGGCAACCTGGCAGCAGTTCTGGAAAGGGCCGTGCAAGCCCTCCACGGGCAGCAGCGATACTACAAAGATCCTCGCTATCTTAATCTCTGGCTCAAGTTTGTGAGTGTTTTGGGAACATCTCTTGGGTGCTGCTTTTCCTTGGGTCCTTTTCCTGTTGTCTGCACACAGCTATGTTGATTCTGGTGACAAGAGTCAAACAGTGTTGCACAACGAGTGCAATATTGGATGTATTTTTCTGCAAATGTTACTCTTGAATTCTGCTTCTCATTTCCAGACTATTTTTTAGGGTTGTTCACTTTGGACAGCTACAAACTCTAGAAGTTTTTGTTTTGAAAAAGCTGCCTTGAATAGAGTTCACATATTTATTTAAGGAGAAAGAGAAGTGATTTAAAGATATAACATCTAAAATATATCTGTCCTACCAGATATTTTAGCTTCTAGCTGTATTCTATCCCCATCTTTTTAAACTCCAAAGCAAGCTAAGTGTTTTCTGGTCCTGTCCTGTCTCTCTATGGCTGTAATTTTTGTTGTCCATTTTTTTACAAAGCAGCTTTTCCCCATCTTTAGCTTGCTGAGGTAATCTACCAGTTCTAAAAGTGGCAAGGAATATGCTATACTTCATCTGAATCTAAAATATCTGTTCATTCTCAGCAATACTAATACGGTGCAATTCAATCATTGAATTACCTCACATTCAAATAAGAAATTATAAAATTCTGTGTGTTGGCCTTAGAGCTGTTCCTGTCAGACTTGTATTGAAATCATGGGGGTCTTGCTGGAGGAGTTGAAATGCAGATTTTGGCTGGGAGCCCCTGCAGTGCTGTGTGATTACCGACATCCTTGGGTCATTGCAGGGCGATTACTGCAACGAGCCCTTGGATCTGTACAGTTACCTGCACAGCCAGGAGATCGGCACCACGCTGGCCCCGCTCTACATCACCTGGGCAGAGGCACTCGAGGCCAGGGGCAACTTCAGGAAAGCAGATCTGCTATTCCAGGAAGGACTCCAGCGCAAGGCTGAGCCTTTGGACAAACTCCAGGCTCATCACAAGTAAGGGAAGAGCTTAGGTGCTCACCTGGGTTCCCGGGATAGGGAAGGTTATGCTGACTTCTCCAATGTTTTTTTTCTAGGCAGTTTCAGGCCCGTGTTTCTCGGCAGACACTACTGGCACTTGAGGATAGTCCTGATGGAGACAATATGGGATTGCTGGAAATTGCAGAGCCTCAGAGAAGTTCGCTGGCAGATCTCAAAGGCAGAGGGAAGAAGAAAGTGAGAGCCCCCATTAGTCGTGTGGGAGATGCAGTTAAAGGTACATTAAAGAGCTAAAAAACCTGTTATTGGAGGAGTTTAATCCCTTTATAGTGAGATTTGCAATTGAATGTGGCAGTTAAAGGTTAATTGACATAAATCTTCTTGCTTATAGTCATGAACCCAAACAGAAGCTCCCAGCCTCAGGCCTCTCTACAGCTTCCAAATGCTCCAAGTTTTGCTGTATTTGATGAAAATTCTGTGTCAGGACCTGAGATTCCCACACTTGCAGCACAGTCATGGCCAGCACCTCCAGTTCCCAGGGCCAAGGAGAATGAGCTCAGCGCAGGACCGTGGAATTCTGGCAGGGTGAGGAGGCTCAAAATGGATGGGGAAAAGAGAGGAAGGTGTGTGGAAGTTGATGACTTCTGATTGCTGACATAGAGGTTGTCTCTTTCTCCCTTTCCTGTGGTTTGTCTCTCTTGCAAATACAGATTAAATGATAGAATTGTGTAATTGTTTGGATTAGGGGGAACCTTACAGATATCTGGTTTCACCTTGCACTGGCCCAGGTTGCTCCAAGCCCCATGCAACCTGGCCTTGGGCATTCTCAAGGACGGATCAGCCACAGCTTCTGTGTGTCAGCCTGTGCCAGGGCCTCAGCATCCTCCCAGGGAAGAATTTCTTCCCAATATCTCATCCAAAGCCACCCTTCTTTGGCTCAAGGCCATTCCCCTTGTCCTGTCCCTGCATGCCCTTGTGAATGGTTGCTGTCCTAAAGGGTGCCTGTCCATGTGTACTCTGTTCAAGTTTAGCAGGCTGATATTGCTTGAATAAGGTTGAAAAACTGTGTGGAGTTTTAAACTCAGGAACAGGAAATTCTTGGTAAGCAGAAGAATTGGCAGAGGTGGCCTGCTGAAATGTTTGGGGGGCAGCAAAGGAATGTAAGAGGCAAAACATGAGCCAGAGAAAGGGAGAGAAGGCAGGCATGTGTTAAATCTGTAAGACAGAGAGGTAAGAGTTGAATTATTTTGGAAACTAGAACCTGAAGGAAGAACTTGTTGGCTGCCTTGTGCAAAGAAGGCCTGTGCAGCGTTCTGCAAGTCTTGTTTTGAAGCGCTTGCGAGGAAAAGAGAAGAGCGCAGATCAAAAGAATTCAAGTGCAGTATCAGTGGAATATTTATCCTGGCAATAGGATGACAGAGAGTAGCTTGCAATGGCTTAAACTAGACATCAAAAGGAACAGCTGTGCTACAGGTGTTCAGGCTGTTGTAGAGAAGTGATGGAAGAGCTTGTGTGAAGGGAATCAATCCTGTGAGATCAGGTTTGTTTCCTAGGTGCTTGGATAAGCCCCAGTGTTGCCATGTTCTTTGGAGCTGAGGAAAGGAGCATAGAAAGTCACAAGGCCGATGCCTGGATGCCCTAGGGGGACTTTATGATGCTTGTGTCCCCAGTGGTCTGTTCTGCTGGTCTCGTGGTGTGGAACACAAACTTTTCCAGACCATGTTAGAATGATAATGTAAAAGCAAAGCTTTCCTTGAAAGCCTTCAGGTACACAATAGGGCAAAGCCCATTGCTCAGAATTCGGTCCTTACAATTGATAGGATTGGGCAATTGGACTATCTGGCCAATGTTGTCCCATGAGAAAGCAGTTGGTGTGGTAATCTCCTCCCTGGCATCTGCCCTCCTCCCCTACTCTTATTATGCCAGCGATTGCAAAATAAAATGGCCTTGGAGAAGTAACAGGCAAGAGATAACAAAATTTTAGGAATGTGTCAATAAGGGCCTGTTCCCTGTGGGAGTGAAAGGTGGGGAAGTACTGGAAGTTACACTGAGGCATTTAACAGTCTACAGAACTCCAAATACATGAAGAATACATAAAAGCTAAAAACTTCAGGCATTGAGATAATAAAAGTATTTTCATCTTTTCAATATGGACCTTGTTATAAGCGGAGCTTGGTAAGAAAAACTCGAATGAGGGAGGGATGCAACCAGGCTAAAATTCTTGGAAACTCCAGGAACATTCTTTTCAGATAGAAAGCAGTTTGCCTACATGAATGGAAAAGTTAACTAAATCATAGATTTAATATAGCTGAGAAGACCGAGGAAGAATTATTAATACAAAATTTATTTTGCCAGTCTCTTTGTGCTGTTTAAAACATTAATTCTGGTCTCCAAATGCTTCCATATTTCTTTTAATATCTGCCCTTAGAGTAGTCTCTGCTCCCCTCTTAATGAAATTTCTTAGATTTAATTAAATAAAATATCCTGTTTCTGGCAGAAGAGGCAAGGATGTTTAATTCTACTCCATGGAAGGTCAGTACAAAAGTAAACTTTGGTGAATGCTCTGACATCTTAAAACCTGCACAGGGAAGTAGGGATTTCTCTTACTGCTGGTTTCAAGATGCCTCAGGAAGCAGTTTGGGAAAGGATGGAAAAGAAGTGTGAGTTGGTGAAGTATTCCCACCACGTACATTTTTTTGGTCTGAAGAGTCTCAGGGAAATGAAATAGGCAGATGAGAGTAGTGTGTTGCCAGACTAAATTCCACCTCTTCTCTTTACTAATGGACCTCAGAAAGTGTTAAGGGATTTTTGCGGTGCTGCAGTGGCCTCTGATGGGAAAACTGAGAAAAAACCAAACTCCAAGTCTGGAGGCTATTGGTGGACAGGGAGTGAATATTATCATAGAATTGGGACAATCTTGGCTGTAAAATGAGAACTGTGGCATCTGTGGAAAATAAGGAATACCCAGCCTGACCAGGATAATGTGTATATATAATCTCCCTCAATATATATAAACATTCCCTCAGAATAAGAGGAACTGGGGCTGGTGAGGACGTGCAGGAGGAGCCTTTTAGGTGCCAGTGTTCAGCTGGTGGGCTGTGACTGTGTCAGAAGGGAATTGGATTTGGAAAAGTCTCCATCAAGTTGAATTTTCTATGTAAGAAAATGCCCAAATGAGCAGAGGATGAGGAAAAGGGAGATGCAGAATGCAGAGGGATGCGGAGACTGCAAGGAATGCCTGTGTTGTTGATGTTGCCTTTCCTCCCACAGCGTCCTCGCAGCACTGTGAGCTCTGGCTTGGAAGTGCCCCACCCAGTGCCCAGTTTCACCCCCTATGTGGACGAGTCAGCTCAGCCACAAATGATGTGAGTCCTGAGTTGGAGGTGGGGGGATTGCATCTGGAATTGCCAAAGCTGCTTCCTAAAAGAGGGACTTGTTTTGCCGAGTACTTAAGCCTCTGGAGCTGGGAGAATTTAAAAATCTGTCGGCCTGGAAGCAATTAGTGCTGCAGCTTGAAGAGAGAGGCTTCAGCAGAGGTTGCGTAAGGACATGGGGAGTGTTGAGTGCTGCTCATGAAGTGGGGGCCTAGATCATATTCATATATGCTAATGAGTTTAATAGCTTAGCTCAGTGTGTTGACACAAAAGCACGAGCTCTGTGTCTTAGGGTGCTGTTTGCTGTGAAAGAGCCCCAAATGGAGGCAGATTTGTGGCCGTTTTTTGTCTGTCTTGGGAACTCTGTGCTCAGCATATCTGGAGTTTTATTTTGAAAGAAGCTCTCAGAGTTGCCATGCCAACAGTGTTGCTTAGGTCGTGGAGGGGTGAGTGTGCTGCTTGTACAGTGCTCCCTGAAATGCTGATAAATCCCAGGAGATGAGGTGGTTTAGTTAGAGCAGAGGAAAGCACATTCTTTTGCAAGGGTGGCTGATGCTGGCCAGGGAACAGACAGGCTCCTTCTGAGAGAGGAGTGGCAAAGACTGTTTGGTAGTACAGACAGTTCCCAGAGGATGGAATTGCATGGAAGCAAGGAATGCTGAGAGGTGGTGAGCAGCAGGGATTGCATGTGGACTGCAGAGTGGCTCTGCCCGTGGCTGTGCCATGGTTTAGTTGACAAATGTGTAAAATCTGCATTCCTGTTTAAACTGTAAGACTATTTCTTTCTCCTGGAAGTCAGTGCTGCCACATCCCAGGGTAAATCTCTTGGCATGGCCATTTCTCTGGGATGAAGATTTGTTACTTACCAAGGCAGTGGCTTTTCATAGCAGGGAGAGGGAAGGAGTGGGTAGAACTGAGCACCAGGCTAAGTTAGCTCTAAGGGACTTAGGCAGAGACTTGGTATGTTGGTTTAAATTCTGTAGCTGAAATCTTAAAAGTAGATTTTGGTTTTTTTTTTTTTCTGTCTTTGAATCCATTTCCTTATGATTCTATTGTTACCTGCCAAATGTGGAAGTGTTATGCTGAAACTTTAAATGTGATGCAAATCATGCCATCAGCTGTCATACAGAGTTCTTGGCAAAAGGACCCTGTTGGGATCTTGGTATTGATCCCCACACTCCTCCAATAAAGCTTTATAGCCCCAAATATTCAGAGCACCTGTTTGCCTTATCATCACTCCCACATTTGAGTTTGTCCAGCTGAAGTCAGCTGGATTGCTGGTGTTTGTAAAGCTGTACCAGCATTGCTTCTTCTCTCCTGGAATCAGCATGTAGGTTTCATCTGGACCAAGAATGTCCATTTTAAAGTCCCTATTCTCCTGTGTCCCTTTTCTCCCAGATAATCATCCTACAAACCAGAGTTTAGGGACTTGTCATGCCTGTGGTCACACAGCTCAATGGAACTAAATTGAACAGATCCTGCTGCAGGATGCTGGGCATTTCAGACATCATAAGAATTTTGTTTTTCACTGTACCTTATAGACACTTTAGGTTGGATTTGTCTTGTTTTGTTTGTTGTTGTTTGTTTTGTTTTAGTTATCACACAATTCTGAGTAGTTTGGTGTTGCTCATTCCAATTTTCTCATGCATTTTTTCTAAGCATGGAACAGAATATCTTTACACTACTCCAAAACTAGGTTCTGAAACTAGTCCTGTTGTCTCCATGCCTGCTTTTCTGTGCTACAGTGAAGTTCACCAAGCCTAAGTAATAAATTCCTGCTTTTTTAGGACTCCCTGCAAAATTGAGCCCAGCATAAACCGTGTGTTAAGTACTCGCAAACCTGAGGAGCGGGAGGACCCCCTGCTGCGGGTGCAGCATCAGCAGCAGGATGCTCAGGCAAAGAAAGAGATGGTCATGTACTGCAAAGAGAAGGTTTATGCTGGAGTGGATGAATTCTCTTTTGAAGAGATCCGAGCTGAAATCTACAGGAAGAAAGCAAGAAAGAAAGATGAGGGTATGTTCCAAAGTGGACTGGAGCAAGTAAGGCATTCCAGATGGAATCATAAAATTGTATTTGCTTCTGTTACTGCAGCTGCTTCTCTGTTTCTACAGGAGTAGTTGTTTAACTGCTGTGAGGTGCAGATATAATAACACATTCAAAAGCTTTATGTGGAAGCTGTGGGACAGGGAAAGACCACCAGAAGTTTCAGCCCCTTGACAGTTTAAGCTGCAGCCACCAATTGTATGTGAAATAGGCACTGGGCCTTAGAGGTGTTTTTTTTCTTAGATGAAATACAAGCCATAGAACGGAAGAAGGAAGAAATACAAAGGAAAATTGAGGAGCTGGAAAAGAAATTAAAGAAGAAAGAAGATAACAAGCAGCAACAACCACATGAACAGGTATTGTCCTTGTTTAACTGCAAATAGCTGCAATTTTAAATAAAAGTACAAGAAAGCCAAAAGGAAGAATTTCTGATATTATTCTAACACATTTTAAACCTCTTTTGAAAGGATTCTTCACTAGTAAATTATATTCTCTATCTCTTCCTTCTCTGTTTCCAAAACAATGCCTTCACAGTAAGTACTTTAAATAATGAAACAGAGTTGTGACTTTGTAAGCTACTGAACTGCTTACATATGTCCTTAATAGTTGCAGGGTAACTAAAATCTCCTATGAAAGTATAAATATGGTTGCAAAGAGTAAATGATGCCTTTTAACTTCACTATGCAATAAAAGTGAACTTTGTTCATGCAGGTAAGCTAAGTACAAATAAAACTGGCTAAAGGCAACCATTTTCTATCAGGGTTTTAATGGCTAAATGGGATTATCTTCATGGTTTTGAACCTTTTTGCCTGGCTTGCATTTCTGTACAACTTGCAACCACTTGCAAGCATTTCTGTAGGCTTGCAACCACTGTAGAACTGAAATGTGGCTTTGTTTCCACAGGCAGCAGAGGTAATGGCAGCTTCGACACCTTTGGGAATGCAAGGATTTACTTTTCCCAGTGCAAAAGAATATGGGGAGAAACAGCCTCAGTCACAAAGGTAATAGAGGGGTTTTTGTGACAGCAGGGAGAACACTTGTGAGGCTATGTAGGTATGAATAGTAACATGGATCACTAGCAGCCTGTTTTCTCAGCTAGAATGGAATATAGCCTGGCATCAGCCTGTAACCAGGATCTGTGCTCTTTCTGAGTCTGTTTGATTATTTGTCTGAGGGATCTTAACTTCTTGCAAGAAGCATTTGTCATCTTGGCTTGCCTTTTTTACAGAGTTTATTTAGGTTTTCTGAAGGTCTGTAGAATACAAACTCGGTTATTTTGTCTTTTTCACAGTGAATTCCAGGTCTATGAAGATACTCAGCTACATAAACCATCTTGTTCTGAGGGTAAGTAGTCAAGTTTTTACAATTAACAAGAAGCTCTGGTTAAAGGGAAGTGTTCCATGAATACCAAGAAGGCAGAAAAGTAAAACCCAAAGTTTAGGTGGATTAGAAGAATGACAGTGTGTGTGCTAGTAGTGCCTTTACCTTATTGAGCAAATCATGGAGCATCTGAGATCTGAGAACTGTCACTATTTGAAAGGACTTTGAAGAAGAAGAAGAAGAAGAGCATTTTTCTTTCAGTAGCTGGAAAGTTTTCTTCCATCTTTTATGTTTGTAGTCTCAGTAACATTTCAGAAGAGTTTAAAACTATCATGAGATTGATAACTACCTTAAGTCCTTTTTCCTCAGAGATTTGGCTAGGGGAATACATCCCAAAATTGTATATTATTGATTTTGATAAGTTTTGTTGGGAAGGTCAAATCCTGAAGAACTTTACTTCTGATCAGAGTTGACTTTTGTTGTTGTTGACTGTGGTTATCCAGACTCCTGATGAATCCCCAGACAGCCACAGTGGAAATACATTTTTAAACTCTAAGGAGAAACAGAGGAATAAGACAGTCTTGCAGAAAAATGTACAAATTCTGAAGCATAGTTTAAACACAGCAAGTTAGCTCACATAATATAGTGGTAAAGGGGTGGTTCATTAACGTGGCAAAACCAAACCTTTTTAAATGGGTTTCTTTATATGCCAGCTCTGTAAATTCCTATTAGGAGCAGTACTTTTAGAACTGCATATTAACTATTTAAAGTAGAGTTAGATATGCTATTTTGGAAGAACTGTGGATATGATAGAGCCTCTTGGTTTTTCTTTACAGGTGTATGTTTGCTTCCCCCACCAGCTGCTGTTCCATTTTTCTCTATATTTGATGAATCCTCTACTTTGACAAATCAGAATACAAGGTAGAATTATTCAAGACCTGGATTTCTGAGGGAAGACAAATGGAAGCATCAAACCCTTGCTGTAGCAGCTGAAATAACTGTTTCTTGTAGGGGTGTGTGGGGTGTATGTTTTGTTTTGTTTATATTGGGGTTTTTTTATTTGATTAGTCATAGTCCATGATGAGGAAATAGTCTTCTGTTCTTTAACCTAGAACTATTTAAGCTGCTCTATGAACTTGCTTCATTCTGGAGAGCTGTATCTGTTGCTTACTGCTGGTTCTGGAGTAGAAATTGGTTGATTGGAATGATCAATAGACTTTAGCTCTTGAGTGGAATTTGTTGGAGATGGGCAGCTGCTCTAATAAATATGCAATTGACTGTAACTTCTTCTTAGTTGCTCAGCAGATGGTGCCCGTCAGAAAAGTGCCCGTCAGCCTCTGGCTGTTCGCAATCCTGTGGATTCCCTGAGTGCCAAGGAAAGCACGGCAGCAGCAGCAGGAGGCTGTGTAAGGAAACACTTGAGCCCACGGCAGATTCCTGCCCAGGAGACACCAAGGCAGCGTGTGCTGCTGTCAGACGGAGTCAGCTTGGCTGGGCTGGCATCACGTGTGAACAAGGAGGATTCTAAAGTGCTGCCTGGCATGGCAGTAATTGAAGGGGGTGATGATGAGCTTGTACTGTGGCAATATCATGTTGTGGCTGTGGCTGCCTTGTCCCAGGAAGTGTTCCAGGCCCGGTTGGATGGGGCTCGGAGCAACCTGCACTTGTGGAAGGTGTCCCTTGCCATGGTGAGGGGTGGAAGTCGATGGCCTTTAAGGTCCCTTCTGACCCGGGCCATTCTGGGATTCTGTGCTAAGTAGAATTGCTGAAGGCTGAAAGTCCTATTCATGTTGGAAGGTGGTGGAGTGGAAGAAAGGGAAGAGAAATGTTCAGCTTTTATAGAAAAGAAAGATTTGTCATACAATCTGCAGGCTTTCACTGTCTTTTCTGTTTTTTTCCAGGATGAGCTGAATGGAATTGAGCGTTTGAGTGAGGATGCAATTGTGACTGGCTCCTACAAGAACAAGACGCTTTGTGCCAACCCAGAGGACACGTGTGACTTTAACAGGGCTGCCCACCTGGCCTCCACGCCCTTTCACGGGGTGGTAGCTCAGAGAGTCCCAGCTCCTGCTTTCTCTCAGAGTGAACTGAAGGAAGATAGTCCAGAATCCAAGAGTGCACCTCCGAATCAGGAGACCCCAGTGGGTGAAGAGGCATACACTGAAGTTCTCAGTGTAAAGAAACTGAGGTAATTTACAGTGAAGGACCTACAGCTCCTTCTCCTGCATGCCTTTCATGTTGTGGTTTTAGTGTTGCTGAGGAAGGAGTTTTCTGAAAAGACCAGAATATTGTGGAGAGAGCCATTTCTTTAGCTCAGGGTCCATTTTGCCTTGAGCAGGTTGAAGAGGTAATAGCAAGCCCACTTGGCTTTTTGCATTAGTGCTGTGGGACTTAAGTACAAGTTTTTTAACCAAATAACTTGCAGAGAAATAATAAGTGCTTTCTATATTCATTATCAAACATGAAGAGCAGAATCATCAGTTCCTTCTATACTATTGGCTCCTGTACTTATTTTGACTATATAAAATGATTATAGTGTTTGTACTTTAGTTCTTCTACAGAGTAAAAATGCTGGAGAGAAGAAAAACCTTTTATAATTGTGAAGACAATTCATCTGGTATATGAGAATTTCTTAATCTAGAGCTGAGTTGATTTGCTGGCTCTTAGGATGTGAACATATATACCATGCTGAATGTGTTTTTTACTTAGGAAGTTCCTTGAAAACCTTGCTGATTATAATTAGGAAGAAATATTTCCCACCCAACCCTTCACTGCTTTGAAAGCACTGAAATTGTTTAGCAAAGGTAGTGATAAATATTCAGGATGTCTTCTTTTGTAGCAGATAAATTTGGTGGAAAAGAAGATTAATGAAATCATCTCTAGACTAAGATTCTGAGTATAATCAATCATCAAAACTGAAATTAAGCTCTGACATGACTTCCAGTTTTCTGCTAGGGATGGGAAAGAATTCCTTCATGTTAATTAAATCTGGGCTTGCACAGTATCATCTCCTAGTCCCCGGGGTGATGTTATCTACAACTTGTATCTTTGCTTAATCTGAGTACTTGATGGCTTTATTTACAGCCCCATCATGGAAGCAAGCCTGGAAGATACTCACTCCTCAGGTGCTTCGGTCTCAGGAGGTTCTCTATCCTCTGTTACACAAACATCTGCTATGAAATACCTGCAGATCAGTGAGAAACTGGAGCTGGCTCAGAGCTTGCCTGCTGAAGGGGTTACTGGTTAGTACTAAACTGAATTTCATTCACAACAAATAACTTGCACCTGTCACTAAATGTGGGGATTTTTCTGTCCTTCCCGCTCTGCTTTGTGTGTTTCCCATTACTATGACTGGTGATTGAACTTGTCTCCCTTGTCTAAAGCAGCAGGGAGGTGCAGTACAGGATGCTTGTCAGCATCCAAAGCATGTCAGTATTAAGGTGACAGAGAAGTTACTTAGGGTAGTAAAGCACGCAGTAATGAGTAATGAGGTCAAATTCCAAAATTAAAAATTGGGACTGGATGGCAGTAATAACTGCTAAGGTAGCTTTGTTTTGGTCTGTCTTTCTTTTTTCTCTGTCATCATATTGTGTGTCTCCTGATGTGCTGATAAGATACTACTTTGAAAGGAATGAATAGGAATTTGGAGTCTAGTGCAAGTTGCATAATTTTGGTTTAAATCTGCATTTTAACTATGCTGTAAATTGCTGTGCTGCTTCACAGTATCCTTCTTATTCCTATTGATGGAAAGCAGTACTGATACTTAAATTGTCAATTTCTTTGCTTATTTTTCTTCCAGTTAAAGGCATTTGTTTCTTTCTGTTCTAAATATTTAGATTACAGTTAGAACAGAAATGGTCACAAAAAGCCTTCAAAATCTGGCCTGGGTAATTAGATGTGTGTTGGATGATGGTGTTCAAGGTGTTTAACCTTCTTTGACTCCTTTGGTTTTGGCTTATGATGCTTTATTAGAATTGTGCATTTGAAATTTCAGTATATCTTCTCTGGAGAGTTATGTTCTTATGTGCCTACACACTATTTTATGATGAAGCATGCTTGGGACTTGGAAGGAAAATACAGTTAGAAATCATGACACTTAAATAGCTGGGATATTTTGGATGGATCTTTGTCTTGTTTTTATCATATGTACTAAAGTTTAGAGCAAGATGAAAAATCTCTTCAGAAAAAAGGAAGCATTTGTTCAGATATTTTAATGGTCTTTTCTTAAACTTTGGATCTTTCTAGTTCCTTTGTTTCTTGATTTCTTCACATCTCCCTTGAACTGCAGCTCTCACCCTGGATATAGTAATTCTTAATACCGTGTAAAAAATAAAAGTTACTTCAGATGTCTGTCAGTTTATTCCCACAAAATATACCAGTAAATTTCCTAGGTTTGTGATGACAAAAGCTTGGAACATGTTGTAGCCTCCAGCCTACACTATTTCCTGCCTCTTTCACAGAATTGCTTCCTGAGCAGTACTTAGTGCAATGCTCTTCAAATAAGTGTGGGCATAACAGTAGATAGTCTGGTTCTTACGTGTGTACTGTGAAAGTTTAAAATGTTCTCCCTCATTTCAGCCATGGCATTTGGGAGAAGGCAGTGGAGGCTATCTAGTTCTTGTGTTTTATCTCAAATGATCAAGCAGAGTAAACATTGAGGCTGTCTTGGTTTTTACAGATCAACTCATCTATTGAATGACCTTATGTTCTCTTAAGAAGGAAAATAAGTCCAGTCCTACAGGTGTCTTCCAGGACATAAAAGCCAATAAATTCTTAGCATTGCTGAGAACAGCAGAGTTGGAGTCCAACTTTGTTTTCCTTTTCTTACATAAAACCTCTGCTATAATCAAAGGACTAAATTTCCCTAAACCCCAAACTAATCACTTGCTATGGGCATAGATTTAAAAAGGATTGTTGATTTGCAGAATGAGTTTGAATTCTGCTGTGGCTGAAATAATTCAGAGCTTTGTCTCTTGTGAAAGATACATTTTGCATGATGCTACAGTAGAATCCTTGAGACCTCATGATAAAAGTCTGTAAGGCAGTTTTGAAGACAAGGGTCCCATTGACTTCCCAGAACTATTGGAAAGAGATGAGTTGACTTGCTAAGAGATGAATCAGAATGTGGATCGAAAGTTTCCAGTATCCAGCTTACTTTTACTGACAGATACAACCAAATTGCAGAGAGTTAACACAATTTCAGCTCATCTCCACATGTTGTTTTGTTTTCTTAGATGATGATGTGGCTCAGTTCCTGTGGAGCCCTGAACAGCGTAAAAAGCTTTTAGGTTCTGTGCTGTCATCACTGACTGCTTCTCCAGATTTTCACTTGGAGGCTGGAGCTCTGCCTCACATGGAGGCTGAGAAAGACGTTGAGCTGGGTAGGTGTGCCAGACCCTTTGCAGTGCAGAGTTTGTGCTCTAATGGGTTTGAATTATGGCTCATATCCACCCTCTTAGTTTTATGTGCCACAGGTGGGGAATGACTTGGGAAGAGCTATTTACTGTGACAGTTCATGAATGTAAACTTTCAACACAGGAAATGAGACTTACTGCATCAAAATGGAATATTGGAACGATGAAGAATACAAGATGTTTTTTGCCATTCCAACTGGATGCATTTTCCAGTGGGATGCAAAGGGATTTGCAATAAAGGTAACACACATGATGGTTATTGTACAAGAAGTGTGAACTGGTAAAATCTCATCCATTAATATGAACTCTTAATTTCTGAATTCCATGCAAGAAGTTTGCTACTTTGAGTCCTCTTCCTAATTGAGGATATAGTTTAAAAGTTTCTGACTGTGAAAAATATCTTCCTTGATCAAGTGGGAGGGGAAAAAAAAAGAGGATGAGAAGAATATGAAAATGAGCAATTTTCACTTTATTCCAAAAATAAATGTTCTTCTTATGTACCTTCTTGTAGGTGTATTCTCAGCCTGTGCCTTGGGATTTTTATATCACCCTTGAGTTACAGAAGCGTTTGAATTCTGACTTTGACCAGAGCTTCAGTGAGAATTGCAGCTGTTACCTGTACCAGGATGGCTGTGCCATTGTGCACAAGGATACAAATTGCTTCACACTGAGGGTCAGTACAGACAAACCAGGGACAGTTGGAAGGTCCAAACTCCTGCTTGGGTGCCAGTAGTGAGTTTGGAGAGGTGTTACGCTCCTTGCTGAAGAGCTTCTCCTGTCTAATCCTGCAATACAGATGCTCTGGGCTTTATCTGTATACAAATCAGGGCTGTCTGTTAATGCCTCAGATGGGTCTGGTTTCTCATTCATAGATCATGTGCTTCTCCGAGACAATCTTGAACCAATTTTTCACATTTTCTGTCTTTGTGAGTCATAAAGGACTGGGGCCAAAAACCACATGTTATTCCACAGCGAGATTTGCATCTAAAGCTGTTGTTTAATTTGACCTCTTTCAATACATTCCAGTCAGCTACAGCAAGGTCATAGCAATTAATGTCTTGCTGAATGATTCGCACTTTAAGTCTTGTAAGTGCATTTTGAATTGTTGCATTTGCATCACAAATAGGACTGAAATTCAGTAGTGATTTCAGTCTTCAGTTCAATTTCCTCCTCCTGGTCTTTTGTCCAATTTTGAGTAATAATGTTTCCTAGCTTACAGTTCTTGTAATTCTGTCTGGGCAAAATCTGATTATAGTGAATTTATGGTGGGACTGTTACCTCTGTACAAATGAATAATGAAACAAAATTGAGCTATAAATATTTCACCTAATCTGAGGTAGAAAGGTACAGAGACAGATGTTTATTCTCTTTTCAGGATATTCTCCGTGACCGTAAGTTCATCACAAAGGAAATCATCTTCTTGGTTGTTCATGATCTTCTGCATGTGATAGAGAAGCTGCACAAAGCTGAGATTGTCCATGGAGATCTGAGGCCAGAGGTGTTTTTTCTGGGAGACAGGTTTGTCTCTGCCTGTCAGGATGGGAGGGTACAGAACAGTTATTTCAGCTACAGCTCCCGCGCTGCTGTAACTTCTACCCTTGAGCTAAAGCACTGAGGCCTGAACAGCAGGCCCTGAGCCAAAGCTGATCCAAATGTTGTATTTGTATCTACTCATTAACAAAGACTCATTAGCAGTATCATCTATGTATCCACTCGTTGTCAAAACATGTATTCACTTTCCTGTATTTAGAAACCAGATAAGGCCACACCTGGGTTTTGGGGGTATAGGAGCAAAGGCAACTCTCTGGGTTGCTCCTTGAGCCCTGGCCAGGCTTTGGGAGGAACCCAGGAGGAGGCTGACCCCAGATGTTCCTGCACTGGAAGTGGGTCAGTTTGTTTATTGCCCCCTGGTCAAGCTGGGCCCTGTCCCAGCACAGTTGGAAGCCTCTTTGCCTGTGGATGGATGCACCTGTAGGAATTCCCAGTTCTGGGAGGGGATCTCCAGTGCTTGGCTGTGACAGGGTCCCCCAGCTGCTGTGTGGCTCTGGAGGGTGGTGAAGTCTTAGGGTGTAACTGGTGCTGTATCTTCATTGCTGTAGGCAATCCTTGGCAGCAATGATGAGGTGCATTGCTGAACTTCTCCTCATGTAATTCTTTAAGGTCTTGCATTATAGAAAATTACACTATTCCTTAAGTTGGTTTCTGTGCCTCTTGTGCTGAACCTACCCACTGGCAAAACAGGCCTAATTCTGCAGTCCAGGTTTTTTAGGCTCCAGTGTATTCTGATAAGACTGAAAACACTTAATTTAGGAATAAGCCTTCCTGTAGAAATAGTATACATTGACTTTGTAAAACTTATGTTCAGCAAAATGGTTTTGCTATTATGGTTTGCTGTGTTTTTAAGTTTCTGCTTTACCAAGGTTCTGACCGCTAATGCAAGTCACAATATAGTTCGTAACTTGTCTTTACATACTTGAAACCCAGGAGATCAGAAGACAGGGGGCACTGGAATGTCCAGATACTCTAAACAAAGTGTTCGGCTTCCTCTGCAGTCCAGCTTGTACCTTAATGCACCGACCTAATTTTCTTCTTTAAGCTCTTTCCCATGTTATGTTAACAAAGGCACGTATCCCTTGGAATGTGATCTGTGAACTAAGTGTGGTGATGTCTGGAAATAAAGCACAAACTTTTCCAGACCATATTAGAATGATAATATAAAAGCAAACCTTTACTTGAAGGTTGTGTGCCTTCAGGTACATAATATGGCAAAAACCAGTGCCTCAAATTAGATCCTTGCAATTGATAAGATCAGGCAAATAGAATGTCTGGTCAATATTGTCCAATTAGAGGAGCAGTTGGTTATGTAATCTCCTTGGGTTCTACCCTCCTCTTCTACCTTTATTATGCCAGTGCCAGTGATTATGTGGTACAAAGTAAAGTGTCCTTGGAGAACTTACAGACAAGACAACAAAATTTTAGGAATGTGTTAATAAGTGCCTGCTTATCGTGGGAAGGAAAGCTGGAAAAGTACTGGAAGTTACACTGAGGCATTTAACAGTCTACAGAATTACAAATACATGAAAAATACATAAAAGCTAAAAACTTCAGGCATCAGTGGGAAGCCAGTAACCAGAATGTCTAATGAATCAGATATAATTCCATTACATAAATTCACTGGGGCTGTTCTTAGTTATCATTGATATGCTAAAAATAGCTATTAAATTTAAATTTGAGCCTACAGTCATCTAACATACATACTCTCAACATATTTTACTTATAATTTCTTTGTGATTATTTTATTAATAACTTATTTGCATAATTATTTATAAATTACATACCTGTACTATGCAAGTTCTAATATTTTCTTCACATCCTGCAATGGGTTGTCTTGCTCATCCCTTCGGGTGCTGCGTCCTGTTTTGGAAGTCACTGATCTAATAGTGGCTTGATGGACTTGGATACCTCCTGCTGTATTTCTCTGTGGCAAATACAAAACAAACAACTGCCAAAAAGTTAGGGTAATGGTTTGGGGGTCTTTCAGATAGCAAAAGGACAAGTGCATAGTACAACTTACAAAATAAGCTCAGAGCATACAAGTATGTAAGAAGAGTAGTCATGAGAGCTATGATATGTGGATATTGTTGGCTTGGCAGTTGTCAATAAAGAGATTCCTCCCTGCCCTTCCGGTTTGTCCTTCCTCACCTGCAGACTAGGAGAAGTTTGTAGAAGTATTATCAAGCTTAATTATTTTTTTGTATCAAGTATTCTGAGATTTAGATGGAGAGGTAGAAGTGTAAAACATTACACTGATTCCAAATTGATTCTTGCCTTTTTGCTTTTATCTATTCTCTATATTCTTTACATATGTATATTTGTAGCTCTGTAGCCTATTATTACATTCATAGCTAGCATTTAACCTACTCTCTTAGACAGAAAGACAAAATAAATTCCCCAGTGGCTCCAAGCCCCAGGGTCCGATGTTAGGCTCTCTGAGAGCCAAGGCTGAAAACCAGCTCTTCAAAACACATATTCATAAACAAAGTTTAGTTCCCATCTGAGGGGGGTTGTTCAGAAATGGGTAGAACCAGGGGGAAATTACCTCATCACCTATGTCTCTAATTGAGGATTCTTGTCAGTTATGCTAATTTGCTAAACTTATAAAAATTGCATTTGCTTTGTTATGTGTGCATCTTCAGCGCTTTTCATCTGGCGTGTTGTGCACCATAAGGATCCTTCCAAAGATAGCCCCTTTTTTATCACCTGTGTCTGGCTCATCATTTCAGGACCAGTGAAAAGGCATCACACTACTCCCACAGTCCACAGACTTTGTTTCAGATAATTGTGACTAATACAAAAATAGCATCATCCTCAACTCTTTATTGTTTCCTGTTGCTTACTGTGGAGACAGCACTATCATCCCTAAGCTCCCTGCTGTGAGCTCTTGCCATCCAGGGCAGCCCTAGCAGCAGTAGTTCTGACAGCAGCCATCGGAGGGGAGTATTGACATGGCTAAGGCTCGCCTTCACTATGCTGTTATATTTAATTCTAAAAGAAAGAAAAAGTTTGTTGGATTGTCTTCTGCCTAATGTGCTTCTTCTGCTCAGGATCTGCGATGCATTTTCTAATGAGGAGGTGCCAAATGCTCTGAAGGTGGTGGATTTCTCTCATAGTCTGGATTTGAGGGTACTGCCTCGAGTCAGCTTGCCCTATAACTTTCCCACAGCTCAGACCCCTCATGGGCAACAGCTTCTGGCAGAAAGTTCTCTTCCTTATCAGGTGAGTCTGTATTTAGTAGGACATCTTAATTTCTGTGTTTCCTTTACAAAACCTATTTTCTTAAGTTAAAATTTACAAGCGCTGTGGACAGCTCTGATCAATAAATAGAGAATAAAGAGAATTTTGCATCTGATGGACTTTTTGGCATTAAGTGAAAGGATTAGCAGTGCTGTTCAGTGACTTTAGCTACTGTATTTATTTAGAAACCTACAATGAAATCAGAATTTTACCTTTTGAAGTTTTCTTGCTTAACAGGTCTCTGGAAGATTCTGGTGTAAAGATGCTTCCGACTTAAATGTGTGAAAGCAGTAAGAGCAGGAAGTGATAGACATTGAATTTTCTGGTGTTTGTTGTGATTACAGGTAGACTTGGTTGGCATTGCGGATATAGTCCATTTGCTGTTGTTTGGGGATCATATCCAGGTCTATCAGGAGAATTCCATCTGGAAAATCAGCCAAAACTTATCAAAGTAAGTCCTTTTGCAGAAGGGGCTGCTGGGGAAGAAGAGACCTCTAACTTCATTTTCTTTATAGTGATACTATCTTCAGAGGTTAGACTGTACTATCTTCAGAGTTTGGAATGTACTACGGCAGCTTGGGACTGGTTTTGCCAAAAAGCGTTAGTTTTGTGGGGCCTGAAATTCTGAAGTTGTTGGACTTGTTCACTGGTAGCTTCAGTGCTGTGTAGGAGACAATTTTAAGTTGAATATGAATAATCAGGTTGAGATGATTTTGCTTTTTCCATCCTTTCAGATGAGACTGGCTTAGTCAGCACCTTTACAGATCAAGCTTGGAGAAGTTTGTAAGTGGGTGGGTGGTGAGAGGGGCAAAGATCACATGAGCATGTTGCTTCAGAAATGGATTCGTTTGGCTTTCTGCTTTTTTTTTCATTCTACTAAGACACTGATGGCAGGGTGTAACAGATGTAGAAACAGTACACTTGTGCAGCAAAGAAAATAATTTAAAACTGTCATCTAAGATGCAAGTGTGCAAACAGCTGCTTTTTGGAAGCTGCTGTTTGTCTCAGGTATGTTTGGTTTGCTCTCTTTTAGCTGCATGTTTTGACTATCAGTCTGCTCTGCCTTCCTGTGCCCTTTGTTTGTTCTTAGACTGAACAGTTGTTTATTTTGTTAGGCACATACTGCAGGTTTTCTTGCCTTGGCATTTCATAAGGATTTTCCAGAACTCTGCACTCATGCCAGCAGTTGCTGGACAGGTATCTGATTCAGGATCATGGATCACTCCTAGGACCATTGCTTTAAGAAAACCCATTACCAGCGTGGGAGTTGTCCAGTTCCCTAGCAACCTGCGCTGCTTACATCTCCCAGTTTGCTGTATTCAGCCTTTGGAAAAAATCCAATCTTCTTAAGCTGTGTACAGAGGAAAAAATGTCTTTTTTTTTTTTTTTTTTTAACTGGGTATATGTCTGGTTTCCTACGATGATTTCCTTTATTTAATTCTGCAGGAGATTAAATTGAGCTACTGCAGATGAAGCCACATCAAGCCTGAGTTGAGAAGGCTGGAATATGGTGTCAGGGACACGATCAGGATGTGGGTATGGGAAAAAGAGCAGTAACTGTCTGGATAACTGGGGCAAGAGGAATTGTAAGTCTGAGTTGGGAAGGATAGGGCTGTCCGTCCGTCAGTGGAGTTTGGAGGGGAGAAGTATATTGGAAAGGAATTGTAGTCAAAGCTGGGGATGCTGGATTGAAAAAATTACGATTTTGGGCTGAGGTAGGAATTGGAGGGAGTCTTGAGGAATGAGACTTGTGAAGGGCCACAGGAGACACAGCAGGAAGAAGATAAAGTCTGGGCACAAGTTCTGTGGAGCTGGAACCAGGCTGTAATGGCTTCTCGCTCCCCTGCATGCATCAGTTCATAATTTGGGAGTTCAGAGTACAAATAAGGAATTTATTTTCCACCCTCTCTTCTGCTTTGCTTCTGAAAGTGTTATAGACTTATCATTCATTATCTATACTTACTTTTCAATATCAGTTATTCCAATAAATGTCTGCATAAGTGCTTTAGTTACACATTGTACTGAAGTCTTATATCAACAGTGTAAATGAGCTATTTCATTATGTGGGAATAAGGAATTTGCACTGAATCCATTTCCATTCACACATGGATCTTTTAGTCTGTCTAGTTCTTATCGATTGATGACATTTGCTCTAGTCAGTTTGAAGCTTTCAAGTCATCTGTGACAAGCAAATTCACTGCTGTAGGGAGCCTTCATCCACCAGAAGAGGCTCCACAACTGAGTATTCCCTGGGAGAAGAGTCAGCTGATGGAGATCAATTTCTCATCCTGTGCATACAGCCACACGTGCTGGTGACACTGTAACACCCCTGAAGACACAGGATTCTTCTTCCTGTTGTTTTTAGTAATTCTACTTTTGTAAAGATGACATTGCGTCTGTCCTTTGTGTTCAAAGTTCTCCAAGTGATTTTTTTATTTCTTTGAGGTTCATTTGAGTTGGTTTGGTGGTTTGTTTTGGGGTACTTTTTTTTCAAGGATTTTATTGACAGAATAACCTTCCTCAAAATGGTTCTGAGAATTCAGGTATTGACAGCTAGAAATAAGGCTTCTTGCTAGAAGGCTGACTGGTGTTAAGTACAACCACCATGACCCTCTTATCTCAAGGAAGCTTTTTAAACAGGACTTAATTATTTTTTTTAAACAAATGTAGATATAGCAGAATGACTGCAAGAGCTACTGATTTTACTACCAGTTCAGCAAAATACTGAAGTAGTGGGGAATTGCAGGGTAGAGCACAACATTTTCTTCCAAGGTCAATGGCTTTCAATAAAGGAGAACCCACTTAAAAGGTGACAGAATGAATGGAAACCACTGAAACATTGTGGTAGAGATTTAGGAGAAGGTAGAATGTAAATTGTGATCAAGTTGGTTTTTTCGTCTCCAAGTATAATGCTGACAGACTGTTTTTCAGGGGAGGGCTTTTACCATTATTAAAGAATGGATATGGTGATTTTTTTCTGTTTTCACTACTATTTTAGGAAACTTCATCTGTGCAGGTTTATGTAAGTCAGGATATATATGCATTTGAATTTTTAGGACTATTTTTGTCACTCAGAACTCTTGACACCTCCTTAGCAACACTTCATCTCCTCTGCCACACCTCTTGCTCATCTAATCCCACAAAGAAAATGGACTCGAGTCTTGTATATTGTTTTCTTGGTTAGGTTCTGCATTGACTTAATTATTTTAGCAAATATAAGAGTTACCAGTGAAATAGCACAAATAGTACAGGCTGGATTCATTCTGAGACTGGCTGCTGCTGTTTTGTGAGTCACTTAGATAAAGCAGAGGCAGATAATTTGTTTCAAAGCCACTGTAACTCCTAGCTCGAGGGAGAAAAATGCTTCAGTAGTCAGTAGCAGTGCAAGACTGAAGAACAAAGGGTTTGCTCTAATATCAGTTTTCTGAGACTTAAATGAGTCACTTAACCTTTTTATTCGTGTTGTGTGGGTACATCTGGGAGAGAGGGGGATTTATTACTATTAATTGTCTCCAAAATATTATCTGTACAGAACGCTGGCTGATGGAAGGTGGGGTAAAAAGGAAGCAAAACTGGCTCTAAATCACCTTTTTCTTTTTTTTTTTTTTTCTGGCAGCTTTCCTTTAATATTGCCCTGTTAACTTAGCTTGCAAGTGGGTAAATAAGATTCACCTCTGCCCTTTATTAATAAAAGGAGTTTCCCAAGTTGTTTGGTTCAAAAATGTTCTTGATAATTCTGTAAACTAAAACTGCTGTGGCTTAGTGTGAATGATGGTAGTGGTCAGGTATGCTAGTAGAGGCAACTGTATAAACATTTGGTTTAGACCTGTGTAGTTACTATCCAGAAACCTACTGGAGAAAGAGAATGGGGTCCATACATATAAAATGAGCATCACATTCCTAGCTTTCCTTTATATTTACTCAGGTGAGTGAAATTATTTTTTCAGGCATGGTTCTCCCAGGATGTTTGGTGCTGAATATAATTGGAGACCTTGATAGACACGTTGTGTATATATGTGTGTGTGTGTGTGTATTGTTCCACTGAATGCTGCTCTGTTTGTTTTAGGACCCCTGACAGTGATTTCTGGAGTAAACTTTTTGAGAGAATTCTGAATGCAGATGGTAAGTCCACAGTACCTCTGCTGAGGGAGTTAAGAGAGGAAATCAGTGAAATGTTTGACAGCTCTTTCAAAGAACGACTTTTGTTGACCTTAGCTGCTGTGGGAGAAACTTTCCTCCTGGTGAACTTCCAGTGACTTCATAGAAAACAAACACGTTTTGTATTCTAGAGAAGAATTTGTTGTTGCTTTCTTATGTTTTCAAATGTAAACATGAGAGTGATTGGAGCCATTTCTGCAATACTTCACATGGGACTTGCTCAAGAATGTTTCTATTGCATGAGTGAGTGTATGGAAAACCTCCTGAGCCTCTACATGAACCTTTTTGTATCGGAGCAGTTTGTGAGAGAAAATTGTTTGTCTTAACTGCCACCTCCCCTTCTTGTACAGCTCCTTAAAAATTTAACACCTAACTTGTACCACACTCTTTGAAATGTCTTTGTCCTGCATTCAGTTGGTCTTTTAATTGGTGTTTAATCAATAAAGTTGTGTTTTGGTAGTGAGTATCATATTTAACATTGCTATCAAATGGTTTCAAAAGACTTCATTTAGAATCCATGCAGGAGTGCTGCTGCCTGACTGGGAATATTTTGTGGCTGCTGGATGCAAAAGCCCCTCATTTGGTGGCAGCTTTCATAACCACATGGGATTTCCTGGACACTTGAATACAGCTTGAATGATTCTACTTGGAATGTGTTCTTGTAGAAAGTTGTCATAAGAAGAAGTAGATGAAGTCAGAAGTGGAAAAGCTGCACACATAAACCATTTTTCTTCTTAAGGCAAGAGTTTTGTTTATTTTTGCAAGGCCTGGAGTTCCTGACTGGATTTGAGCATCCCTGAAATCTCAATTTGCCCTAAGTGATGTGTTGGCAGGCTTTTGTGGAAGGTTTTGTGGATAGTTATATGTGTTAACCTTTTATGTACTGCATTAATAATACAAAGGCTTCATTTTATTCAAGGCAACAGAATTTACCAGATCCAAACCCAAGGTGGTACTGTGTTCTTGAAGTGAAGGGAAACTTCTCAGACTTGGGATTTACTTCCTTACAGCTTCTCCCACACAGGAAAGTGAGAGTAGACAACAGCATCATTAGCAATTTCTTCTCCCTAAGAAGTCAAATGGACTGTGTTTTTTCATTTCATTGAATTCTCCAGCCATTGTTCTGTTTGGTTCTCCCCCTTTATGTTACCTTCAGATTTTGGGGTGGAACTCAGTTTTGTCTTTTCCACATTGCTTCAAGCCACCTTCTTTCCTGCTTTTTTTCTGCATATTCCATCACTGTTCCTCTTACTTTGGCCTGTCCTCTTTTTGCTGTCTTGGATTCCTAATGCCTTTTTTTACACTTTCTCTGAGAGGGTTATATATTCTAATTCAGGAATAGGACCTAAATGCCCTGGTAGACCAGCTTTAATATCGAATGTAAACTGCTGCTGAAGAATTTATTTTGGTCCATTAATGCCTTAATTAATGCTTCTTGTAGTACATTGATTAGTCATCTGTTGAGCTAGCAGATAAACAATGCTCTGTCTCAAACCAGGGTTTAGAGCCAAGATCACTGGTAGAGCAATCCGGAATCCAATGCATAGCTAACTCCTGCTAGCTCTAAAAAGATGCCGTGTTTGTTCTTTTATTTAACTGAATTTTTTTTGCTTTTGCTGATCCTTTAACTGCCTTTTAGACAAAATATGGGGAATCTCACTTGCTGTCCTCTCACTTGCAACTTTTTCAGTTTATATCCTGCAGCACTGAGCTGAATACCAGGTAGATTAGGAAGAGAAGACTCCTAACTAAGTATCAGTCATCCCAAGGACTTCTCAGATAAGCCGTGTTTGTAGCCAGTACAGAACAACTTCACTGTGTCTAATTTGCACAGAAAGCTTTTGAGGACAGGCTGAACAGAGATAAGAGCTCTCAGCAGAAGTTCAGTAGAGGAAATCTGTTCTTCAGGTCTTTAAAATATGTAAGTGAACCTATTTGTCTTTACTTAAATGAGATCTAAATCAAAGCTGCAATACTCCACTATTACTTTTTTGTTGGCATCTGTTTTCTGTCTAAACAAAAAGTGTGCTAATACTTCTCTGTCTAATATGGCTGCCTATGATCAGTTACTCTTCATGTACATCCCAGACAACACAAAACTGCCCCCCAGTAGTGTAAAAACAGAAACAGCAATGGCATTATAAATTTCTCCATAATAAACACACGCAAATAACGAAGAGGAGCAAGCAGGTACAACGAGAACCAGCAGTCATCTCTTCTGATGCTTGTTCCCACTTCTGCTTCGATGAACTCTGCCTCTCTGCTGCACAGGTCAGTCTCTGCCTCCCCTATGCCATGAGCTGATTGCACCAACATGTAACAGGAACTCAGGGAGCTCTTGGGACATCCCTGTTGTCTGTTCAAGTAACTGCCTCTAGCCTTAAACAAACTTTTCCTGAGCATCACTTTTTGAATCTTTGTGTAACACACAGGTGCTCTGTGACCTTGCAGGCTGGGATTGCCATAGGCTTGTCATGAAGTAGGAGACACACCAGCCTTGCCCTCAGGATATTTGGAGATGAAAACAGTCTTAATATTTTCTGAAGGAAAAGAGGCATTTATAAATCCTGATGTGACAAAATGTTCCACACCAGGTAGAGGGTAAAATGAAATTGTGTGACACCCAGATGTAGAAGTCCTAGTGAAGTTATCATTAAAAAATAGAGCAGTGGAATCTGAGCTATGGAAAATTTTAATGCCTATTATATAAATAAAAGCGCACAAAGGAAAATAGGAATGTGATAGGTCATGATTGTACCAGGTTGCTTGGGAACAAAACTTGGCCAGAGATACAAGAGGGATGTCTGGAAGATATCTGCAGGCTTCAGCTGCTTTGATTCAGAAACTGAAATAATCAAATTATTAATGTCCACTCTGTTAAGCAAAAAGGGGTCTAGAAATATTTACAGGAAATCACTGAGCAGCCAAGAATGCTAAAGGTAGAAAATGGGGGCTGATTTAATGTGCTTGAGCTGTGGATGGGACAAACCCCACAGGGGTGAGCCATTTTCTTCTCCTTAAGGTCTGGAAGCTGTAGCTGGAGTTGATTGCACTGTTTCTGAGGGCTCACCAAGATCATTGCTTACACCTGTGAAATACAGGTGGTCCAGGTTACCTCCTTAGTGGCCCTTAGTGGAGTGACCAATGATGTTACAGAACATAATTGCTTTTTAAGGTACACCTGCAAGCATTTACAAATCCGTTGTGATCTCTGAAACTGGCTTTATTTGCTCACTTAACATCTGAAGAGATTTTAAGGAAGCTTGAGGAAAGGTGAGGAGTACTGATCGTCTGCTGGTCTTCTAAGGTATGTGATTTGTAGATTAAAAATCCTAACTCTGAGATAATTGGGAAATCTCCTAAAATTTATCAGATAAGTGCACTCAGAATATATGTATGTGAGACTTTTGCAGCCTGGGGTTGGTGTTCAATAAAAAGATCAAGAAAACCTCAGAAGAGAAAGATGCACCTGATAACTGGTACATTGTCAGAAGTGTAAGCCTGAGCTTGTGAGCTGAGCTCACAAAAATAATTTCTGTGAAATGATTTCACAGAATAAACTAGGATTTTTAGGATTTTCCAGAGTAAACTAGAAGGGACAGGCAATTCAGGAGAGCTATAAGGATGTTGTGAGGTTATGCAGGGACAAAATTAAAAGGGCCAAAGCCCAACTAAAACTTAATCTGGGTACTGCTGTGAAAGACAGTATAAAAATGCTTCTATAAATAAATGAGCAACAAAAAGGGCTGAGAAGAATCTCCATTCTTATGGGACTTTAAGGCACTCTTTAGTAAAAAGTGGTTGAGTCAGTGTCCCTGGCAGGATTTAAATAATATATAGAGGTGGCACTTGGGGATGACCTGGTTTAGTTTTGACCTTGGTGGTGCTGGGTGGGCTCTTGGAGAGCTTTTCCAACCTTAATGATTCTATTATTTAAAGAAGACTAATCACCCCTTCTGCATAAGCATCAGGAAGTAATTCTGTATCTTTCTTCTGTTCTGCTGCTGCTTTCCCAAATAATATTCCAAAATGCATTTGGGCTGAGGTGCAGCACTCCCTGCTGTGCCCCAGTGATTTCCCCAAGGATGCCTCGATGTACAAAAGCTCAGTTCTTATTTGAAGCGAGTTATTTGCCTGTGGGGTGGGGAATTGGTGGTTGGAGTCTTTCCTTTAGCCTTGGGCTATGGGCACTGCAGTCACATGGACGTGCCTGTGTTTGTACAGATCACCCTTAAAGTTTGACAAGGAACACTGAACTCCTTTAACAGTTTCATTCTTTTGGTTCTTACTCTTTTACACTTTTTGCCCCTCTGCTCAGTTAATCCAGCAGAAGCTGGATGCTGTTTGGAAGCTTAGAAATATGAAGGTTTCATTTCCCTAATAGTTTAAATTATTAAACAACATGAATATCAAGGTCATTCAGTAAAGACTGAGGAACAATGTTCATTTGTTGGTTCTAGAAATATTTGTTCCCTGCTTTCCTTTTGTAATAACTATGATCCAAAGCTATTTAATTATTGACCTCATGGTTCCAGCTGGTGTGGAAGTGTGATTTACCAAGCAGGATCAGGAGCTGGATGACACAATACTGACAAAAGACAAATGTTAGTGTTCAGTTTCTAGGCCTGAGCTGATGGGCTTTTTTCCCAGTGCTTTGGATTCTCTTGATTTTTCAGTGTCTTGGGTTGTATATTTCCTTGAAGTTAAGCTAGTAATGTACTTTGTAGTGCGATACTTTATATTATCATTTACTTGGGAATCGTTTTGTAGGGAAAAAAAAAGTTGGAATATTGCAGAATTCAGTATTGGTATGCTTCCTCGATATGCAGTAAAGGCACTGGATTGTTCCGCATCTACCCCTAAAGAGCCAACCTGGATTAGTACTTTACCTGTATGTGAACTGAACTGGCATATTCCAAGTGCATTCTAAAATTATTATTTTTGTTCCTCTCTAAGTGCTTTATCTTCCTTTTTCTCTCCTCTGTGTTTTGCCATTTTTACATGCACTAAACATTTGTTCTGTAAGAATTGTGTTGATGTGCAAACCCCACACAGCCAAGGCCAAACTAATAGTCACAGGATCCTTGGGGGTCCCTTCCAGCTCAGGCTGTTCTGTGATTCCATGAGTTATTACTGCGTGGTTATAAGCAGTATGAAGCCTTTAGATAAACCAGGCTCTCTGTCCCCTCTTTTTGTGACATGTCTTTCCTTCCAGAAGTGGTTGTATCTCAGTAATGCTGCAGAAATTTTCAGGGCAGAAGTTACTCTACAAACATGAATGTTATTTAACCTCAAACCAGTGAGGGGCTGGGAAAGATAAATCTAGCTCTAATGAATGAAGTCCGAAAGCTGACAGCATTCAGTAATCTCACAGGCTTGGGATATTTTCTGACAAGAAAATTCATTTCTGAAACTTGTTGACAGAAACATCAAGAATGGAGCTGCTGTCTTTGCTTCCACCCACCTCAGCAAAGAGTGGGGGAAGAGAAGCAGCTCTTATAAATAGCTCGGTTCCTGTTGTATTTGTAAGTTCGGTGCTTTTTGTGTCAATGACATCACCCTCTTCTCCATGGCAACCCCCTACGATGTCAAAACTGCAGGGCACCATCAGAGGAACTCAGACCAGCAGATTAACAGGTTGAATCAAGATGATTTAACTGCAAAATAGTGCAGCGGCAACAAAAAAGGTGGGAAACAAAAAAGGAGGCTACTGGCAGCTCTCTTACACTGGAAAACAAGCATCTCTAGTGTCTGGTTCCCCAAACTCTGCCCTAGCTCTTTTTCCAAGTCCTTGTCAGGAGGGGATAGGTGGAGGGCAGGCAGGAATCTTATTCCCGATCTTCAGTGTGTCTGGAGAGCATGGAGAGCACAACTGCAGGTGACTAAGCAGGAGGAGTATGACTGACTCACTCCTGAATTATTTCTCACTCCTCTTCCCCCTCCCATCTATTCTGTTTGTTTTTTTAGCTTTCACCCAACAGCTCAGATTTTTCCCCAGGCTCTGATGAGGAAGAATTAGCAGCAGGCTTTCCTGTTACCTAATGTTCACAAAAATGTGCTTGTGGTTATCCAGGTGAGGAAATAGAAGCCAACTCCAAGAACAAGAAAAATGAATTGGCTCTTGAATACAGCACCTTTATCTGGGAGGAAAGAAAAGAAAACAAAACAAAAAACAGTTCTTCTCTATTCTGAGTGTTGTGTAGGAAATACTGAAGTAACTGATGTGCCAGGAAGCTGTAAATAACTGGCTTCTTTATCAGGATACCTATGGAAAATACCTAATTGCCTCCCTGGCAGACCTGCTGGTGTTGATTTCTAAACTGACTGCAGTGGGGAGAAGCCATGGCACTTGCTGTCTTGATTAAAACATTGGATTCCGCTGGGTTGCATTTGGGACTCAAGGATCAGGAATATAATGGTTACAGCTGCAGAGTTTCAGCCACTATGAGCTGTTTCAATCAGCTTAATAAATCTGTCCTCATTTACATCCCTGTGAAGTCTGAAGCCATAGAACAGTTTATATTCCTTCTCAGGGTGCCAGGCAAACTGTTGCTGAAACCTGGCCTGCAGAAGTGTCAATTTTGTATTAGCTTATGCAATTTTTGAAATTGCATTACTTGGGACCCAGGCAAGTTATGCAAAACGAGCACAATGCCCAGAGTCCTGACATCCACAAAAAGACGTGGCAATGCTCCCCACATAGAAAAACAAGTCTGTGATGGAATGACACTTTATTTGCCACTTGTGGCCTGTAGTTTACAGTGCATGAGAGTCTTTAATCACAGATTCTCAAAGTGTAAGGCTGTTATGTCTGTAGCTCCCCACCCCAGTGTGATGCTAAGCCTGTGTTTTCCAGGCTTGGTTGAGGGGAAAATGCATGGAGTCTCTACACACCAGAATCTTGATTAGTATCTTGCTTTTGCCTTTTGTGCAAAATGCCACTCAAGGCACTGTGCCATCCTCTTTGCTGAGCTCACAGCATCAGCCCACGATAAAAAAAGGTCCCAGAAAACATTGACTCACTGCATCCCAGCATCCTGACAGGGCTATGTGTCTGCAATGAGATCTCCTCAGCCAGAACTGCAAGGTTTCAATGAAATTGGTGTTTGTGAGGCTGTTTTACCTTCCCTGAGTTGTGCTACCACCTGTACTGCCTGCCGGGAACAGGGGTGGGAGCACTGGGATCACTGCCCAGCACCTGGCAAGGGGCAGTGCTGCTGAGGAAGCAGCTGGAGCCGGGGGTTTTGCATGTGCATGAGGAGTTTTCTGCAGAAGCTTTAAGACTAAATTGCTGAGAATTTTTGCCTGAAGCAAGGGATGTTTCCCGTATTTAAGACAAGCAGCAACCTGCAGTCAGAAGGAAGAAGGGACTGAATTTACTCCAGAAGTATTTCTCTGGGATCTTTTTTCCAAGGTAAGCCTGCTTTTGTGGGAGGTAGATGGGGCAACAGGGCTCAGCATTCTGAACACTGAAACTAAAATGACTTCTTGCATTTTTGTTACCTTCCCGGTCTGTAGAACTCAGATAAATGTATTATGTCTCTGGTACTCCCTTTTTGGGCTGAAAAATCAACCAATAAGAGCTAATTTTCTGAGGTCTGAAGCCATAAAAATGGGTGGGAGAGAATTTTTTTAACACTGCCTTGTGCCTGTGGGCAATGTTTTTAACACTGCCTGTGTTCTAGTGGTGAATAAATGCCAGGGACTGTGCCTCTAAAACATACATTTAAGTAGCAGAATGATGGGTATTGAAAGAACAGTAGATGAATGAAAGTAAAATTTAGTAGATAGACATCAGCTTATGGTTTATTAATTTAGTGATTTTCAACATTGCTAGATTATTTGTTGTTCTGTAGGAGGCGAAATGAAGATGGTTCCTGCCTTGGGAATTTGGACTTAAGGTTCTTAAATTGGCAAGGTTTGAAGAAATGCTGTTGAAACCTAGAGCAAGGAGATAAGATTTTTTTTTTAAATTTGTATGATACCTGAACAATCAGTTTATGGCTGTTGAAAATTATAGGTTGAGAGGCCAGAAAGTAGTAGAGAACTTGTCCTAGCTGCAGGAAAAGCCTGTTAAAGGTAGGGAAAAATACCTTGAATGTACAGAGATGGCTCTGAAAAAAACTGGTAAAACCTAAAAAATGTTTGATCATCAGTGTCCCTTCCTTATACTGAAACGATTCCTAGCTGGGAACCCTCCAGCCTGAGAAATGTGTGCTTTGGTCATGGGTATAAATACAGTCCTTGAGGGGGGGTACAGCAGAGCATGGATTTGGCAGAGCTGCTGGAGCCATGGAGGGAAGGCACTTGCTGAGCCCAGAAGTGCAGGGCAGAGCATCCACACTTTCTCTTTGCATGCTAATGGTGCTAATACGTGAATGCAGTTCCATTTTGCTCTTGGAAAAGGGATAATATGTGCTCATAAAACAAAACCACCTTCTGGTTAGGGAAATAACTATAGTCAGTAAACTTCTGGAAAAAAGCCTTGTCAAGTCTGTGAAGAGAGAAATCAAAATAATTTGTTGCCTCTTCTTTTCCCTAGGGAAGGTGGGAACCAAACAGTGCCTCGAGGGAATTTGTGCCCTGAGCAGGCTGCAGAATGGCTGGGTGAGGTTGCCTGGGGAAGGGCACCTGTGCCCAATGTTGAGGCAGGGGCTGGTGGCCAGGAGGGTCTTGGTGCCAGCAGTGGTTGTGTAACGTTGTGCTGTGTCCGCAGCTGTCGCTGCCAGGCACTGGATCAGCTCATGCACTTGGATGTAGTTGCTGCAGCTTGATTCCACTCTGTAGAAATAGTTGAGGATATTCCTGCCAGCTTCCAAGTCAGGAGTCATCAGTTCTGCCTCTGTCACTTGGGGAGCATGAATGAATAACTCTTAAATCATTAATCTAGGGCAGCTTCCAAGAATCCTGTGTACCCAAGTCTGGAATACATTGTGATCTGATTCATTATCCAGGGACAGCAAAGACTTTGAAGAGGTGTTCACTCAGGGGTGGCTGTGCTGCACTTCAAACTCCCAAAGAAAATCATGGCATGTAAGGGTGGGGGGAGCAAAGGAAGTGGAAGCAAGGCCCCAGAGGAGCAGGGAAATTAGAAAAGGACAGCAGTAGCCACATGCTGTGGACTGGTGGACAGGCCAGCACAGCAGCCTTTGGGGGATTAGGGAAGCTGCTGCTGTTGCTTTTGGCAGTGCCACTTGACATAATTTTAAACTGGAATTCTGCATAGCCAGTATTAAACACCAGGTTATCTTTCATGGGATGGTTCTTTATATCTGGTAAAACCTTGTATTTTGGCTGACAATGACTTGGTGATAGAGGGGGGCTTTTTTGAGTTCCAGAGAGAACCATAGTAGGATGGATAAATAAGAGGAAACAAGTGTTGCTGCTAGAGAATGCAAAGCACAGCAACCTAGATAAAGGTGATCCTAATTGAGGAGGAGGAGCATTGGTATTTAATTAAAACTACTCCTAAAACCCAGGTTCTTAGTGGTAAAATAAATAATAGCAGGACATGCGTAATTCCTCTCAGGGGGAATGTCAGAGACAAAATTACACTAATGTAGTAATAAGAGGGGCCTGTGTGCAATTGCTCAGAGGAATAGAAACAGGGCAGAATGATTTTGCACTGCTGAGAAGTTCAAATGTGGTTCAAGTGAAAAGGGACAGATGCTGGTTAAAGCACACACTCTTCAGGCCACTTCCAAAGACAGAGCTGTCTTGAGTTTCTGAGCTGGATGTTCTTGCAGGACTTGGCAATCCCAGCACAGAGACTGAGCTCCCTCTCTGCTTTAAGAAATGATGGCAAGCTCTGTGTGTCACTTGTGCTCCTGCTGCTCAGTCAGGGTGTTTTCAGTGAATTAAAAACAAATATTTCAGACCCAGACTTAGGACAACTGTGCCCCATGTCATGCATCTGAAAGCAAGAAAGAACATTAAGCAGTTTTTGTTTCCTTATTTCCCTCCCACTCCTCATTTTCGATCATCTTAGAGTTCTATCTGCATTCCTCATGCTGTGATGCCTGTTTTGGGGAGGTGGTTAAATAGTGTGAACTCATTAACCACTCTTGACTGAGTAACAGCCAGTGACATAACATTGTTTCTTCTCCATAACGGCCTTGCATAATGCTGCGTTTCAGTTTTGGTTACTCCTTCCATTTCATGCTTTTCATTTCTGTGACATCCATCTGTTTACCAGACAAGGTTTGGTGGGGGGGGGGGGGGGGGGGGGGGGAGAGTGAGGGGGGTGGAAATAATCCCAGAATACAAAAAGAAAAACCCATACAAGTGAGGCTGGTTAGGGCTTGGAGGAGCCTGATCTATTGGAAGGTTCCCTGTCCATGGAAGGGGGCTGGAACTAGATGATCTTTAAGGTCTCTTCCAACCTAAACTATTCTGTGATTTTCTAAGTATATAATGAAGAACTTAGGCATTGGGACACTGGAATGAGAACTGCTGTTGCAGTGAGAGAAGATCCTGGATACTTGGGGACCAGGAAAGCAGGTAGTAGAACCTTTTTCCTTTTGTGTTCTTCTTCCTTTCCTCTCCCTTTTACCCCATCTGTGAAAACAACAACCAGCTACCCTCAGCTCTCCCCCAGAACCCCCAAGTTTAGTCAAAGGACACAGTAGGATGATAGTAGCTTGTGGTAGATGTGGAAGGCAATTTTTAACCTGCTCTGAAAAATCAATTTAGCTAAACTGTGGCTTTAAGCAGTGTCATTTTTGGTGTATACGCAGCTGAGGCAATGCAGCAGCATCCCCTGGCCAGGGGCAGGTGACCTGCTCATATGGCATGGAGAGGATGTATAGACAAGATTGTGTCATCGTTAAAATGACACATGGCATTGCAAACTAGAAAGCAAATGGTACTCAGCAACTTGAGCAGGGACAGTGACTCCATAAGCTGATAATGTCAACTTGATGGCTCTGAGCTCAATTGTTTGCCCCTGAGAATTGGTTAAATAGAGTTGACTGTCTGTAGGGTCAGTGTTCCCTTATTGACGGCCTTCTAGTTTTTTGACTTTCTTCCCTGCCAAGTATTGTGGGAACCTTTTTACCCCACCTGTGTCAACATTTGAGTCTTCTAAATCTGTGACTTTTCAAGGCACAGAAGGAGCTGAGGGTCTTCACAGCTGGAAAGCTGTGCTTAGAGGAGGAAAAGAAGGGTGCAAGTCTGTCCTTAATCTGGGCCAGGAACAGAGGAGTTAACATGTAGTGGCCAGAAGGCACTACACAGATCTTAAAATAACCAAGAACAGGATAATTTGGCTTAAAAAACCATCTGGGTCTTGATTCAGTGCTCATTAAAATTCATAGTAGCCTTATGATTGGCTTCTGGAAGAATTAAGCAGGGTGTTACACTTCATAATGAGTACTTTGGGCCTTGGCCAAGAAAGTACATCACTGCATACAATAATGCTAGAAATTAACTTCTTTCCTGTAACATCCAGCTTAGAATGAGAATCTTTCTAGCACTTGTGGAAGTCAGTGAAAAAGCTCTGGTTTCAAGGGATTTTGGATTGCATCCGAAGAACAGATGTTACAGCTGACTTTGGGAAGAGGTCTCTCTGGGCAAGTCATCTCTGAGCTGGTCATGCTGCAGCAAGCTGTCCACTCTGGGGACACTCACAGTCTGCAGCCATCAGAGCTCCTGAGTGTGCAGGGAAAGGAGAAAAGTCAGACTGCAAACCTAGCACTGGGATGGAGTAACTGGGGCCTAAAAGGAAAAACGCCTGCTTGTGTTTGTTTCATTAGAAACCTAAATGTATTAACTAATAATGGCACAAATAGCTTAAAGTCTTGTGGCACCTCATCAGCCATGAGATGATGTCAATAGACAAAATGCTCCTGTCTGTGACTGCTGCTGAGAAAACCTCCTGATTTCTGCCTCTTTCTTATAGAATACTGTTTGGTATTAAAGGAAAGAAAATAATTCTGCTTGCTCCCGAAGCAGAAATTTGCAAAGCTCTTTGGGCTTTTGTGTTCTCTTCCAAGTTCTAAATATGTTCTCCCAAAGCATCTCAAAACAGCAGTCTGGGTCACATAAAGCTGAGCCAAAAACTTATTTGAGGAATATTACCTTTTATTCATTTAAAGACACGTTTTTAAAGAGTCTGTTAGAACTTGGGCTCACCTGAATTTTCTGGCTACTCCTAACCTGTGGTCTAGGATCACCTTCAGTGGTCTGTGGCTGTGCTTAGACTGGGGCTGCTACTTGTGGAAAGAAGAAAATGAAGGAATTTTCCAGATAAATACTCAAGTATTTCTGCAGGACATCTTTGGGCACAACTGTTACCCAGGCTTTCCATTTTCATTAAAATTCTCAAGAACTAAATTTAAAAATGGTCATTTTAAGTGTTAAGAAGCCTTTTTTCCCCCCAAAGATCACATGTGGAATGGAGACGAGCTAGTTAATATTTTTCGTGTTGGAATGTATTTTTAAAAATTAATTTATTTACAGAATTTCATTGGCACCTCAGAGAGCACATGAACAAGAAAAGGGTTTTTTTTTTTGGATTAGTAGTTTGATGAATGGTGATTAACTAGAAGATCAACTAAGATCAACTGAAGTTTTTCAGTTATTTTTACTAGCCTCAGAATCTCTAAATGTGCAGATCAGGAAACATTACATCTTATTTACAACTTAAATGCTATGTCTTATGTTGCTCTTCTTTAAGGATGATGGTGATGATGGAGATTTTCTTTAATCTTTAGATATACACATACACATTTGTGTATGTCAGTGGACTAGTTTCTGGTGTCACGTTGAAGAGGATTCTGGTTGAGTTGTTCCACCATGGTTCCCCTCTCTCAGCAGCCAGCAGGATCCAGACTCCTTCCAAAGGACGGGCATTCACTCTGCCAAGTGCCAGCAGGTCCATGTGCTCAGGCTGTGCCTGTGCTCAGTTTGGCCTCTCTTAATTGTAGGGTAGGGCTGTGGTAGAAAAATGTTCCTACAGTGTCAGAGACAGCTGGTGTGTTCCAGTCCTTTGTAACGTGCATTGCCTGACTGTGTGCATGCTTTAGTTCCTTATTGTGGAATCTGACAGCCTTAGTAGTTGCACACATGTTTTGGGTAGTTTGGAAACTTGTTTTTAATGGAGACTGTGGTAGTTGAACTTTACTGTTTGCCCACTAGTCTGTGCTGTGCTGAAACCGGTACCTCAGAACAACCAGCGCCTCCTTCTGGCTAGGGAAGTATTCAGGCTATTAAAAATTCCAGCCTAAATAAGGATGGAGGAGATTGCTGAGGATAGAGAAAGTAAGACTTGTGTAACTACTATCAGGAAAGACCAAAACTCACTCTTAGGGGAGGTAGGAATTAACTTGTTCCTCTGTCGTAGCAGTTAGAATGCAAGACAAGGATGTCTCAGCTACCATTTTTCTGTGTTATATCAATAAATCTCCAAGTGGGGATTATAATCATTTAATCCTTTGCAACCCCTCCTGTGGACTCCAGAGCATTCGCTGCTTGTGGAGATAAGGGAAACCGAGGGTTCAGTATTGTGACATGCTGCTCTCAGTGGCAGAACAAGAAGGTCCAGTTCCTGCATTGCAGGTTGTGGCTGCTGTGTTGTGGCATGACTTCGTGCAGCTGAACCATAGGCCAGGCTCCTGAGACAACCAGAGCTTGAAAATAAAATAATAGTTAAAAAAAACCAAAAAAAACCACACCGAAAAAAACCCAACCAGGTTTAACCCTTCAACTGCCTCCTACTTCTAGGGAGAAGAAACCAATTACTTGATCCAGTGTCAGCAGCTGGAAGGGGTTGAAATATATTTTGGATACTTGTTCCCATTGCAGCTGTCAGCCCTTCCCTTCTTTTCTTCCACAGAGAGAAATAGCTGCTCTGCCTCTATCAGCCTCCCCCCCAAAAATGTCACCCACTCAGCACTATAGGTCAAAGCCCTCTCCCATACTTGCTGTAGGGAAGCTGCTGCTGGGAGGCGACACGTGTTCCCTGGCATGGGATTAGCACTGCATCTTCCCGATTTTCCTGCGCTGAATGCTTTCAGGATAAGGCTGAGTTGGCTGCAAGGACAGTTGTTCCCTGCCTCCACACAGCTACAAGTGGGATGGGAAACCTGTGCTGCACGGAGGCACGTGCTTGGATTTTGACAAGCATAAGCTCCAACCCTCAAATTATTCTAAGCTCTGCAGAGTTGGGTTTGAATGTACCCAGAGGTAGAGTGACTAATGGCAGCAAATGGTGTTAGACTTCTGCAGCCGTTATTTTAGCCACTAGGAATTCGCTGGATTCTGGCTAATACTTCAGTGATAGCTGACTGACCTAGTTATTCAGAACAGAGGCTTCGGTCTGTATTCCTCTGATGCCAGCGAGGGATTTCAATCTGCATTTCTATAGCATCCTTAAGGATCGCAGCATGCTTGGAAAAACAACAGATTAAGCCGCCTCTGTTCTGGAGGAGTAGAGCATTGTCACAGTCATTTTAGCAGCATGCAGAACGCCTTTCCCAAGGTGACCTGGGAATCTGTAGGTAATGTTGGCTTTCTGCTGTGATGTCGCCATTGCAGGACTGATCATCGTGGTTTCTGTGGGAAGCAGAAGAAGCACCTTTTGTAGAGGGTGGCACAGGCTTGTGAGGTGGACCATGATGTTACTTCTGTTACAACCAAATAAGTCTGTGAATTTTTACAAGTAAAAGATCTGGAAGACGTGTGAGGTGGCTGTGTTCCAAGCTGTATTGATATTATCTGCAGGAACATCTACCAAGCCACAGGAATTTAACCAGTAGCAAAATAGCATGTGCTGTGTTCAGGTGATCTTGAGCTTTAACTTCAGTTTCTCATCAGAGTGGGAGTTAAAATTTTCAAAGAGTCTGATATTTTCTTACCCTCTCTAAGCTTACCTGCTTTCTTCACTGAAACAGTTGTCAGGCACTGGGCCATTGCACCAGGGCAGTGGTGGAGTTATCATCCTTGAGGTGTTCAAAGAAGGACTGGATGTGGCACTCAGTGCTCTAGTCTGGTTGACAAGGTGGTGATGGGTCCAAGGCCAGACTTGATGATCTTAGAGGTCTTTTCCAACCTTAATGATTCTGTGCTTCTTACCTCTGGCATTCTGCAAATTTGGCAGCATTTGCAGGTCCTTGTGCTGTTTCCTTGCTGGCCACTATTTGCTCCACCACAGGAGGTGTTTGGCCCAGGAGAGCCTGGCTGTAACCCATTGTGAGCCTGAAGCAGGACAAATTCCCGTCTTCCATGTGCCCCAATCTGCATTGTTTGGCATAGGGTAAAGAGGGACTCTCAGCTCCCCACTGCCCTGCCAGATAGGAGTGTGGGGATATGTCCAGATCTTTGACAGCACTCAGAGTTCTGGCAGAAGCAATGGACTTGCCCGATGAACTTCCAGTTCTTCAGCTCTCATGCATTTGTGTTTCGTTTTGAATTGGAAAAAACCTCTTCTGGTTTAGACTGTAAACCTTGATTAAAAACACTGGGTGAGCTCATGCAGCTGGAGTATGAGCAGGGCTTTGTCCTGCTGGCATCTCAGGATCCTACCTGGATAATGGCAGTGATGCATAGTAAGCAGGAGGATAACCCAAACACTGGAGCTGGCTATCCAGGTAATGCTCTCTTGGAATGTTCTGCCCACCTCCGAATGGGATACCCTTAAGGAAAGGTGGCTAAACTGTAAGTACTTATTTAAAGTGAAACTGCCTCTGGATTGCTCCCTCCTTATCTGCAGTCCTGGCTTCACGGTCATGTGTTGATTATGAGACTCTCAGACTTGATTCCTATCTCGTGCTTCCTCCCACCGGTTGGTTCTGATGTGCAACACACCCTTTCTCCTAGTGACCCCTCCGTCCCAATCCTTAAGTGTATTCTTTCACTTCCCTGGCCAGCTTCTCTAGATTTACAGAACCATGAAAGAGAAGGAAGGGATTCTGTGTGGAAGAGGATTTCTGCTTCCTATCTGATCCCTGAGCACAGGGAAGACTTGATGGAAAGTCTGGTCCTGAGCCACAGCCTGGCTTCATAGGTGGAATTGCTGTAGTTCTAACTGGGATTTCATGAATGTATCAGATTTCCTTGGCGTTAGGTTTTTCCTGGAAGCTCTGTTGAATTCAGATCCATTTTCCTTAGCAGTTTGCTCAGTTTCCACAAGCTTCAGACAGGTGAGCAGGTATGTTTCTCCTGGCTGAGGTAGAAGACAGACGTTGTATATGGTACAGTTGGCCTGGCTGTCTTGGACTTTTTATTTTTTAAGTTAAAAGTCCCCAGTTTTGCCTATTGGAATAGGAAAACATTTAATAATGGGGTTTTCATCACCAAATCTTCCTCCAGTGGTGATTAAATGGAACCTATTGCAGCAGCAGTGCAGGATGTGAGATCCTGGAGCTCTCCTAGTGCAGTGATGTGGCTGGGCAGGATGAGGAATGAGGTGAGATCAGCACTTTGGATCTGAAATTTGCTTTGCTTTGTGTCTGGGGAGGGGACATGGAATATGGAATGGCCTTTGCTGGGAAGATAAATCAGGCAGGCTGCAATGCAGACATTTAGTCAACGTACCCTGCAGCACTTGTTGCTGCCAGGAATGGCTGTCCCGGAGACCGACGGGACCTGAGAGAGCAGCCGTAGGAGGAGTGGGGCGTGTATCGTGTGTTTATATTAATGCGCCAGTATAATTATTTATATTGTCTTGTGCAATTCTCTAGCTAAGAAGAGAGCAGTGGGCAGGCAAGGAGCAGTAAAATGTCTAATGAAGGGATAGTTGCTGAAGGGGAAAATTAGAGACATGTCGCTTTTACTGGGAAATTTTTTTTCAAAGTGTGCAGGACTGCTGGGACCAAACTTGTGAATATAAAGACTGGAAAGCGTCCTAATTTTTCATTAAGATTGTAGGCAGCAGAGGTTCACACTGATTCAGAACTGCCTTGGTTTCATCTAAGCTTGTGCCTTGACAAGTAAAATCAGGCTCTGCCATTTATAACGAACTCAAGTCTTGTTCTAGAAGATTGTGCTAGCATGTAAGCCAGGAAATACAATACTCATGCAAATGTGGAGCTCCAAGGCTGGGTGACTCCTTGTAGACTGTAGAAGCTGTTTGTGTGTGACGCTCCCCACGCCGTGGTTGTGCAGATGACTCCACGCTGCCTGGCACGGCAGCAAAGCCCAGGTGCACGGATGACAGGTATGGTTTGCCATCCACACCTACTAGGTTCACACTCTGCTTCCTCATCCCTGATCCTCCACCACACTGCTCTGTCCTGGGAATTCCAGTGCGCTGGGAAAGAATGCTGTCCCCCTTTGTTATTTACTATTAAAGAGAACTTTCCTTCTTTTGATTTCATTTGTGTATGGGGCCTGCCCCGTAGGAGGGAGAAGCTAATCCCCAGACAGAAAGAAACCTGGCTAGCTCTATTTCCTATACCCTGGGGAGGGAACAGGCAGGAAACCTGGGTCACTGTGGCAGGCAGGGACCTGCAGTGTAATGTAGAAGCAGTGACTGCATGTTCAGGAACCAGCCTTCCACAACTTAGCCAGCAGGTTGGGAAATGAGGATTAGGAACCTCAGACCATCAGCTCCAAAACGTTGTCTCTACAAACCTTGGTTCTGTTCCTTCTCCATGATAGTACTGTAGAGCTTATGAATTCCAACTACAGCTGAGACTGAGGTGGTTGTACAAAGATACTGCAGCTTTTTTAGTTGGAATGGACAGGTAGGGAGGAAAATGGGAATGGGGGGAACAGGGCTAAAAGGTCACTGGGCTGGCTCATCACTGTGGGACAAGCCACTCCCAGCAATAATAATGACCGCCTAATGATTATTTGTAGCGTGTCTCTCATTTATTTAAGGGTGGCTCAGCAAAACCAATGTTATTAAAAAAACCCTAAAAAGTCACAGGGGTGGGTTTTTATGGTTTATATCTCTGTTCTTTGGACCTAAAAATATCTGAGGGTTAAGCCAGCATTGTCAGTGGTTTGGAGAGGCCAAGAATCCTCCTTGTTTGCAATGGAGCAAGGGCAGCTGATGAGTTTGCTGCCATGAACTCTAAATGCTCCAGGCTGTAATCCCCAAAGTGTCCTCTGATGATGGCCCAGTCACCAAGCCCAGGCGGCACTGCCGGAGCTGATGTCCTGCTGCTTGTGGAAAGTCTATTTCCAGTAGTCAGTAAACCCTGAGGCACAGGCAGCACAACTGAATTAGAGGGTGATCCCAGACTCCAGACCTGGCAGCACTGACTCATGGCGAGGACAGGGGAAAAGTAAAAGCGCCAGGTCATGTGCTACTCATCTGCAATGCAAATAAATAGGATGAATTCTTCTACAGCGAGCCATAAAGCAAGCAATCAAAGCTTTCCTTCCTGGAATGACAAGGGATTGGTGGCAGGTCCTGAAATGTGCAGCTAGGCGACACAAGCAGAGATATTGGGTTTGTTAGAAGCTTCAGCAGCTCCCAGCCCTGAGGCTGTGGAGCTGAGAGAGAAGAGCTGACGAGTGGAGCTTTAATAAGTCACAGTGAAGTGGGGTGTGAAAAAGGGCGGAGGGGAATAGGAGATGATCTCCCCAAAGTTCTTGCCTGAGATGTGGCACATCGGGGTGCCCAGGTGTTACTCTGAGCTCTTTTTCTCTCTCATCCCCTCTAGGGACCAAGAGAGGAGACTGTGAGACGAAGGCAAGATGGTCCCAAGAGACTCTGCTGTTGGCATCTGTCGTTTTCCGTGGAACGGGAATCGGAGTCTTCTCTACGCTGAGTGCTCCTGGGTCCCATCTGCTACCACACCCTGAAATCAAACTCGGCAGCTTAGGTGAATCAGGCACTGTACAAACATGTCAGACTTGCCTCCACCCCTTTTTCTTCTCCCGCTTTCTCCTGCCGTCTTTCTCTCTCAAGTTTATCGACGTGTCAGCGGATTCCAGTGGCGGAGCATTCTCACTTCATCTCTGGTCACGGAGCAATGAGGAGTCAGGGGTAAGCGCCCTCCCGCAGATTTGGGGGATCAACATTGATTTGCTTGCTTGCTTGCTTTAAAGCCAGAACAACCGTCCTAATGGCTGCTGTTTCGTGGGATTTGTTCCCTGTGTTTACGGAGGACTGGGTTTGTCAGTTTAAACTAAGTCTCTGCTTCCCAGTGGCTGTGCTGCCTTGGCTTAACCCCTTCTCTTCGGAGCTGAGCCGTGCCACTGCCATGGATTAGTGTAATGATCACACGTGTGTTGGCAGTGCCCGCCTGGGGTGAAGTGAGAGTGGAATAGTTCAGGGGGTCATACAATTTTTTTCTCTCAAGGGATGTTTCTGGAAGAGAAGAAAAACTGGGAGCTGGATTCCTTTGGGAAGGAGTTTGCTTCATCTTTACTCCTATAGCCCAGCAACACCGTCCTCCAATCGGCCTTTGCTGCATGACAGTGGGAGAGTTTACCTCCAGACCCTTCTTTCTCCTCTCCCTTGGAACTGTCCACCACCAGCGTTGTTGCAGCAGGACTGCCAGTAAGATCTTCTGGTTTTTACTCTCCAGGGTCTATGAGGTGGGACAACGTGTGGGGCTGAGGTCTGACAGTTTAGCCAACTGACACTCAAGAGGATGGGGAATGTGGAGGGAAAATGCCTTGTTCAATCTCGCAGGGTGATGCTCTTAAAACCTTGGGGTGAAGAAGGAGTTAAAAATTACTCGGGATGATGCTTGAGAGAGCAGACAGCATGTCAGGAACATGCATACTCATTGCCTTTACAGGAGATGGAGCAATATCTGCTCTTAAGTATCTTCTATCTGCAAGGACCCTCACCATACCTTACAGTGAGGTCTACTTAAACCCTTCCTGTGTGTATTCCCAGCCTTCTGGCAGCTGTGCTGGCCAGGATCCTTTCAGAACACCTCCTGAAGCTATGCTGGAGTACTTGTGTGGGGCTGGATGTGTGTGTTTTGGCTGGCTGAAAGCTGTCTAATCTTGTTCTATTTAAGTTACAATATACAGATTTATTGTGCATTTGTATTTAATTATTTTTGTCAGGTAACCAGTGCATACAGGCAGGTATTTGCAGTGACAGAAAACAGTCCTGTCTGTTAATATTTGCTTTCTTCTTTGCCAGGGCATTAATGCTTTAATGTATTTGGGGACAGAGCACTGAAAAAACAGAAGAGCAATTTGTGTCTGGTGAGTGTGAGCTCCCAGGTGAAGCTGGGGGATGTACGGAGAGTAAGAGACCTTTGGCCACTCTTTGTCTGCTTTTCTGAGTTCTCTGTTTGGGTACAACCTGTCAGCCCCTAACATAGCTGCTGGGGAAGGGAAGCTGCTGCCTTGCTCTCTCTCCAGCCCTGTCCCACAGAAAAATCTCATTCCTGATGAGGTGATGAAGTTTTATATTGCTTTTAACATTCACTGCTGCCTTGGTGTGTACATCCTGCATGCTGTGTGAACAATGATTTATGAATCTAGAAGAAAAGCTGATCAAATAATGGAAAGCACTATCAGCAAATAGCTTGCTGGATTAGTAACTGTGCTCCCAGATGGAAAGTCTGCTCTGTGCACAGGGGCTGTTTCTGTCTAGCTGGGTGTGAGTATGGATGTACCTGGGAAGGCCACCCTGGGTCCTGCTGCCAAGGCTTGCAAAGTGAGAAACAACACTTGCTTGGCCACAAAATGGTTTTCATTCCCAAGAAGAATGAAATTAAGGAGAATTCTTTAAAGTTTGGCTGTCCTGCCTCCAATCTGAAAAGAAGAGCTCTTTTTAATACTTCTGTAATATGCTTGGGGAAATTCACAGGCAGAGAAAAGAGCTAAATATTTGTGTAAATTGCTTTAAACAAAATTGCTTAAAGTAGCTTGGACTAGCTTAGCCCAACTGCAAGTAAAAAACACACAGCCAGGCTCTGAACTCTGTATTGCACTTGAGGGTTTTTTGGGCACCCACAGGGGTACTCTACTGAAGTTCCATCCTGTTCAGAGCAGCACGTGAGCACTGTACCTGGACAGAACACAAGTGAGCAGGAGTAGCTGAAGGCTCACCAGGAGTTGTGCTGCTCAGCACTGAGGGCTGCAGAGAGCCCAGCAACCTCTGACACCTTGTTGGGGGGGTTCTGGACTGGGAAGCAGCTTCCTTGTCAGTGGCACCAATGCTGCTCCTGCACCAGTCTCGCTGACTTTGAGTTATAATGTCACAGACTTAGTGCAATGGAGCACAAAATCAGCACTTGGCTGCTACAGGTCTTGTTTTTAAAGAATTCCTCATTATGGTTTCTTAAGCTGCAGGATTACCATGTGATTCAAGGACTAATGCACTGCCATTTGGTTTTACCAATGGTACTGCTGTTCTTAGACTGACCTTCCATTTGTCTGGCAAAAAAGAACAGTGGGAATGGAGGGTGCCCAGAGACTAAAAGTTGAAATCTGTTTCCCTCAAAATGTCTCAGGAAAGTACACTTTCCCTAGGGCTCAGCCATTTAACTTGTAGTGTTAGTAATTAGATTATTTTGTAATTAATTGATGAACGAAATGTAGCTGTAGCCAATAGCAGTAATTTATCTTGTGTTAGGAGTGCACCTCAGGTTTAACGTACAGAGGGCTGTGTGAACACTCACAGTTGTGGCAAACAGAGCAGGATAACTGATATTCCCTGGGAGAAGACTTGTCTGTTGTAATTTAAATTTGCATCTCAGTGTTGGCAGCAGTGAGCAGGAAGGCACTGAGAGTCAGGCAGGTTGTGGGGTTAAGCAAATCGGTCCTTCCATGTTTTGGGGGGCACTGCCTGGGCTGGAGTTTTCCCATCAGTTATCCTGTGGGGACAACACAAGCAAACTGTCTTGCAAGCTGCTGACAGCAATTAAATATATTTGTATCTCTCTTTGGGAGAAAATGACGAGCATAACTAGGGACTGAGATTGTTAAATGTTGGCTGGAAGGAAGTTTAACTCTTGCATCTCTATACTTGGGTCATCTGGAGAATTGCTGGGGTGTCTCTGTCAGCCCTTTGCTGTGCTACTGGAGTGAATGGTGTATGGTGATCCAGGATGGTGGTCACCAGTGCCTCTGCTGGGACAGGTCTGTTTGTGAGAATCCAGCCCTGCTCCCTGAGTGTGTGACTCTTCCTGCATACAGTAAAATCTGTGCTGTGCCCATTTGCACATGGAGCTGCAGCTTCCCTCTTGTAGCCCTGTGTGCCAGAGGCAGCTGGGTCTGTGAGCAGTGCAAGAGCGCGCTGAGCTTCCAGGGCTCACATGGAGCTGCAGGATGCGGTGCCCAGTGTTGCAGCCCAGTGCCTTGGCTCCTTCCCCTGCCATGTGACCCCACATGCCAGATGTGGCCCCTTGGCTTGTCCCAATGTAACCTCTTGTCTGATATGCGAGATATTGCTATTCATGTGGATTTTTGGAGACAGGACCTTAAACGTTCTTATTCTAATCTCAGTAGTACTTTTATGCTGGTTTTGAATGGATCTGTCACACAAGACAGTGAAGAGTGAAGCCCTTGAATCCTTCAAGCCCTGTCTTGAAGCTCTGTGGTGCTTTGGATTAACAGCAAAATACAGCAACCTGGTTTTAACCCTGATGCATCCTTCATAGCAAAATAATGTGGGGAAATCCATGTGGGAATAATGCAGCTGCTCTTTGGACAGAGGTCAGGGAGGGGATGTGGGTGTGAGGTGAGTGTCAGAGGCGCAGCACAGCATGGCTTGGTATAGCCAGAACAGGACATGAGCCACATGAATCACATAAGAGGTGGGGGAGAAGGGTTGGCATTGTTGTGGCTTTGGTCTCAGCCTGGTGACCTGCAGCACACGTCCTGCTGGCTCTGCGTGCCAAGGACACGGTGAGTGATCTGCCTTCCCTGGTGCTGCAGCAGCGTTTGGTGGCTGTACCCTCTCACACACTGAGCTCAAGGGGGAGAGGCTGGTAATGAAGGCACTGCAGCTGAGGTTTGGGTGTGATTTCTGCCTGTGCTGCTTAGTTCTGTCAAGGCTTCTGGACCTACATGCTGGTGTTGAGATCAAACCTGTGGTCAGAGCATGTCTTGGCCTCCACTGGGGCCCTGCACCCATGTTTTCCATCCAAGCCCAGGGTGTGTTGGGCCTGGATCTGGCCTTGATATAAAGTTAAAAAGCAGCCAGGAGACATACCTCGAAGATGTTGTAGATCTGCTCATCTAGACATAGGTGGGAAGAAACAGGGCTAGTAATGTTTTTTGTCTCATCTGCAAATGAGGATAATAATTCCCTTTCCTCACCTTTAGTCTGTTTAGATGAAACCTCTAGAGGGTGGGGCCTGACTTCAGAGACAGACACAATGGGATGGTGACTTCAGCTGGGATTTCTAGGGGACTGTAAATAATGGAAAACTTTGTTATTTGTTAAGGGATAAAGCCCATTAGCATTTGGTACATGCCTGTGCTGGTTTTGTAAAGTTCAAGAGGTCTTTTCTTTGCAAGTGCTTTTATATATGTCTCAGAATGAATTTGGTATAATATAACTAAAACACATCTAAAAGTATGTAACCCAGCAGCGTCCCAAACAAGCTGAGCAAATAGGCGTTCACTGGGATTTAGTCCTAATTTATGAGCAAGGAAATGGAGCAGAGGAGAGAGAGGCAGCACCTTCAGACCCTGCTCAGTGGAGGCATGGCCAAAAATGTCAAGCCAGTTGTGCTGTTCTTCTCATTCCTCAGAAATAAACCCACCAATATAACAAATATGTCTTTCCCTAAGCTTATTTCTAATGTAATATTAATCTGTGCTCTCGTGTGTGTTTGGGCAGGATTTAGAGCATTACATCAGTTTGCTGTGCTGTTGCTTTGCTCCAACATGCAGCTTTGCCATGGGGGGCTGGTGAGGGAGAAAGGAATAGAAGGAAAGGAGTTGCAATGAGGAAAGGGATAGCACAGCTAGGAAATATTCACTCTTCCTTTAGGAGGAAAAAAATACTTCAACCAATATTTCTAAAACTAGATTTGCAGAAAAATGTAGAAGGTGTCAGGGCAGTGCTCTTAGATCCCATTTCAGATTTTGGACCGTTTGGCTTTTCTTTTTCCCTTTCACTGACCCTTGTTGCCATTCCCTGCTGTGTGAAGTCACGTTCGAGTTTGTCAGCTCTTCAGGGACCTAACCTGTCATTTCCCTTTATTTGCAAACTGCTGTGATAGTTTATGGCTTGTTATAAATACTAAGAGTGTTGGAAACCTCAGGAAGGCAAACATGAGTATTTTAGAAGGTATGGGATGCAGTGAAATTCCATGTGTGCATATTCACACATACATTTGTGTGAACACATGCATATGACATGCATGGATAATGGCCTAGTTAACCTGTAATCCATTTCAAATGCAGCACATGACAGTGACCTGAGTAGCAGAGTATAGAAATATATTTTTCCTTTTAATTGGTGTGTTCTCTGGGATCTTCATCTTCTCACTGCAAACTCAATCTGCATATTGCAGTTCCTCAGGTCCTGTAGGAAGAGTTCTCCTTCTCTCTCTCTCTCTCCTCTTGGAGCTGGCCAGAGCAGTTTGGCAGATCAGCTGTGGGAGGACTTGGAAATGATGGGAATGGCTTTCTTGAGCCCAGGGACCAAGCGTTATCTCTCGTCCGGGGCAGGAGGAATGTAGGGAACTGCATCGAGATCTGCGATAGCGACGCAATGAGCTGATGAGCGAGTTCAGTGCTGCAGCAAGGAGGGGGAGGGAGAGCTTATTTTTAACTGGAAACTGCACAAGTGAGACTGAAGTAGCTCTGTGCTGCCGTGCTATCATCAAGTGCATGTGTGAGTGAGGGAGGGCATGAGCACGGCTCCGTACGGCGCGGTGTCCTAGTGGAACGTGTGGCTGGACATGAGCAGGGTGGAGGCAGGTCGGGTGAAAAGGCAGTGCATGCTGCTGCCTTTGTCTGGGCGTTGGAACGAGCCACTCCTGATAACATTTATCTACTTCTTTTTTTTTTTTTTTTTTCTTCCCCTCCGGGTGATGTTGCTTCTTTTCTGTGCCCTCCTCCTCGGGTTGCCTGTCTCCCAACCATTTCTCTCTCCCTTACTAACACTCATTCCCCTTCCATCCTTAATCTTCCCACCCCCTCCTCTCATCTGAGGCTGACCCCTCTCTCTTCTTGCCCCTCCTTCCCAGCTAATCCCTCCCCCTGCTCTGGATCTGCTGGCTGGGGGATTTTTTCTCGTGCTCACTGGCAGATGTGACAGCTTTTGGAACTGTATCATCCAGGAACAGCTATATCTGGAGTTGAAAAACCTAACGTGGTTTCCCAGGCAGCAGGAATGGATCGCTGAGAGAATTTCAATCTCCGACTGCTTTTGTCTTGTGGTAGTGACTTTTATTATTTATGTTTGTGACATTTCTTACAGTACAGTTGTCAGCACTGAATGAAAGACTAAAGTCTAGTAGATTATTATAAAATCAGTGTCACAGTATTTGTGTTGTTGTATTAAAGGGATGCTGTCTATGTTTAAATACAGGTTTGGGTTGATTTACAAAATCTTATATGCATAAAATGTTCTTATGAATTTTTTACTGACTTAGAAAAGGCCTGGTTTATGTGTTTTATTTAACAATAAATATTCTTTGGGTGGGCATTGGAAATACAAGTAAATAGGTCTTGCATGAAAACCACAAAGTGAAAGGAGACTGGTTAAATACAGACCTCCTCAATGAGATGCAAAACCTACCAAGATTATTAGAATTCATTGGATTTCAAATAACTATTTTTAGTGCATGTATTTCATTTGATCCTAATGCAGTTTACCTTTAAACCACCTGTCTGATCTCTTTATAATCAGGGATTGATGCTGACCATGTAGAGCAAATGCCACTGGATGCCTAGGGGTGTGTTGTATTTGGAGCTGATTACATTTTGTTGTTTTTAAGCTGTCTGTTTTAAGCCAATAAGGCAGATGCAGGCCATACCAACCAGTCACTTAAAACTGACTAGGAACTCAGTAAGTGCTCCTTTCTGGGTTTTGGAAACATGCTTTTGGCTATGGGATCCAGATGTAGTCCACGTGTTGATTGTCAGGGATAGGGATTTTATGTAAATATACAAATGTAGTGTTGTGTTTATGCTTCTGCAAGCAGAGATGGTGAAGTAGAGCCACTGTTCTGGTTGGGGCCAAAATATCACCTGGGCTTTAAAATTTTGCATTTTGAAATACTTAAGCCAGAATCATTCTTGTTATGAGGAAATCAGGAAATAGTTCAGAAAACCATTGATGCTGCAAGTGCTAATGATTGTGGCATTTGTAACACCCTGTTTTACAGGACCCTTTGCCACATGAAGCACTAAAAGGCAAACTTAAGACTGTCTGCTGTGCCCTGGGTATCCTCTCATTATGAAGCTGTGAGAGTAGGAGCAGAAGAAGAGGTACTAGTTGAAATAGTAAGATCCCTGGGGTTGCTGTGGCTGGGTTAAGGTGGATCAAGGAGCTGTCATAACTCACATGTAGTCAAGGATTCAGAACTGAACCACTTGCTGTGATACTACAGAGATGCACCCTGCTTTCCTTGGAGGCTCTCGAGCTCCTCAGCAGCTCCAGCTGTTGATTTGAGCACTACTAACACCATGAGCTATTAGAGTATCTTTCCTTTCTGGGATTGTCTGCACTTTTTTTTCCTTAAAGAATTGCCCTCTGACTTTAGTCTTGATTATTAGTTAATAAGCAGCACCTAAGGGGCCTGAGAGATTAATCACTGTGTTTGAGGAGCTGCAATACAGACCTGGAGCACAGACACCCTTCCCATAAGCTCTCCATTAAGATCTATTTGGGTTTTCATTGGAGCTTGTTCTAAGCAAAGATTATTCTGGCTGGAAATCTCTTCTGGGCAGAGCAGTTGCTTCCAGCCTCTTTTGTAAGCTTTTTGGTTTTTTTCTTTTCTTTCCTAACCTTTTGTTTTCTTCTTCACCTGTGAGGTATCTTTAGTAGGCTGTTGAAATGACAGTGCGTGTGAAGTTGGTGTTTCACCGAGGATGGATTGCATGAATGGGGGGTTAGATGGAGCAAAGTCCTTCTCTGCCATACAAACACTTACTATCCCTGTGACTGCCGGGTCATTGTAACCAAACTGGGAGCCATTGTGTATTGGATTTTCAATCCAATCCCAGTCTAGCACCAGGGAGCCAAGTCATTGTTCAGGTGGTGGTTGCACTTTGCTCCCTAAACAAGTTTAGAGTGGGACAATCTGGGAAATGTTTGACATAGATTTCACTTGGATGTGCTGATTTTGGAGACTGGTGTCCTCCAGAAGTGTGTTCATGTCTACACTGCAGTGGGTTATCTCTCTATGCGGTCTGTCTCTCTGACCCTTGTAAATATTTACTCAGCACAAATAGTTGGAAGCTGAGGTCCTGTACAGGGGAAGAGTGACTGCTACAAAGTTGAAGATTAAGTGGCAAAAATCCTAAGCCTGATGTCAGGGAAGAGAGGGCATCCATGGCTGTAAGCAGTGTTAGTGAGAGGCAAATGCCAATAGAAATGTTGTCTTTGGAAAAGGAAGAGCATATAAATATTGTTTTTTTTGTTTATTGGCAGATGTTAATTGCTTTAAAAAACCTGTGCAGCTTTTTCCTAAAGCAGTAAATAGAGTCAAAGAACATTTCAGGGGAAAAGGGACCTGGAAAGGTGCAGCCCAACCCCCCTGCTCAAGGCAGGGTCAGCTTGGAGGGTCAGGCTGGATTACTCAGGGCTTCAGCTTTGAGAGCAAACCCCTGAGGATGGAGCCTGCCCAGCCTGTCTGGGCAGGCTGCTGCTTCACTGTTGGACTCTCCTGGTCACAGGAAAGCTTTTCCTTCTATGCTGTTGGGACCACTCCTGTTTTGATTTATGCCTGTCTGTCTCTCACTCCCACCACTCCCCACTGTGAAAAACCTGGCTCTCCATAGAAAATCTCCTTACCTCACCCTATCTTCCCTATCTGGTTTTTGTGAAGAGGTTGTGCCAATCCACTGCAGTCCTTCAGCTTTGCCACGTCTTGTCTGCATGCACAACTCTGGTTCTTCCTTTCTTCATATCTTCCCGATTTCAGAAAGGTCCAATCTCTGAGCTTTCTGTCCAAGTATCTTTTTTGGTTATAAATTTGTTTATAAATTCTTAATTCAGATTTTGAAGTCTCCTGTGTTTGGGTATATTTCAGTGTTAGGTGCTTTTGGCTTGTTGCACTTGCACTGGCTGTTCACACAAGCTGTCTCTCTCAAGCCCTCAAGGGAAAAGAACCTTAGTTTTTAATTTTAGCTTCTTCAGCTACCTGCTGACAGAGTTTGATTTCCACCTACCACCTCCTCCCTCCCTCCCGAGCCCTCTGTCTAAGCAAGAAAAACTGAGATCCAGAGTCAGTCTCTGGCAGCTCTTCCTTTGGCAACAGCTCTGCTGTCTTTAAATGGGAACCAAGTAGCTATTACTTACTTGGAGTAAGTAAGTGGGAAGACAACCTGAGCCCTGTTCACAGCCACCTTAAATTTCAGGCTTGTGGTGGAATCAATGCTGTTTAACTGGGTGGATTTCAAAGCCATTTAATGTAGGTATAAGCAGGTAAAATATAAATATGTATCTCTTAATTACTTTTTAAATAGTTTTATCAGGCAATATGAATTTGTAGAAATAAGGGAAGTCACTAGAAATCCCATCTGAGCCACGAAACCTGCAAGGTGGCCTTGGGCAAAATCATTGCTCTCTTAGTGCCTGTTTCCTCATCTATAAAAGCAGGTGATCAACTCCTGATAAAGTGCTTTTCACTGGAAAATGTTCTCAATACAACATAATTAACTCATAGAATTGATACCTGATTTTACTGCTTGGGCACTTCAGCCCTAGACAGGCACTGACTGTGCTGCCTTCTCCCCCTCAGGCATCATGTTCCGGAAGAAGAAGAAGAAACGCCCGGAGATCTCGGCCCCACAGAACTTTGAGCACCGTGTCCACACCTCATTTGACCCAAAGGAGGGCAAATTTGTGGGCCTGCCACCTCAATGGCAGAATATTCTGGACACACTGAGGCGCCCCAAACCAGTGGTAGACCCTTCAAGAATCACAAGGATGCAGCTCCAGCCTATGAAGGTGAGGGAGGCAGACAGTTCTTTCCTGTTACTCAGGGAGCTGCCTCCAAGTTGAGGCACTGCTTCTGGTGCCTCATGAATGGGACTAAGGGTGGTATCTGTATGGAATTCAGTGGATAGCAGGCTTTGATAGCCCAAGGTGATAGTAACTTCATCAGGAATAAGGACAGTAGGATCTTGACCTGTTGCTGTTGAAATAACCAGCTGGCTGCCTGTCACAGTGATGGGGACCTGTGAAAGCTCCTATGGTAGCTGACAGGACCTAGGATGCATTCAGCTGTTGTACAGGGAAGCCAAGAGAAGAATTTGTGGAGAGACCAGTTTTAGAAGGCTTGTCATTCTTGTGGGTGAGCAAATTTGGCTGGTAATTAAGTTGCCAGGGAAGCCTAAGTGGGAGAGAGAGCAATGTAGCACTGCCTTGCTGTTCATGGACAAGTGAGGAACAGAAGGACTAAACTAGGGTCTGGGCTAAAAGGGTTAATAAACCAGCATTTTAATGGAAAGTGGGACATAGTAATGGAACAATGTCCTTCAGTAAGGAAAAAGAAGTGATTCCTGTAGATGGGTGGGTTTAGATGGCTACAGGTACTGGCATCTGGAGACTGTGTAAGTGACAGCAGGAACATGCTGTGGGAAAAGGCAACTTCATGGTGACCTCTCAGGAAAGGAAATGAAAGATGGTGACAGAAATATTGTGCTTAAAATCTTGCTTGCTTGGGAGAAGTTTTTGTTCCCAGTTAAAAAAAAAAAACCAAAACCAAAAAACAAACCGAAAAACCCTGCAGGGGCCTAAAAACTGGAAGGTGTGCTGTAAAACCGAGATGTTGCTACTTGGGTTTTAGGAGGGATATAAAAAAGAGTTGACTATCTGATGAATATATTTAGCTTTTTGTGTACAGGTGCTTAAAGCATGGGGAATAAAGAGGACTATATTTGGTATAATGTAAGCTTTGGTACATAATCAAACCTACAAATGAAATGGCTCATCAGGATCTTGGAGCAGAATGCTGGTTTATAAAAGAAAAACTTGCTTAGGAAGAATAGGTGGGGAAAAAAAAAGACAGGAGGTATTGCCTGGTGTCCTGAATGTGCTTTGAGGTTCAAAATATAGTAGAGGATAGGTGCACAATCCAGAGGAGAGATAAAATGTGTAATAAGAGACCAACTTGGTTAGATCAGGAGCTCTGTAATGAGCTTAAACTGCGGGAGGATTGCTCAGAAGGGTGGAAACTAGGTCAAGTTATAAAGGGCAAAGAGAAAAGAAATTCATGTAGGAGCAAAACTGGAAGGGCAATGCACAAAAAGAGATGTTATTCTCAAAGAACATAAAGGGCACTGAGGACACATCATGAGGGCAACAAGGAGGAGAAGAAGGATGAAGGAAAGAATTTGTTCACTGCGGGTTTTGGAAGAAAGTTAACAGATGATACCAAGAATTCGTAAGTGTTTAATGATTTTTCTCTGGTCTTCATTAAGTGTGATCAGTGGGCTGACAATTAGCATGAGGATGAAGGGATGAGAATGCAGACCAGAATAAGAAAAGAACAGGAACAGAAATGAGACTTAGCTAAGAAGTTGCATATTTTCAAGTCAGCTGGGCCTAATGAAATTCAAGGAATTGCAGATCAGTCAGAATAATTTCTATCCCCAGAAAGAGACTGGAACAAATAAGCAAGTAATCTATTTGCAACCACTTCCAAGGAGATAGCAGGGTAATAGCTGGCAGCCAGTATGGATTTATCAAGAAAAGAATCACGTCAAGCAACACAATTTTCATTAATCACAGGGTAGGGGGCTTTGGGTCAGGGAGAAGTGATAGCACTCCCCTGTATCTTGACTTCAGGGAGCCTCTGGGCACTGCGCCGAGGGCGTTTCCAGAGCAAGCCAAGTTTCCTCAAGTATTAGGCCATGGATGCTCAAAAAATAGCGAGGCATCACTGTTGAAACAGAAATGTGTGTGAAGAGATTTCCTGGAGTGTGCCCTGAGCCTTATTCTGGTCAGGACTTTCATGTCTGACTTACTAAACCCAAGGATGGTAAAAGCTGAAAGGAGGTGCAAATCCTTTAGAGAACAAGGACAGAATACCCAACAGGCTTTAAAAAACTAAAGAATCATCTTAAACTAACACTGTTTTTCCCAGTAATTCCAAATGCAAGCACTCTCATGGACTGCATAACAAAGCTGAGTGTTTCTGGTAAACTCCATTTGAATTAACTCTGATTTGATGATATCAATCAATTAGATTTTTTTTTTTCAAGTGCTAGTTGGCCAAGCCCTTGTATATAGTCCTGGATTAAATTATCATAGTAGTTCCTGGGTTTGTGTGTAGCTTATAAAAAGGTGCTTTTCTTATTAGAATTTCTCAGTTTTGGTCAGTAAGGCATGAGCTATGTAAGAGCACTCCATATACATTTGGCTCAAATTTGGATGTTTCCTCTTTAATCTGATGCAATGCTTAAACACAGCAGCAAAGCAAGATTAACTCCCATCTTCCCTGTCTGCTGGGGCTAGGTCTGACTTCATGGGAGTGCCCCGAGTCTAATTCTAGGGAGTTTTAGCTAGAAGGGGAGAAGAGCACTGCAGGGGATTTTCTGGAGAGGCCATAGCATGTTGTTGGAGGCTTCTTATTTTGAGAATACCCATGTCTTTCTGGAATTACTTTTGTCCATTTTGGACAAAAAGTTCATGTCCCCAGCAGATTGCTCTGTGACAGCAGCTGGGCTGTGGAGGAAGGGGGGTGTGTGTGGTGAGAGAGTAGGAGTGAAGACCAGAATTTCCAGCTGCAGCTGGTGTGTGTGCCATGGAGTGAGTCGAGTTGTCCTTTCTTCACTCTGTTGAACAAAAATCTTCTGCCTTTCGTTCTCAGATGCTGAGCAAACCAGGTGCTCGTTTGTGCACTGTGGTGGTGTTCTGTTGAAATTACTGGAGCTACTGTGTTGCACCAGCTAAGTATTAGTCTCAATGTAATTAATTCAGCATGTTTAGAAGATCCCTGGAGCTCAGTTAGCAAACAGAAGATTGCTGTCACTCCAGGGAAGGACTTTCCTCAAGCAGAGGTTCAGGAAAGTGTAGGAGTGATCCTGTGCTGCGAATTTCTGTGGAGAAATGAAACGTTTTGGTTCCCAGCACTAGAAAAGCTTCTGTAAGCTTTTCAGTTCCAGAAAAAAAACAAGGTAGAACACTACCTAATATACCAACAGCTTCAAGTGTCCTACTGTACAGAGCTGGTGCCTGTTTGGATGGAAGCCTTGTTCTTTAGTGTTTGCTTACAAGGCAGTTGTGAGCTGCTGTGACCCTTTGTTCATCATTTTTAATTATAATAGCTTGGCAGAGTAGAGCAGGGAGGCAGAGTTGGAACAGCACAGTCTGCAGTGGTCAGGATTGGGATGTATTAGCAGAAATTGTAGAGAAGCAGACTGAGGGATGCTGATTACAATGCTATTGAGAGTGCTTCAGGGGAGAGATGAACCTTGTGTTGGCACAGCAAAGGTGAGTTTTGCAAATGGAGCTTGCAGCATGCTGGAACTTCTGAGAACTAATATTTCAGGAGCTTGGTGAGTGCATTAGTGATATATGTAGTGTCACACAGTTTCAGCACAAGAAAGCCAGGAGTGTTGAAATATCCCAGTTTTGCTCTAACATAGTCTTTTAGAATGCGAGCACAACAGCAGAATTGACTGTTCTGGCTGACAGCACTGCCGCTCTGACAGCGGGATGTAACCCAAGGACTTTTATTTTCCCTCAGTAAAGGACATTGAAACAAAAGACAAAAATTGGTAATTTTTCCTGAGTTCCTTGAGTTGTCTTTGGCTATATGTACAAAATCTAACCTTTGACAAGACAAATTGAGCCTTGATTCTTACAACTCTGACTTGGTTCTCACCTTCCCTGTGTTTCCCAGACTGTGGTGCGGGGCAGCACTGTGGAAGTGGAAGGCTACATCTCTGGGTTGCTCAACGACATCCAGAAGCTTTCTGCCATCAGCTCGAACACTCTGAGAGGCAGAAGCCCCACCAGCAGGAGGAGAGCCCAGTCCCTCGGGCTCCTGGGAGATGAGAGACCCCCAGACATGTACCTTCAGAGTCCTGAAGGAGACTGGGCAGACAAGTATGGGAACTACCTCAACTGCAATGGTGGGTCCAAGGTGGCCCGGAGGCAGACCATGTGGCCGGATTACAAACCCCGCCTGGAAGGGCAGTCTCATCCCAACGGGATGGTGACAAAAGCCCACTCCCTGGGGCCCTCGGAGTTCCAGGGCGCCGATGGCAGCTGTCTGCAGCGCACCTCTGGGCTGCAGCACGTGCCCGCTGTGCCAGGGGAGAGCGACACGGCCATGAAGAGCCCAGAAGAGGGCTGGCTGCAGCGCCAGCCCAGCGCCAGACCCTCGGGGGAGGGCAGCCCCAACTCCAAGTCACGGGAGAACAGCCTGAAGAGGAGGCTCTTGCGCAGCGTGTTCCCCTCGTCCAGCACCTCAAACAAGCCGGGCCCTCCCCTGCAGATCAAGGTAAGAGTTATTCACTGGACTGCAGTGTTGACTTTACAGTTCCAGAGGTTACATATGCAGCCAATTTAATTGCAAACATCGGGTAACCATCTGTTCTTGTTATGATTAATGTTGGAATCAAAATAGTCCTGAGCAGAGGAAATGTGTGGTCGGCCTGAGCTCCGCGAGATGCTGCAAGGCACAGCTCAGGATGGCAGCCAGATCTCCAGCAGAAGGTTTGGCGGAGCTGCAGGAGCGTGGGCTGGGAAGGACGAGGGGTCTTAGTCACTACCTTCTGTGAGGTAAAGGCATAACTGCAATGCCATTCTGCTGGCCCCAAAAAGCCTTTGCCATTTGGGAAATTGCCACGATTTGCATTAGCAGTGTATTCTTCTGCCTGTGTAAACCAGAACTAACTTGGGGGGAGTGTGTTGGTTATAGCTCTATCTGCCAGGCCACTACAGCAGCAGGGTTTGCAGCAGCACCCACGGTGCTGTCACACAGGAAGTCAGACTGTTGGATTTTGTAAAGGGTGGGACAGCTCATAGCTACAGCTCCCCCAGGAAAGCTGTCCTGAATGGATGACTCATTTCTTGTTAAACTGAAAATCTCTGGTTCCTGGTACTGGATAGGAAATGCAGCCATTGCTTCTTTTCCATTCTGGGCTGACCCAGCATCTGTCTTCTGTCCATGGCTTCAAAGCTGATGCTGGGCCTGGATGATTCCCAACAGCTGTGAACTGGGAGGATGATGACAGGAACCACTGTCCAAACCAACCTGACTGTTCTGAAGGGTGTTGCAGGGAGGAGATGTCTCCAATCCAGTTTCTTGCAGTTTGTATAAGGATCCAGGCTCAAGGCTTTGGGCACAGTGGGTTTCCTTTCCAAGGGGGAGAGGATTTTGAAAGAATGCTGTCCTTGTGTAACACAAACTGCACTTATTGCTGTCTCAGTGACTCTGGGCTGATTTAAACTGCTTTGAGGCCTGTCCCCTGAGTACCTAGAACTGGCTACTTCTCTCTTCCCCAGAGTATCTTTGCCATGCTCAGCACTTCCAGGAGCAGGATCAGAAGTTGCCAGCCAAGTGAATGTGCTTGGGAGTGTGTGAACTCCAGCTGTTTGTCAGAGGAGAGGAATAGGGAGGGCCTTTAGGACTAATCTATCTCCCTACTCCAGTGAGGGATCTGTGCCATTGTTGTTTATCTAAGATGTTCTTACCAGCCTCTGATGATGAAAACCTGGGTCTCCTGCTCTAATGGAGCTGATGATGTGTAAGAAATGTGTAATTGCAGATTAAAGGAACAGTAATATAACTGAATCATGGAATTCCAGACTGGTTTGGGCTGGAAGAGACCTCAGTGTCCATCGGGTTCCACCTCCTGCCATGGGCAGGGACACCTTCCACTAGACCAGGCTGCTCCAGCCTGGTCTTGAACACTTCCAGAGATGGAGCACCCACCACTTGGCTGGGTAGCTGGCTGAAAAGAAAAGGTGGTGCCTTGAAAAGCACCATGGTAAGTTTGAATGCACCTTCCTTATGAGGGGAAGGAGTGGTAGAACCAGTGACACCTCAAAATGTCCCAAGGCAGAGAAGATGTACATGGGGACTGTCAGATTACAGGAGCAGGAAATAAGACTTATATGTGCTCAAGCAAACATGTGTGAGCTTGCATGCATGTTGTGTGCCCTTCTGCATGCTCTGGGTTATGTAAAACGTGGTTTTTTTCTCTCTCCTGAGACAAAACAAGATTTGGGAAGTAAATTCTGTGTTGCTGTGAGCGTGTCAGCACAGGACTGCAGGGGTGGAGCTGGTGTACGGGGAGGAAGGAGCTCCTGACAGGCAGTTGTGTTTGTGCTGTGCCCTGATGCTGCTAAATCGTGTTTTCCAGGGCCTCTCTGTGTGTGAGGCTTATGCAGATTCTGCTCTTGACAAAAATCCTTGATTAAAACCCAAAGTGCATAGAATTAAATCCTACACAATTATTCCCTGTCTGAGACAGGGAAAATGAGTGCTCTTGTAAAAAATTCTCGATTGGCAGTTTTCAGTTCCCATGCCCATATTATTAACTTTATTAATAATCTCTCTGAATTGTGAGAGAGAGAAAGCTTTTTGCTTTGAAGTTTCTGTTTTGCCCTATAATATAAATGATGGGTTTGCTCTTTCTGAAGTTGCTTCTTTGACAGATCTACTATTATTTTGCATATATTTATATACATATACTATGTATATTTTACATATACATATGTACGTATATAATGTATTTTGTACCTCACCTGCTAAATGTTGATTTTAATTAATCAACATTTCCAGGGTGAGTATTAGCACGACAATGTTTATCCTTCCTGGCATGGGAATGCATATCCTGAAGCCACATTCCCACAGGCTGTGATCTTACTACATCTCCTACACTAAATAGGGTTGGGCCTGCTTGTCATTTGAGTGGGAGGTCTCCAAAAACCTTGAGCATTGCTAATCCAAATTCACTGCAGGTCAATTTTAAGCCAGCAAGGGGGCAGGTGGCTCTGTGTAGCAGGAGTCTTATGTTGGCTGCCTCCAGCTGTCCTGGTGCCTGGTGCTTTTCCCAAAGTGGAGAGCTAATTCCATGCTTGATCGACAGGAATGCTCTGCAGGTACCAGTGGAAAGTGCAGAGAGTGTTTTCAGTCGGCAGAGTGTAATTACCCAAAGGGAATTAGGCCAAGACTTCAAAGTGATTTACAGCCTTGGCATGAATCCCCTTTCCTTTTATACAAAGGAAGATCAGAGGCATGGAGGGATAAAGGATTTTCAAATTCTCTGCAGCACAGGTTGCCCCTGATTTTTGGTGGCAAGGTTGGAATGCTTTTTAGCAGCTGGAGTTTTTTTTCTGTGGGTTTTGTGCCTTGGTGGTTTTTTTAAGCATGTTCCCTTTAAACTGCCTCAGTTTGGAGGCCGCTAAAGCGTAGCACCCATTCCTGAAGGGATTCTTGAAGATCTTGCATCTAAGGAGATCTTCATCCAAGCCATGTGTTGGACAGACCTGGAGACAAGAACCTGAAGCTCTTGACTCCAGTCTGCTCCAAGGTGTGCTAGGGCAGAGTGGGATGACACAGAACTGATTTCTCACCTCTCTGATTGTTAATCCAACCATCACTTTGTTTTTCCTCTTTGTTCTTCTTGAAGCCTAATGCTTTCTTCAAGCCCCAGCAGTGGGGTTCCCCCCACAGCCCTGCAGCCAAAGCCCAGTCTCTCCCCCCGGACCAACCTGCCTCCGAGTTCCCCAGAATGATCTCCGAAGCTGGGACCCCCCAGAAGTCCCCAACAGCAGAGAAGGCTGTGGCAGTGCCACCAGGCCGGCCCTCCCCAGCAGGGTCCCCCAGGAACAGGCAGACCCAGACCAGTTCCAGCAACCTCCACCTGCCCCAGGACTCTGCTGGGAAGGGGCAGCCAGCCAGTGAGGACCCTGTGGTTGTGACTCATGAGCAGTTCAAAGCTGCCCTCAGGATGGTTGTGGACCAGGGAGATCCCAGGACACTGCTGGAAAATTACATCAAGATTGGGGAAGGCTCCACAGGAATCGTGTGCATCGCTCGGGAGAAGCATTCGGGGCGCCAGGTGGCTGTGAAAATGATGGACCTGAGGAAGCAGCAGCGCCGGGAGCTCCTCTTCAATGAGGTGAGAGTGCTGGAGACAGCGGGATTCTGCTGTCCTCATTGGAACCATCAGTATGGCAAAAGGAAGGGAAGAGCAGGATCATCTTCCTTTTTAGTAGTGTTATGCTCGTACCAAGAACAGCTGTTGCTGGGGGATGGAGGCTCTGCGCTGTAGTTGCAGGGACTGTGTGTGCTCACTTGGTTGGATAAGATGAAGTGTGGGGAGTGATTTTGTGGTGGTCACTTGTCCACTGTGGTTTTACAGGTGGTGATAATGAGGGACTATCAACATGTCAACGTCGTGGAGATGTACAAGAGCTACCTTGTGGGAGAAGAGCTCTGGGTGCTGATGGAGTTCCTGCAGGGAGGAGCCCTCACAGACATCGTGTCTCAGATCAGGTATAAAGCAAAATCCCAGACATCGATATGGGAGAGCAAGGACAGCAGAGTGGAGATTTCTGGGACAAATTGGTTCCCTCAGAGATCTTGTGTTTGCAGTGCCCTGAAACTACTACAGTGTATAACTGTTATCAATTTTGAATATGTGGTAATACTTCTGATGTAGAAGGAACTAATTTAAAGTACTGAGCCCTTTAGATACCCACTAGTCATCTCCATGATGACCTTCCCTGTAAAACACAGTACTTATATAAAGTGTTTACTATATCTGTTGAATCCTGGCCAGGTACTTCATTGAATAAGTATTAAAGAAATAGTTTTCAGTGGTGCAACCTTAGCCACAAATTCAACCTCACTAACTCCTCTGGAGAAGTGCAGCAGAGCCTTGAGATCTGGACTCCTTCCCAAATTTCATTGCCTAAAGATAGCAACTACTGGACACTCTCCTAAATTTGTTTCCTTATCTACACTGCTTCATATTCAATAGTACCCAAAGCATTTCTGTAGGGCAAATAAGTTGTTCTCAGATGGCCTCTGGTCCCTCTCAGAAGGTGTTCTGCTGATGCAGTTATGGTGATTGTGTCTTACCCATGACTCTGGAGCACCCTCCTCCTGCTTCAGAGCAGTCCTGCAAGGCTGGAAGTTGGGACAGGGAATGCCAGTGGAAAGACTGACCAAGAAGGTCTGTAGGATGAGAGTTTCTTTTTGGAAGATTCAGGATCTTAACTGGAATACAGTTAGGCAGTATTGATAGCACTACTTGTATTCAGTTTTTAAAAAACCATAGTATACCTTTAGTTCACACATGTGCTTGGCCTAGGTCCTGTGGTGGGGTTAAGGCATGTATCTTACTCTGCTTGGTGGATTTAAGGCATGTATCTTGCTCTGTTGGGTTCTGAGTTTTGGAAGTACAATTTTGAGAGGCATCCAGAGCCACATTGTCCTCTGTAGCCTCCACAACCCCACTTGGAAGGAGTGCCCTGGAGACACTTACCTGGGCAAGCCCTTCCAGAATTGAGTTCAGAGGCATCTCAGGGTCTGCAAGCCAACATTTAATTCTGAGGAGTGCTCAGTTACAGCTTACAGGGACAATGAAACTCTTGTAGCTCTTGGCTAGTACTGAATTGCAGATAAAAACGATGAAGAGGTTTATGAAGGGTCTGTGTATTTATATCCACCAGTGAGACCTCAGCCTAGATTTGTTTAAAGAAGCTTCCTTTAAACCTGTTGGTGAATGCTTTTTTTTTTTACCTCATGATGGAAGAAGGATCTGTTATAACCATAACATTTATCAGAAGTAAGCTGCAAACCTTTATCGGTTTTTCCCAGGAAGGAAAATGCCATCATGGCAGTCATTAAACTTTTGCTGAGGGGAATAAGTGATTTACATCTCCAGGAGTGAGGTAATCCTCCAGTAATCTGTTTTACACTATGCAGTCACTTGACTGAAACCAAATTCCATACATGGCAGTGCACTTCTTGTGATCTTTGGGAACCCCAGGGCTTTCAGGTGGGTTAGCTCAGGCACTGTGAAGGGAAAAGCACTGTTCCTAAAGGCATTGGGTTCTGTGCTGGGAAGTGCCACAGGTAGCCTTTGTCCCTCTCCCTTTTCAGATTAAATCTTAAAGGCAGAAGTAGCCCCCTGACATCTCTCAGATTTGGTTGCCATCAGTGTGGCACAGTGCAGCTACAACCTTGTAGCTGTTCTGGTTAGGAAGAATAAGGTGTAGGATGCCAAACAAGCAGCACAAGTGTAGATTTCTCAGCTGATGGTATAGGAATTGTTACGGGTTTAGAAGGTACTGTTCACTGCACAGTTTTGCCTTCTGAGTGCTCTCTTCTCCTTAGGCTCACTTACAGATCCAAATTTGAGGAGGTTTCATTTCTGTCCTCAACCAGGGGTTGTTCAGAACAACTGCTAGAGACAAGCTGAGAATCCACAGTACTCAAATTGGTACTTCAGCTATTCTTTACAATAATTTACTTCTAGCATTAGTCAGTGTAAACATGCAGAGCTGTCACTGTCCCCAAGTACAGGAGAGAACTTTCATTTCTACCATTTTCACTTGATTGTGAAGGTTTCTGTATTGCTATTCTAAACAGCAGCAGCTTCTAAAGGGGAGCTTCTTGGGGCTCATATTCCATGTGCTAACAGTGGTAGAAATCAGTAGTGCCTTCCCTGCTTCTAGCCTGTGCTATCTTTAGTTAGGTGTGAGTGTACCCCAAGTGTCTGCAAACACCTAAAGGATCCTAAAGGATCCCTGTATTCGCTGTCAAATTATGCATTTGGATGTTTTGTGGATCACAATAAGCCTTGTGAATAATGTCTTTACTGTGTTTGCTTAAAAAAAGCTGTCTCACCAGTTACTGCAGCACCTTGGCATCAAGCAGCACTGCTGCCTGTCAGAACTGCTTGAAACAGCATCTTGCAGAATGAATTTAGGTACAGAACTCCAAGTGCAATTTCTTGGTATTAAACCTATGAAAACTTGAAAATTGTCAACCATTAAGTAAAAAATGTTTTCCTCAGTAACAGACATGGAAGAATGGTGGAAGTGAGATGGTGATTGTCAGAGGGAACCAAAGTGTCTGTGTTTAAACCCCTGTGTCCCTGTGAAGGAGCACTGTGCTCTGCACATTTTAAGTGCCCTGTCTGTGATTGCAGGCTGAACGAGGAGCAGATTGCCACAGTGTGTGAGTCGGTGCTGCAGGCTCTGTCCTATCTCCACTCTCAGGGGGTCATTCACCGAGACATCAAGAGTGACTCCATTCTTCTGACGTTGGATGGCAGGGTGTGTTTCCTCAGACAAATTGTTTCCTGTCTTCTGCTGCTGCAGCAGCTTCTGTCTCTTAATTCCTTTCTGTTCCCCATCCCTTGTTTTCCCCTTTTACTCTCTTTGTCATCTTTTTCTGGGGCATTTCCCTCTGTGTTGTTTAAGGCTTATTTTTAAGGTTGGGTGCTTTTCTCTTTGTACAGGTAAAACTCTCTGATTTTGGCTTCTGTGCTCAGATCAGTAAAGATGTACCTAAAAGAAAATCCCTGGTGGGTACTCCTTATTGGATGGCTCCAGAAGTCATTGCAAGGATACCATACACCACGGAGGTAAGGGACCACCTCCCTAATAGCAGGAGAGCAAGTAATAGTCTGAAGTGTCACAGGAAGATAACTATTGGCTTTTCTAGGAAGTCTCTAGATTCTATTTAGAAGATAAACCCAATTATGACTACAGCTTTGATGGTGATAACATCAATATTTCCTAAATCAGTAGAAAACCAGATTGTTCTGCTTCTAGGAACAAGGCACCAACTTCTTCTATTTTTACACCTAAAGCTTGGCCTAGACTTGTGTCTGCTGTGGACCAATGCGAGCAAGGAGCAGCCTGTGACATTATAGGGATCAGTAAATCAATTCCATAAAGGTGGTGGAGGGGGGGAGATGTGAGCTCTGAGAGGCTCACCTCAGGGGAAGCAGACATGGGAACTCTGGAGTTCTGGGCAGGTGGCAGCAGACTGATTAGTTTTGTTTACCAACCAGGCAGGTTCAAGCAGTTACTTGCACACCTTTACATGTTGCAACACCAGCATGGCTCAGTTCTGAGTGCAAAATTGACTTTGTTAAACTTCTGTAAGGAGCCCAAAAGCACTAAGGACATCAGTGTTGGGGACTCTCAGTACCATTTGTCATGGGAGGGGTGTTGTGGTCTTTGTGAAAGCAACAAAACAAAGACCTGCTCCTCTGGAGTGTGTGTATTGATATGACATTGTCTCCCACAGGTGGATATCTGGTCCCTGGGGATCATGGTCATAGAGATGATAGATGGAGAACCCCCCTACTTCAGTGATTCTCCAGTCCAGGCAATGAAGAGACTCCGTGACAGCCCTCCTCCCAAACTGAAAAACTTCCACAGGGTGAGCATGCTGCCAAACACTTGTAAGCCTGATGGTTATCATGGGCAAATATCCATATCAGCTGTTCCCAGTACAGCTGGCTGTGGAAATGGTCTTGCTAGGACATGTTTCTTGGGGAACAGCTTTGGCCTCGGGGTCTTAGTGGCTGCAAGCTGCTGCTGACAGCTGGTGGCTGCTTTAGGAAACAGCCCTGGCAGTGTGAAGGCACCTGGGCATAAATGGAGAGTGCAGGTCAGAGCTGCTTCAGGTGGACCCAGCAGTTCCCAGCTTACTGATGTTGATTGAGTAGCTAATCTTCCAGGGAAGGGAGCGGGAGGATCCCTGCTCATGAGAGTTTTCAGCTTCGTGGCCTTCAGGACTACAAAGGATGCATTATGGTCAGAGCAGGTGAGCTCAGGACAGATGCAAACTCATGGAGACACTGCAGCAGCTCCGAAGATGAACTTGGCTCCATGGTTTCTTAGGAAAAAGTAGCAGTGACATAAGAAATAGTGATCACCTTTCCGTGCCCGCTTAAAGAAGTCTTCCTTTCATTCCATGCCCAGCCTCTGAGATCAAACAGCTTCTGCAGCATCCTGAGCTACCCAGCCTTTCCAATTAATCAGAGCATCTGCAGCTGCTAAAACTGAATTATTTAAGAGAGTAGACTGCTGAACTAACAGCACACATTCCAACATCAACAGCTGTTCTTTCCTTTTTGCCTTAGCAACACTAATGAAAATTTCACGGTCACATTCTGGACCTGGTGCTTGCTCTCCTTGGCAGTGTAAAGCCATCCTGGTCTGGGTCACACCTTGCTTGATGACATGGGCATGCCACAGGCTGTGACAGCCAGAGCTGGTTACGGTTTTGCTCTGCTCCACTTTGTACTGGGAAGCAGACTGGCTTCCAGCAGACCAATTTACAGGCTGGTGGGCATCCTCCCCAGTGTCCTGCTGGAGTGCAGCTCCAGCTCTGGATCCAGCCTTCCATTCTGGTGCCCATTCATGGCTCACTGTGGTCGGTGACTGCAGTTCTGGGGGCAGCAGGTTAAAGGGATGTGACCTAGGATAATCCCTGCTGCATTGCTAAAGCATGGGCAGATTTATAGACAGGGATACAGGCTGGATCCTGGTACTCGTCCTGAGCTGTGTGGTGCCTTCTCCAGCAATGTCAAGTGAAGTCATCCAAAGCACTCCTGAGATGAGCAATATCTCAGTGTAAACAGTATTTCAGGATCTACTAAAGGAACCAGAACTGGGAAAATGCCCCCAGTCTAAATTGGATGTAATTATCAGTATTACAATAAATAAATAAATATATGCCAAGATAATTTTTTAATTCCATTTTAATGATGCAGAGGATTAAAACCAGTCAGAGATGTGCAGGGTCATGAAGTGATGCCTGGGGCTGCCTACTACCAGGCTTTTACACCTCTTCCAAAGGACAAACCTGTGAGGTCATTCAGCTTTTTGGTACTGGTGCTGCAGCTTCTTCATCTTCTTGTACCATTAGCATGAGGGTTTTTCAGGCTCTCAGAACCTAGGGGAGAAGTGTCGCTATAGGACACGAAAGAACACAAGCACACGCCGCTGTGCTCAAGGTGAAGATAAAAGGGAAGTTTATTTTCTGACTCTAACATTTATAGTTTTCCAAAAGTGACAGTGGATTGGAGGGTGACAGTGCCACCTCTCCAATGACACTGGACAAACTAACTGTCTATGAACTTTCTCCTCTTCTATAAAGGAATGCAAAACAATGAACTATCTACAGAAAGTGTGTGAGAAAGTTCGCTAAAAAATGTCAACACTAGAAGGCTTAGAAAATCTTAAAAAATCAGGGCGACAGAGAGCTCTATTTAACTACCTTTCCATAATCTATGACCAGTAAAAGAATGGATTGATGCCCCCTTCCCACTCAAGTGCTGTGCCCAGGTAGCAGGAGTCCTGCAGAGTTTTTGAGCTGAAATCCAGGAAAGTTTAAGTAACAAAATGGGAAGCAGAAGTAATTCAAATGGAAGGATGTGGCAGGTAGTCTTAGTTTAATTGACTGTATCCTATTCAAAAGAAAACAGCCTAACTGTTGTGCCTAGCAGTGACAGAAAGTTATGTCCATAGCATAAAAAGCATGTGACCCGTGTCACATTGCTGGAAAAACGGATACAGACTGGGTATGTGCAGGATCCTTTCAACCACACCCACCTTGGCAGCCTGGTGTTGCATGAGCTGTGCCTGGTCCCTTTGCAGGGTTGACTTGGTTGGTTGCTTTTTCACAGACCTCCCCAGTTCTGAGAGACTTCTTGGAGAGGATGTTGACACGGGATCCATTGGAAAGAGCAACAGCACAAGAACTTCTGGATCACCCCTTTTTGCTCCAGACAGGACTTCCAGAGTGCTTGGTGCCCCTTATCCAACAGTACAGGAAGCGCACCTCTACCTGCTGACTTTATATGAGGGGAAACTCTAGGGAAAAGGAATGTTTATAAAAGAAATATATAGAAAAAATTAAGAGCCCAGGCAGTCTCAACCTGTGAATGGTGCTTGGAACTTGCCAGTGATTGTTTTGGAGGACAAATGTGAATCCTGTCCATGCATCCTCAGCCTCCTGTGGCTTCTCCTTTGCTGAAGACAATCAATACAGACTGGATCTGAGTGAGACCAAGTCTGTCTCAAGGATAAAGCGGGTATTCCATGGCTTGCGGATCACTGCTGCTGAAGGATGGCGTTCGAAAGCGGAGTCTGAAGTTGTGTTTCTGAATGTCTGTGGGTTTCTGCACACCCAGGCTGCTGACTACTGAGCTGGAACGATACTTCCCACTTAGAAATGTGATCTTTGTTTCCTTCATTGTGCACTGGAGCCATGAGCTGACTCACTTTGGGGCACAGACCCCTTTAAACTGTCAATGCACAAAGACCTTTTTTTTTTTTCCTCTGAGACCTTTTCACAGATTATTTTAATTTCCCTTGGTTAAATATGGACCTAGAAACCTGCACACACTTCCTTAGGGAGCAGATGTGATATGTATATATTTGTTTCTAAGTGGCTCTCTTGCATCAACATGCTTCTCTTTTGCTGCAGAATGTGTATGGTTTAGTGGTCAATCTTGAATCCATTTCATGATTTTAAACTTTTGGAGGGGGAAACCCTTGGATATGGTCCTCAAAGTGGACTCTATGAAGACCAGGTGCTCTTACCACCAGGATCTTATGGTTAAAAATTCACCATTTGCAACACCTTGTGTGCTGGTTGGAATGTGAACAGCATGCTCCTGTGGCTTGCTTTCCAGTCCTTTCTCTCTGGAGAGGCTGAGAAGTGCTGCCCTGGGGCAGTTATTGGGTAGCATTTTGGGGATGCTGTAGGAGACCAAATGGAAATATTTGAGCTATCCTGCACATCCCAGGATTGATTTTTGTGTTTGTGTGCTGCTGTCTGGCTATTGGTCTGCCCTTCCCCGTCAGCCCTTTAATCTGGAAGGTTTCTGGTTGTCTAAACAGCTCTTTCAGTTATTTTGACGTAGTTTTAGGTATTTTGTATGCTGCACTCTCTGATCAGTGAGATCCTCAAGGTAATTGGACTCTAGCTTGGGATTAACATTGTACAGTGATGGTGTGTGTTGTTGTGAGGTCTCAAGAATATATTTGTAGATGTGGAGCTGGGATCTTGTTTTGAAACTCCAGATACCAAGATTTTGGACTTTTAGTTATTCTCAGGACAGTCCTGCTGTCTCAGAAACTGACCTCAGAACTGCGTTTTCTTCAGAAGATGTTCATAACCTCTGTCCTCTGCTATTTGCTCCAGCTACAGATCCTGCTTCAAAATTGAAGCCATGGTTGATTACTTGAAGTAATTTGGGATGGAATTCATCTGTACTGCTGCCAGCCATCAGAGGGTGGGCACCCAGTCTGCAGAATGTGTAGGTTGGCTCTGTAGCCCATGGGGAGAGGAACAACCCTGGGGGAGCAACTCCAGAGGTGGTTCATCCCCTTGGTTCAGACATCTGCTGAAGGACAAAATCACTCTCTCTCTCACCCATGGCAGGTAGAGAGAGGTCATAGGGGGTTTCTGTAAACTGGATGTCTAAGTTTGGGCCGATGGAGTTGGTTGAAATTAATTCATTAAGCTCCTCCTTAGCTGCACTGGAAAATTTTTGATGTAAAATGTTTCTGTATTCCAGATATATTGCTTTTTTTAATGCAAAAAAAGCAGGGCTTGGAAAAGATTTATAATTTGAAACAAACAGTCCTGCTCATCTTTAGTTGTGAATCCTTTGCACTTGTGTTTTAAATTAAAGTAGTTCTTGATTTATTCATAAACCTGTTAAAGTGTTGAGATGCTTAAAAATGTGTCTGTAGTTCAGAGATCCGAGTGTGAACCTTGGAGTCTGCTCTAACTTCCCTGTTCTGTGGCTATATGGCTTCTAAAACAAGAGGAGACTGGGGCAGGAGCCTGGATCCTGAGTCCTGAAACAAAGGCTTCTGGGAGATAGGGATGACAGGTTTAGTATTTAACACCATTTTATACTTTAGCCCAAATCTAACTAAACACAGTGAGGGAAGGTCCTGGAAAAATTGCCTTCAAGTATCTTATAAAATTTTAAAATCTCATTACCATATTTCTGAGGAATGCAGAAAGGATCCATCTTCCTGTGCAGTGTAGAATTAAATTCCTGCTTATTATGTTTCTCTCTTTGCAGTTCATGCACGGCCCAGCACCAATTAACTGCTCCATTACTTAGATGAATGTGGAATCAAACATAAATCCTAAGATAAATCTAGATTAGCTGAGAGGTTGAAGCTCCGTCTCCAGAGCTGACAGCTCCTTCCCCAGGAACCAGGCAGCCAGGCAGGAGAATGAGGATGCAGAGCAGGTTTGGAATTTGTATTGCAGTAGTGTTCAGGTCGGGATTTCATGTATGCTTGGTGACATCTGATTGTACAACAAGGTGTAGCCTCTTCTCCAATGAGCTCAGAGCCTACTCAGTGGGTAATTATGCTCAGAGATGCTGTTTTCTCTGAGTATCTTTCCTTTTGTACAAGGGTGCACTCGTGTCTCAGGGTTTGCTGCTGTTCTATGTCATGTTTCCCCTGAATCCTTCCCTTTTATTTTCCTTCCTGTCAGCTTTGCTGGTATAGAGCCTTTTTCCTTGCTGGCATAGCTCTGGCAATCAGCATCCAGGAGGCCTTTGAAGATGGCACATGGTATTTATATGAACAACTTGCTGTATCAAACAGGGAGTCTGTCAGTGCTGTCACATCCCAATTGCACTGGTTTATCTACAATGGTGCCTGTCTCCCTCCAACAGGCCTCTGATGTTGGATGCAGCAGCTTATTATCCCATTTCTTTCAGAACCAAACAAATCTTTGTGTAGGGGCCCGTTTTTTAACCAGTGGCAACAGAAGGACCCTGGTTCAAATGAGGTTCCTGAATTTGACATTGTTCAGTTTTGTTTGAGACAAGTGCTACCCTTCCCCTGCAGACTGGGGAGAGCTGCTGGCTATGCCCTGACCAGGTTATAAATGGGATAACAAGTAATAATCTAGATAATCTTGGGGAATCTTGACATGTGAGATACATGTGGGGCAGTGAGGGTATCTCTAAAATGGAATAGATACTGTGCAGCAGCTCCTTCTCTGAGTGCCTTAGGCACATCAGCAGTACCTTTGCTATGGAGGTAAAAAGGACTGGGGTCATTTAGGTACAGTGTCTCCTGTTTGTGTCCCTTGCTGGGGTTGGAGTCCTCCTCTGCTTTAGACATCCCCATTATCTAATTTTTAATTATCTAGTACAAAGGTTGGCCTTACTTAAATATTTTGGGTGCAGGATGAGATCTAAAATATGCCATTTAAAAGATGAAAATTTGGAAAGGATCAGAGATTGTACCTGAATCTGCTGCTGTTCAGTGTCTGACTAGATGTTATTGTCTCAATTGCCATTGAACTGGAGTTCTGTGTGTAATGACAGGCCTGATGAGAGGCCTGTCTGAGCAAAATACCACATTGCCCTGTGCTTGGCAGGTAAGTGAAAACACAGGCAGGGCTGCACAGGAAGGAATCCTCAAGGATATCTCAATCCCGTGGGAAGAAATAGTGCTGGAAAATCAGATGGCCTCTCCCCTCTGGAGTCTGTGAGTAACCAAACCATTGTGTGACTGAATTGTGCTGCTGGAGGGCTGGTTGGGTTCAAGATGTGCTTGGGAACCCTTGCAGTAACATTTGGTTTAGTGCCTTTATTTATTATGCTTTATTATTTATTTGTTTGTCCATTTCCCATCTTGCAGAACTTTCCCCCATTTTGTGCAGACAGACAGGGAGGTGTTGGAGGCACGGTGGCACACGGGCTCAGAGGCACCCTGGGGAGAAAGGGGGTGATGCAGAGTATGGTCTGTGCTTCATGAGAGCCCTGGCTTTGCTTTTAGTGATGCTTCTGTGTGCATGCTGAAAAGTACATTTAGAAGGTGTTTTTTAGCACTGAGGTGAAATCTGTGTGAAAGATTACAGCTGTTTTTCATGAAATTTGGCATTAACCCCTGTGCTAGTGTTGGGTTCCATAACAGAAGGGTTGCAGTGCAGAAACTGTGAGGGGGTTGTAAGGGCACAAGTTGTTATGGTGGGTTTCCTTGCTCAGGTTTCAAACATCAGTGGTCATTAGTGCTACGAATTCTACATGCTGAAGTTCCCTGTGCATTAGTCCAGCTGAGCTCTGGTCAATTTTGAAATGCCCATGCCTCAAGGAGCCCCCTGCAGAGCATTTTGCTTCAGTGCCGTGTCAGGCCTTGATTTGGCCTCTGGGTTTGTGCTGTTCAGAGCTGTGGGGGCACTGATGCTCTGCATGGGGAAGGGACAGAGGAGCTCAGCTTGAGGAGAGCAGAGCAATGGGTTCTGCTGGCTCTCAGATGGCTCCTGGGGGAGCAGTTGAAGCTAGGCAGGAATTAGAGGTCTCCAGGCTGGAAAGTGAAGCTGTTTGGGAATTGTGGCAGGATGGAGGGAAGGAGACTGTAGTGGTGCTGTCCAGTGTCACAGCTTGTGCTGGTGCTCTTGGTAGGAGCAGCCTGTGAGATTGAACCTGGCCAGCCTGACTTGGAGTGTTTATTCTGTCACGTGCTGTGTGAAGGGACAGAGCATGTCCTGCCTGCCACTGTCCCTGTGCAACAGAATCTTTAGGGTGTGGCCCAGGAGGAAGGAAAACTCCTGCAAATTCTGGCCCTGCTGTTGTGTCCTGGCTTTCCATGCGTCTCTCTCTGACTCAGGTTTATTCTGCAGGATTCATTTCCAGAGAGGCTTTGAGGGGAAGAAAACAGCCCTGGAACTTTGGCAGTGTGTGGAAAAGAGGCCACCCTGTGCCCATGTTCTGGTCTGACACTGGTGTCTGGGTTCCCTCTGGGAAGAGATGGGACAAATTTTCCTTTAAAATAACCTCTAAAAAGCTCCTCTGGAGGGGTTTGAGTGGTCAAAGCTGGTGACATACTGGTGTAGAATGCGGGGCACAGTGCTCCTGTACTCCGCTTTGGAACTGCCAGTGCCGCCTCTCTGGATTTAAGGTAAAATCTCCAACTGCTCCCTGGCTGCAGCTGGACCTTGCTGAGATGTTTGTTCTCTGATGAGGAAGGGCCTCAAATCCAACAGGGACAGAGGGAGGTGGACAGACAACCACACAGGAATGCGGACACACAGACTCACAGATACGTGCACACAGACAGACATCAACAGAGATACACACCCACATGGGCACACAGGGACACACACACATGGACACAGCCACATAGGCCCAGACACTGTGACATTGACATGAATAGACAGGTGTGAGACACAGGGACATGGACAGACACACAGAAGACAGACGCAAAGATTGACACACATACCTGGCTACAGAGACACAGACACACGCACATGCTTGCAGACATGGATGGACAGACAGACATGGACATCTGACATAGAGATGCATGGATTCAATGACAGACATGAACATACACTGAGGCACAGAGAAATACAAAGGGACACAGCTGGATAGATGGACACAGACAGACATGTGGACACACACACAGTCCCACACTGAGACATGGATCACACACACACACATGTGGACATACAGACACAAATGGACAGACACCAGACACACAAACATGGACACATGCAGATGGACACACGTGCATACCTAGAGACGTAGACACACACATGAACACAGGGACATGGTTACAGCTACACAGACACCTGGACACAGACATGGAGATGGACACACACACACACTAACTGCAGCTAAGTAACAAGTGACCCCGTTGTTTAAGAACTGCTATGTTTTAATTTTTTAGAAAATAAATAGCTCAGAAATGTACAATCCATAATTCCAGTACTCTGGTGACACCACAGGGGAGAAGTGGACTCTTGTTGGGTGTTCAGACTAGGCTTGGAACATGCTGTCTCATACCTGCTTGACCTGGGGTTTGGTTTGTTTTATAGCAGCATTTGTAATTGTTTATTAATGCAGCTTCAGATGTAACTGTTCTCCTGTAGGACAACACAGCATGGTGTGGTTTGCTGTGACTGAGCCCACTTCCCACCCCTATCCCCTCCTGTGGTGTCTTTGTATCAGTGTTTAGGTTTGTTTATTGCTGTTTCATTGAACCGTGTGGAAGATGTTAGGAGGAGTTGGATTGATGTGAAGAGATGCATGTGAAGAATGATGAGGGAACTGACTCTAAGAACTGTTCTGAATGCAAAGTAAATATTCCTGTAGCTGCTGCTGTGATGCCAACAGGGAGTTGGTCTGCAGGCACAGGCCCTTTCCCACTGCTGAAATACCTCAGAGCTCAGGCTGGGGAACACAGAAGGTGCAGTACTCTGAAGGGTGAGCTCTTCAGACTGCTTCCAGATATCTGGAATAATGTGGTACATTCCTGAAGGATTTCAGGAGCTCCCCAGAATGGAAAGGGATGGCGGTAGTTTGTGAAGCTGGTTGTTACTTCACCATATAACTTCTTGCAATGAGCAGTAAGGAAGGGCCTCATCTCAGAATATGCTCTCTTCTATCTCCACATCCATTGCAGCTCCTGAGGGCTCAGTCATTGCCAGTGTAAGCCTGGACACCTCTGCCACTGGGATATTTGCTTCCAGTTGATCTGTAGAGCCTTGTTCTCCCTCAGGAATGCTCTGACCTGCTTCCTTCCCAGTCTGTGGCTCTCCAGGAAAGTTGGTTTTGGTGTAGTTCTTCACCATCTCCTGAACCTCCATGTTCAGAGCTCTCAACTTCTCCTCATATTCTACCCGTACTTGCTGCTGGAGCTGCAAAGGGAGAATCAGGTCATTCCCACACACTGCAGTCAAACAGAGAGAGCAGGAGCTCTGGGATGAGCTGTTGGTCCTTCTGGGATCTGTGTGGGTTCTCTCATCCACTTTCTCACCCCCCTAGGAATGGATGGGCTGAGAGCAGCCATCAAGACTGATTCTCTGGGGTTTGGACTTCTTGTGCCAAGGAACAGCCCTGACCCTAAACATTATTCTTACCTGGCTTTCTCTCTCCTTGATGGACTGAAGATTTGCTGCCTGCTTCTCCTCCAGTTTCTGCTGCAACCTGCCAGTCTTCTCTGTCATCTTTAAAAAGAATAAATTATTCCCTCTCAAGTTCCAGTTTTATAAGCAAGGGCTTTGGATGTCCCAGACTCAGCCTAGCAGGGTGGGCTAGGAGCAGCAGCCTGGATTTAGGGACACCATGACAGCCTGGCAGGTTGAGTGCACATGGGCATGTGGGACACAGGGACAGGGATGCAGACATACAGGGGGATACACAGAGATACATGGATACACACACTTGCATAAGGACAGACACCTGGACACACACAGACACAGGGATACCTGTACTCACACACAGACAATCAGGCACAGCTACACATGGACAGACACACAGGTGGACACAGACACAGCTGGACACATGGCCACTCAGACACACATACATGGGGACAAATGGACTCAAATGCTGACACTCACAGACAGACATGGACTGGCACTGGTTCTTCAAAGGGCAGAGCAGCTGGGGTCCTTGAGGTGTCTTTCCTCCCACCGGGCTTTCCCATTGTTCTCGAGTCGTGGGTTACAAATGCCCTGGACACTGAGTTCCCCTGGCCACCCCCTCCCCTGCAGAACCCAGAGCTGCTGGGGCAGCCTGACCCCCCTGAACTCACCCGTTTGACTGTCTGCACCACTTCCTGAATGTGGGAATTGTTAATTTCTTTCTTCAACCTTTAAAGAAAATTATAAAACCCTGTAAAATCCAGCTCTTCTCCTTCCATAAAACACATTTGTCAGGATTGATCAGTTCTATAGTGATCAACAGGTGTGTTACATCCCCACCCTGTCCTACCACAGAGAGAAGCTGCTGTACTTCTACAAAGGACAAACAAAACACCAAAACACCACTCAGAGTTGGCTGAGCCACAAGGCAAATAACTGGATGCAAAATTCTACTTTCTCATCTTCCAAGTCAGCAGGAGCTCCTGCATGGGCAGAGCCCAGGAACATCCACTCCCCCACCTCTCCTGAGCAGCCTTGTCACTGGTATTCCTCAGCATGGCCTGGACCCGCTCCACTCTCTTTGCCTCCATCCGCTTCTTAATGTCTTTAATGTTGCTGTGGAGAGAAGAGAGGAGATACAGCCTGGTTACCAGCCCCAGGCAGCAGAGCAGTCCTCCATCCACAGCCCTCTGGAATGTTTCACTGTCCAGAAACACCAAATGTGGGAGACTGTGCAGCAGGAGGCCTGGAGTCTCCAAGGATATTTTAAGTCCTGAGTCAGGATATGTCCTGGCCCAGCAGTGGAGGCAGCATATGCTAAAGGCAAGTGTAAGAAAGAACAAATGTACAGGAAATTTTCCCTCCTCCACCTTCCCAGTTTCCAGTCTATCCTCCAGTATCTATGCAGGTATCATGTTCCATGATGTCACTTGTACTTTAGAGTTTACCTTTCCTTTTGGATTTCACTGCTCTTTGCTGTGAGAGAAACAGCACTTAATTTACACACAATATGACAGACACACCTGAGACATTCACTGGATGTCCCATCCTTCTTTCCACTGAGAAACAGCGAGCAATCACTTCCCTCTTCCAGACCATTCATGATTTACACATTCCTGTCACATTCCCTCAAACATCTGTTCTCCTAGCTGTCCCATTTAATCCCTTTTTGTGCACAAATTCCTCCCCAGTGCTGGCTGTTCTTCTTGTCCTTTCAAAGACTTTATTTGTTTGAGATGGCACACTGAGAAGGGGACAGCTCTATGCAGATGCATCCAGTGGCACAAGGCTGACGCAATCTTTTTTTTATTTCCCTGTACAATTCCCAAAATCCTGTTTGCCACTTTGGCCACTGCAGAGCTGGGAATGAAGAACATCCATGGCAGCTGAAGATCTCTTACCTGCGTGCCAAAACCAGTGCACTGATGGGCTGTGGCCAGGGTTTTCCATTCACATTATTGTATATTTATTCCTGCTAAACTGAACTGCCATTTCACTGCCTGTTGCTGCAGATCTTGAAATCTTTCTGGAGCTTCTCCCAGCCAGGGAGATGTGACTGTACTAATGACATCCCACTGTCAGCAAACCATTACCTGGCTACTCACCTGTTTCCTTAGACTTGCCTGAATATGCTGAATAGCTGAGTAAAGAGACTCTGACTTGGTACAGGACACAAAAAGAGTCAGTTTTATATGAATTTGCAACTAAAGACTGAGACAGCATTTAATGGGAAGTAGGAATGAGTGAGGATTCCAGCTTCAGGACAAAGTTCTTGTAAGAACAAATGGATACATGGCTGGCTAGAAACTAGTCAATTGATTCTACCAGTTTGTTTAAATACTGGAGCCAAGATGCTCAATTCACTTAGAAGATAGAGCAGATCCCTGGAAGGGATTAATGTGAGGTCTTGACTGTAAGAGACAGAGGTGGCAGCCAGGGACCAGCAGTGTATTTCCTATCCTTCCCCATCAGTAGCTCCAGGCTGCTCACTGCAGATGGAACACTGTATCCTGCTTGGTGCCTCATGGCAGGAACACTCTTCTGGGGATCACAAGAGGCATCTTCCCCCATACCACTGTGTGAGATCCCCTGTCACATCCCCCTGCCTCAATTTCTCACCATCCTCCCTCCCTGGCTGCAGAGCAGAGCTGTGAGATCCAGCAGAAAGTGCTGCCTGAGCAGAACATGACATTGTTTGTGATTCCACTGCCATATTTACCTTTCTGATGTGTCCCTCAGCACCCGCAGCTCAGCTGCCTGCTTCTCCCTGGCCAGCTCCAGGATCCTGGCAACTTGCTGTTTAAGGGATGAACACAAGACCAAAAGGGAACAAAGCAGGATGAGACACTGCACCTCATCTGTATCCACTTGCACCCAAGCCAGCTGTACACCTCCCTGCACTGAATTCCAGGAGCAACAAATTCTGAAACCCCGAGGCTCAGTGCAAACACTGGCACAGGAGTGAGTTCAGCTGTACATGCAGGGCCCCACTGTGCCAGTGGGCTACACTTGTGAGACAGGAAGGTTTCATCCCTGGCTCCTCTCCCAGGTAAGAAACCTGATTCCCAGGTGAGCCAGTGCCCAAGTGTTACACAGCTTGCAAGAGGCCTGTCAAGCCCAAGTTGCACCAGGGAACTGAAGATTTAAGATATATCAGTGCAAATTCCTTCAGAAAACACTAATGGGAAAATGCCTCCCAAGCCTGGAATCGCTCCCCTTTCATTGGAACAGATAGCATATGCTGGATTTACCATCACCACCATCCCATGGCCTGCACTCTGTCCCCAGGCACCACTGTGGCTCCTTCTGGCTTTGGCTGAGCTCAGCCTGCAGGACTCCCCTCACCTGGACTCTGACTTCCACCAAGTCAAACAGCAGAACATACTCTGATGGTGCCACTGGTGAGCCCTCAGCCCACCCCCACATCACCCCAGCTCCTGGGCTCCCGGAGAGGTGGCACCTGGCAAGGTGTGAAACCACTAAACACCACATTAACTCCGTGCTAAGGCATCAGAAGAGCTGGAGCACATGGAGCATGATGTGCTCCAGGGCAATGCTACTCTTGTTTTAAAAAATAGCAGACATATAATAAGCTTCATGTCTTCATTCTCAGTTACCTGGTGTGTGCATGTGTCAGGTATGTCCTGGGCCCACATTCCCAAGCTCAGTTTAATGAGTAACTTGGGATTTTTGGGGCAGTCCCAGGACACGTTTTCAGGTGACACTCGCAGCCCTCACCTCGGTAGCGTGCTGCTCTTTCTTCCTTCGGATGCGATTGTGGTGCTCCTCCCCAAGGTGGATGAGGTCCCTCTCCAGCCTCTCCCTCAGCTCCACGAGCCAGTGGCAATCGATGCTCTCTGCTGCTCTTACAGGATTTGCACTGGTACCAGCATCACTTGGGGTCACGCTCCTGCAGAACAGGAACAGGGGCCATGCTGCTTCTCGCCACACCAATACAATCCCAACCTTCCTACCCACCCTCAGTGAGAGCAACCCAGGGACATGCACATGCCTGCACTGCTCCATCTTCCTGCAGAGAAGGGAAGGCCATGTTTCCCTGGGGATCCTTGTTTTGGTTTGGGAAGGTGACCCCAGACTGTGGTTACCTCTTCTTCTGCGTTTTCCTTGTGCGTACTGTCCTTTTCTTGCCCCCAGGGCAGGCCAGCTCCGAAAAGAGCACAGAGTATTTCTGCAGCAGCTCCTCCCTCTGTTTGCTTCCCTTCCACTCCAGCTCCCTCAGCTCCTTCTCCTGCCTCTTCAGCAGCTTCAGGAAGCGCTTCTTCTGCTGCAGCTCAGCAAGGGTGATTGTCTCAGGCTCTGAAACACAAAATAAAAAGGCTGAACAGTGCCAGCTGCATCCCAAGGCTTGGAGTGGGGAAACTGGAGCATACAGCTCCAATACAAGTGCCTGGATTATGACATCCAAACCAGAGCCCCCTCTGCTCCACACCTTGGGATGCCTCTCCCCAGGTACATATTCTGTCCTGGCAAACCCTTTTCTTTAGGAATAACTTCTAAGAAAGCAATGTACATAACAGTAATTTGTCAATATATCCTGAGTGAAACAGGTTTCCTCTTGTGCCTTCAGTTCAGTTTTGAGGCACAATTAGGCCTCGTGTTTGAAGGAATTGGCATCACACTGCATTCAGGCACCCAGAAGCAGGTGAACAACATGTTGCACAGGGAGTGTAGCTGTGCTGAAGGAAACCTGTCCTGAAGCCCCAAGATTTCTGGGATTTATCTTTAGTGCTGGCTACACCAAGAAGGGTTGGGACAAGTCTTTTTAATGTGGAAATATAAGATGACAGGCAGGGCCTCAGCCCAGGTGACCAGCATGAGGAGTTACCTGCAATCTGCATTACTTCCAACACGGCTTCATCCTTGGTGAACACTGCTGCTCCTGAAATCCCAAACGAAGTTCCTGTTAATGTCCCATCTTGGATGTCCAGGTTGGAAATGGACAGAGGAGAGCTCACCAGAACACAGCCCGTGTGAAGGATGTTGGTGTCAGTACAGAAGAATTAATTAAACTGCCAAGATGCTTAAATGCTTGGAAACTCTTGGAAACTTACCTGTGGACCTGTTAGAGAGAGGAATGCTGGGTTTCCTAGTGGAGCCTGTCACCCCATTAGTCTCAGCAGTTGAGAGGTTTGTCTGTGTGCCAGGCTTCTAAAACAAAGATCAGAGGTAAATGAAAACTCCATCATTTCAAGCTGAATCCATGCAAGGTGCTCTAGAGAACAGAACCTGGAAAAACTCACCTCCCCTGAGGTATCCTTGAGCTTCATCAAGCGTTTGTCCTGCAGGTTGAAGAACTTGATGGGGTTGGAGAGGGCAATAGTGAGATCTGGAAACAGAGAGCAGGCTTAGCTTGGATAGCAAACAACTCATGGACTCGTTTCCCTGCCCAGTGCAGGACACTGTGAAGAAGGAATAGTTTGTGTTCTCTGCTTGTAACCAAAGTCTCCCTGACAGCACAAGGGAGGGAGGAAGGGAACCTCCTTCCCCTCAGTGCCAGTCCAAGGCCATGGCTCACAACTGATGTTCAGGGTAGCTCTGTGAAGTGATTTTGGGAACTCTGCTCCCAAAAGCCAGGGCCAGGTTAAGGTTTTTCCCACCTGCACAGCTGCTTACTCCAATTCCAGCCCAACATTGTATAAACCTCATCTTTTTAATAAAAATGTGATAAATCAAGTTTCTCAGGATTTCCCCAGTGAATAAGGTTCATTTGTATGAACACAGAGGGGGAGAGAGCAAACATGAAAAGTATTCACAAGAGCTCCTGTGGCTGATGCTGTTGCACTCTGGTTTGGTCATAACAGTTCATCCCTCTGGTGGGGCTGCTGTCACATCCAGCTCTGACCCTTCTCAAAGGAAGGTCCCCATTTCTCAGTACCAGCAAGAACCTCCCTTCTCTTCCAATAGGGAAGAGCATCACTCCTAAAACCTCCCTAAAGCCCCTGATCTCTGCAACCCCTGAGAGATGTCACCTACTCCCTCAAGGAAACCTCTCCCTGCCTCTGAACAAGGGTAGGGCTAAGCCATTCCACACCTGGAGCCTGCTCCACCTGCACTGCACCTCAGGTGGGAACCAGGCACAGCTGGGAGCCTCCACGCTCTTCCCAAGGCAGCAAGGCTGTGACAGGATGCTGGCATGCACTCAAGTCCCACCCTGACAAGGAATTGAGGGTGCAGCAGGAAAGCACTTCCCATGCTGGAAAAATACTTCTGAATCAGAGTTTGGAAGAGGCCAGAAGCACTACCCCCACATTCCAGCACTCCCTACCTGCCCAAGCATCTGGCACGTAGTCCTTGATCTCCAGGAACACGAAGAGGGCAGGCATGGTGAGCGGCATGTTGCTCTCGCTGCGCAGGCACACGTGGTGGTAGCCTGGGGCACAGAGGGGAGGGAGTTGAGCTGGTGGCATCCTGTCCCTCCCTGTCTGCTCCAGCAGCCCAAGGCTCCTCTTTACAGGAGGAGCCTGTATATCATGGGATAAAGCCAAAGCTGTAACAAGATGGATTTCAAGGTTCCTCTGCCTATGAGCATGGAGATTAAGGAGCAAAGTATGCAGCTGCTTATACAGTCTTTATGGCTCCCACTGGACAGGTCTGAAGGGCACAAAAGCTGAAGAAATTTCCACTGATTTACCTGGGTGCATTGCGATGATGGGAATGATACGCTGGCCAATGAACTTTCCTCCTTCTTCCCAAGCCACAATTTTGAGAGACGCCAACTCAGGCATCATGATCTAAGGGAAAAGCAGAGTAAGGCACCAGTGTCCTCACCTCACTCCTGATAGCAGCATCCTCCTTCCAACCTAACAATTCCATCTCTTCCAGGATGGCATTGCCATCTGGAAATTGTAATCCTTGTAATTTAAGGACACAGTTTATCATAGACATCATAGCTGAATGCCCAGAAACTCCACCAAACAGTCTTCTCAGCCTGCCCAGGGTCACAGGTTACCTAAAGACAAAAACAGGCCAACAAACCCTCCAAACCACTGCTTCCAGGAAGAACTCACTGGAATGAACTGGAAGGATAATTTAGCAAACATGGTAACATTGTTAATAAAGGCTTTTGACTCCCTCCTTCCCTGTATTCTTGTGCCATAAAATGAATTCAAAATTATTCTGGCAGGAGTGAAGCCTCAGAGTGTTTCTGAAAGGAAGATATTTTAGCCAAGTAGGCTGAAAATATCTGTATCTTCATACTGTGCCTGACAGATGAATTGTATAATGTATACTTGACTTATCTTTCCTGTGCCCTGCATCTGGATTGGTGATCTCTGAATTCCTAGGGAGAGACAGGGCAGCTTCCATGTTCTGGCACAACTGAAAACTGGTTCCATTACTGCTCCAGCTTGGCTGTTTCTTATTGACAGTTAAACCACAGAAATTCAGTTCCTTTCTGATGCTGGAAGTTTTCCAAACTGATTGGTCTGAAGAGGGCATCATAGAGGGGAGACTTTGGATGCCTGTTATCTCCAGAACCATTCCCAGCTACCCCTTGTCTGTTCTGGGAAATTCTGATGCAGAGTCATTTTGGATATTGTTGTTTGGATGTTACCTGAGAGTGTCCAAAGCCAGGCCTGAGGTCTCCAGAGGGGAGTCCCTTCTGCTGGCACTGACCTCTGCCAAGGCAGTGCTCATGGCCATCAGGGGCTTTAAGGATTCTCTGCCTAAATTACTATCAAATGTTCTCACCTTTTCAAAAACAAAAGCCTCCTCCTTCCACACAGGGTTAATGGAGTTGGCTGTGGAGGTCAGTTTGGTTCTGTGTTTGCGTTTGGCATCCCTTGGCAGCCCAAGGAGCTCCACTTCCACGTAGGTCTTCACGCTGCGGTCTGAGAGGAACTGACCAGAGAGTACCTATGAACAACACAAACCAAGTTAGCAACTGCTGGGAAGAATAAAACGGAGGGACCCCCCCATTCCTTCACCCTAAAGTCACTCTCCCACTCCAAAACAGCTTTTCTGCTCCAGCTCTTCTTTTACCTTCACCTCTATTTCTTGCTTCAGCACTTCCTCTCTCCCTACCAGCACAGCCTTGGCTCCCTCTGCACGGCAGATGCTCATTTTCCATTTTCATGTGATTATGATTAATTTAAAATAGTGACAAGCCTGGGAGTTGCCACAGTAACGCTTTCTCACAGGACTCCGTGGGTTCATGTGGCACTAAGAGTCCCCCTGGGTGACACAGGACAGGGTGCCCAGGCTGTACTTGCCGTGACACAGACAGTAGTGGCCACCAGCCCGTCGATGCGGTCCACGGAGAATGGGTCCAGCTGCTTGTCGGGGCGCCGCATGAACTCGTGCTTGAGCAGGTACCCACACTGCCCGTTGAACTCAAACAGGGCCATGTTCTGCTGCATGGGGACATCTGAGAGCAGAGCAACACAGTGAGACAGGGCTGGGGGGACAGGCAGCCTGTGTGCTGGGAGGGAGCTGAAAGCTGCCGGAAGCTCCCAGCCCCTGCCAGCCCGTGGCTTGCAAAGCCATCTTGAAAACTAATTAAGCCTCTCAGCACCCTACAGGGAAAAGTATTACAGCAGCTGTTGTAAGGAAGGGAAGTGGTTTGCTTGTGCTTGCACCTTAAGTCATGGGCAGAACTAAATTAAAACCTGCTTTAAGGAGCACCTGCTATTTTTGGGTGGGAATAAGTAACTGTCTAAGCTCCTCTGCTCCTTCCCCATTTCATTTTGGGCCTCCTCTGAGGCCATCTTCTGTCTGACACTACTGAGGACACTGCCTGGTGGTTGCTGCACCTGCCTGCACTGTCATCCTCTTCAGAACCAACCTTGCACTCGCTCCCTTTTGTCTCCTATGCTCTATACATAACACAGCCCTCTGAGGAAGGAAGAGGGGTAAGGTACAGCTTTCTCTCAAGGCTTTTCTTTCCTTCTTATGCTGGTTGTGCAGCAAAGAAAGGCCTTTCCTCCCTGGTCAGGTCAAAATCCTGGAAACAATGGCACAGGCAGGTCAGTGCTGTGGCCAGATGGAGCTCTGCCACTTCCTTGTAGAGGTAGCAGCTTGGGGGATTGGAGCTGCAGGTGCCCTCATGGATATGATTCAGTGTGACATCGTGGAAAAGGACAGCCAGGGACAGTGCCCGGACACAAGGCGACAGCAGTCCATATGAGTGCATGTGTGTATGCCAGGTCTGTGCTGGGCATGGAAAAGTGCTGTTGGCCTGTGGGAGATCAAATCAGAGGAGAACAGCACTTTGGGAAAAGGCACCTGGAACAATGACCAGGGAAATGGCAGAAAAGGAAGAGACAGAGACCAGGAGCACCTGGGGATCAGCAGTGCCTGACTTCACCTCCTCGGAGGCTGGAGCACACCCTGACACTCACCCATGGTCTGGAAGTTGAGTGCCACCATCTGACAGCCGACATTCCAGAACATCTGGGGCTGGTAATTGGAGGAGTCCATCCGGGTGCCTTTGGGGTAAATGCGGCTCATCTGCCATTTGTTGTATCTACAGGCTCTATAGGAAACACTGTTCTTGTTGTGCCCTGAGGCCAGCCCGCATATTCCCATTATAAAAACTGTTGGAGCTCTGCTACCAAATACTCAGAGCCTTCCAGACAAGACCCCAGGGAGGCTCAGGCTTCTTGTCCATACACTTTTCACTTAAGGACAAGCATCTGGCAGCCTTGACATTGGCTACAGTAGGATGCATCCTGTCAAGAATCTCCCTCACACTCCAAGCACCCAGTGGCACTGGGAAAGGGCTGCCAAAAGGATACTCAACAAACTGCATGGGGAACTTGCTCACTAGATCATAAGCCTTGGTCTCGGTGAAGGAAGAGATGACGTAACTCCGGTTCTTCTCTAGAAACAGGAGATTGCATTCAGGAGCAAGGCACGCCCAGCCCCCGTTCTGCACGGGGGACTGACAGAGGCAGGAAGCACTTGGCCTGCATTCCAAAGGGACTGAGGCTGACTTACTGGCAGAGACCTCGAAGGAGTTGAATTTGATGGGCTGTATGTAGTTAACCAGGCTGGACATCTCCTCGTACGCCGTCACTTCCAGACCAGCCGTGCCCTGAGCAGAGAACAATTCAAAAGGGAACAATGAAGAGACCTTCCCTGGAGATGAAACAAACTGCACCAGGGCCTCCCAGTCAAAGAGCTCTGGCGGCTGCCCTGACCAGAGTGCTCCAGTTTCTTTGGCTCCCCAGTCCTACAGCTCCATGGTGGGGCAGGGGCACAGGATCTCCATGTGGCTGGGCAAAAATGGAATTAAGGCACATGGAGGGGTTCCAGGGAGGATATACGAAGTCCAGGATCTCTTTGACCCCTCAGAACGTGGAGTCTGGGATAAACAAGGATGTTGCTTCTCCTCCTCTCCAAAGGATACCAGGGAGATGGAAATGGGAAACAGACCTTTTATTCAAGGGAATGCTGATCTTCTCCCCCCTCCTTCAGCAGCAGCACTTTCAGTAACAATTTCTCGGGTCAAGGCTAAGCCTCTCCAACACCCCCAGGCAAACAGTTATCTCCAAATCATGCACAGTCAGCAGTAACTCCTCTGCCACATTCTTTATGCTTGCAACAAAATTTTTCTTTTTCAGTTTTTACTGCAAAGGTCTTGCCCTGTGGGGGATGGAAAGTCCCCCACAGATTCATTCCTCTTTGCACTTCGGGCTCATCTCTATTCAATAGGGTGAGGCCCCAGAGAAAAGTGGAAGCCAGCAAAAATCAAAACAGAAAAGGAAAAGAACCAACAGTGACAGTACCTCATCTGACTGCATCTTTTTAATTTCCTCTTCATCCAGATTTCTGAGCTGTTCATCCTCTTCCTCTGGCTCCTCTTCAGCCACATCACCTGCCCAGACTAAGCACACAGGCCCTTATCAATGGTATGGATCAGGAGGACACAGACAGGACCCTGCAGGCTGCTGGCAGTGGAGAGCTCTGCCAAACCTCACCACCAAGTAATGCTGGAACACTGAGGGGAAGAATCCCACAATTTTACTGGCCAAATCCGAACATGAACTGGTACACTGAGGATGAGCACACCCAAGAGACCAAACCATTCCTGCTGCAGACTCCCCTCACACTCAGGAGCAACAATCACTGGGCTGTTTCCCCTCCTAGGTCACATATATTTTCAGGAACAAATGCCCATTTCCAGGTGTTCTGCTGTTCACCTTGTCCTCACATGACATCATGTGTTCTTACCATGACTGGGACTGTTCTACCACAGGGGCCCTGAGCCCAGGAGGTGACAGGAAGGGAGGAGAAAGGGGCTGAAGGTTTTATGAACCTCCAAGGCCCTCATGGTGAAGAACTAGGCTGTACTGAATTTGTGGTTATCAGAGAGCTACAAGCAGTAACAAATTATTCCCCTTCCCTCAACCCAAAAGCCAGAGTGTATCAGTGGATCACTAGGGGATGATGGGCAGGTAAATGATCTTCTCTTTTGGTTGGACTAAGTGTTCAAAGCATTCTGAAGATTTAATTTCTCTTCCAATTTTCTGCTGCTGCTTGGAATAACTGATTTAATGACTAGTGCTGGCTTGTCCCAAGCTTACCAAGTATTGAGTGATTTAGAAGGCTTTGCCCATCAGTTTTATTATTCCCCCTTCCCTTCGGACATACCAGTATCTTCAGCATCCACAGAGGTTGGCTGCTCAGTGGTTTCTGGTTCTGCGTTCCTCCCTTTCTTCAAAGAGTTCTGCCTCTTCTCAGACATAGATTGGTTCTTTTTGTTTTTAATCAAGATTTTCCTTAAGAGGTCCTTGGGACTTGGGAGAGGAACTCCTGGCTTCAGCTGTAACAGATAAACCTCATCACAGAATTCAAACACTCACCTCTCCTGTCCCCCTGGCCAGTTGCCAGTGCACAGACACATCTCTCACCCACTATACTCCTAACTTCCTCCATCTGCCAGCTAAATTAATGCAGATTTTTCCTCAGATTTCACCTGTGGTTTCAGACCAGCATTTTGCACCTCTCAGGCTCTGCCATGCTGCCTAGCCACCCATCCTGCTAAAAAAAACACCTAGATGGCCTGAAGGCATCCACATACCCCTGGCTTCCCGTTCCACCTACTTCTCTCATTATATCCCAGATCCTCAGTCCCTCCTCAGTACTCAGGCCAGATTTAAACACTGCCTGCAGCAGATTTAAAAAATATCTCAGAGGAGGTGGCTCAAGACAAGGACATGTGACAGACTGCACAGACAACAAAGGCCTGTAAATAGCTTAGCTGATCTCTTGAACTGTTCCCCCCCTCATCCCTCTGTTCCTATTGCCTGGACATGGGACTGGACAATGGGCAGTTGCTGCTGGCTCACTGCTTCTTTCCAGCTCTTCTTTGGGTCTCAGTGCTTTCTAACAGATGCTTGAGCCAGGTGCCTCAGCTATCCCTCCTCTGTGCACCCCAAGGATCTGCCTCGTGCCCTGCAGAACACAGATCCTGCTCAGATGTTTAAAACCATGTCTCCTGGCAGGGCAGTTGTGTCACCAAAGGTGTCACTGGGGCCACAGAAATACCTGTTGTACAGGTAAGATGAAGACTGAGGTCAGGCAGAGGGGGAGCTTTCCTCAGCTATTGCAAGCACATGACACTGACCTGCCCACCTATGCCTGGAAGGGAATATTTCCAGGCTAGAAGCAGGATTAGGCCTTTGCTCCTGTTTCCAAGTGCTGGCAGACAGAGCTGGATCAGTGTCACATAGATTACACACCTGGTACCCTTGGTACATCCTTGGCCACCCAGAGCTCAGTGCCCAGAGCCCCTCAGGTGACAGAGTACTAAACAAGAGTTTTCCACCTGTATCTATGAACCAGGATCCATGTCCATGGCATTGTATCTGTTGTTGTGGCACCTCCTAGCACCAGGAGTGACCAAGTTTTCCAGAAAGGCCTCACCAGTGGCCTCCTGCCCCAGCTCCCTCATACCGGGTATTTCACCAGTGGCTCTGTCAGCAGCATGTCTCCAAAAATTGTTCGGCAGTACTCGGCCATCTTTGCCTGCTGCTTCGGCCTAAGAGAGATCAGGCAGGAGTGAAGAGGAAAGCAAATGCCCAAAATCAGAGTTTGGCATGAACAAAAGATGTCCATGTTCTCTATCCAGAAAACCATCTCAGCTATGCAGATGTTAAGGTCCCATTCCCAAGCCAACTCCTATGTTCATACTCTGTAATCCTAAGGTAAAAGGCTGCACAACTGTGATCACCTCACTCTGCAGGTTAAGGCTCACCTTTCAGCTCTGACCCACCTTCAGTTGCTTCAGAAACCTCAATTAATACTTAATTTCAGCTCAGCACTCACTTAAAACCCAGCAGCCCTTGCCTGTGTATTTTCTGCTCTGGACACAGCAGCCAATTCTCTCAATCACCAAATACTCACGAGTCCACGTGGTTCTCGAAGGACAGGATCACAGGGTACGGAGATGTTTTAAAAGCACTTTCTGCAATGGCCTCGATGGCATCCTGAGGGAGAGGCCATGGTCAGAGAGAAGCTCAGCAGCCATTAATAACAGAGACACAGCTGACCTCCCACTGAACAGACTCCATAACTGTCTCTCAGGAGCTCCTTTCAAAGTCACTAAACTTCTCCCAGTAAGAAGGTGAGAAGTGTCATCTTTTTCACACCTGCCCAGATTTCCAGCTCCAGAGGATCCACGCTGAGCTAAACTCAACAGCTTGCACCAAAATGAAGTTGAAGATGCAACAAGGTGAGATTTTGGTTTTGCTGCACAGGTACACATCACTGGACGTGAGAGCGTGTGGCCAGAGGGACAAACCCCTGCCCCAAGCACCTTGAACTGGCACCACAGAGGGACAAACCCCTGCCCCAAGCACCTTGAACTGGCACAGAAAGGTGTGTGCAGCACCACATTAAACCACTGCAAACTCTATCCATACTTACCTCTGAACCTGCCCAATTTTCTATCATTTCTGCTGCTTATAAAATCCTTTTGCCTGGCAGCAAAGAGAGCTGGAGTGTTCAGTTACCAGCTGTGCTGACATTTCAAATGCAAATACCATGGAAACCTTTTCGGCATTAATGATGTAAGAAAAAATAATATTTTCCCCAAGCCCCTGTTAAACTGCCACAAACTTTCCACTATTTTCCTTTCTGGTCCTGCTAATTGGTAAAGAAGTGCCATTTGCTCCTTTGCAATTAGAGTCCCCTGATCATCCCAAATCCTGGATCAGCCATGACCTCAGCAAGGAGGGAGGCTGCCACAGCTGCTCCTCCATGGACCACTGGGAGTCTGTCACAGAAGCCTCAAGGCTCTCAAGAAAAGCCTCAGACAATGCTACTAAAAGGCCACAGGAGTTGTAGTGGAAGGAAGGACCATGTGTTATGTAAAACCAAAACCCAGCACATGCTGTGTTAGCAGGTTATAATTTCCTTGAGGAACGGTCCCAGGCTTCAGCAGCACTCTGCAATTACAGCAGCTACAAATGCCATTATTTCTGTTCCATCTGCAGTGAACTGCTGTGCAAAAAGTAGCAGTGATACCACAGGGCTTTGGAAATAACTGCATCTGAGGACAATACCTCTGACCTTAAGGACTGCTTTGGTTTGTTGTTTTTTCCTCTTCACACATAAATATTTTAGTAATAGTGAAGTGTGGGAATTGGGGGGAAGATACAGAAGAAAAATAAAGAGCTGGGAAAAAACATCTAAAGCGCCTCTACCTGTTGGCAGCAGCTGTGTAAAGAAGTGCAGAAAAAAAGTCAATGTGATGCCTTTATTTGTAACTTGCAAGCTGTGGATAAATGCCCTGTACTGCCTGGCTTTGTGCTGTGCTTCCAAAGGCTAGGAGCTGAATCCTCAGGGAAGCCAGCTGCTCCACAAAATACATTCCAACACTCAGGTCATTAGGAAGAAACTGAACCCTGTTCTTCCAAAAGCCTCCACTTGAGGCAGTCAGCCATAGAAACCTGCTGCAGACCAGAAGATTAACTCATTTGACTGTGTTTTCTAAAAGGCATCCTGTTCACTCCTCTGATGTGCCTCTGTCTATAAACCCCCCAGCCTCCTGCCATGTTCTGTGCATCCATCCTGTGACACAGCCTATGTACACACACACCTCTGCTCAGCCATCTCTCCATGGCTTCTGCCTGACTTCTCACATCTCCCTCATCCATCCATCCATCCATCCATCCATCCATCCATCCATCCATCCATCCATCCATCCATCCATCCATCCATCCATCCATCCATCCATCTTCATCTAGCTATCAACCTCTCTCCTACTCCTCCCATTCCAAAATTGTACAAACTCAACCTAGTGCTTATCTGTTCACTTTTCCTTCTACCCACACATTCATTCACTTGTCACCTCGCCATCAATCTTTTCCTCTCAAACATCCTCAGCCATCTGGCTCCCTCAGCAATCAGTCTAAAAGCAGGCAGGGGAAAGCATCCATGGAGAAAGCTCTTCACTACCTTGAAGAGGATCTCAGTTGTCATGGTGAAGCCGTGGGTGATGATGGGCTCCTCATCCGGGGGCCGGCCCTTCCAGCAGTCCAGCTCCACGCAGCGGCAGCCAGCCAGCAGTGTCTGCCGGTACATTTCAGGAGAGGACGTCCCAGAAAACTGGCCAGCTGCAGGAGAGAGGCTCAGTGTTAGCTACTCACACAGGACAGCTCCTGCACACACAGGGGCAACAGGAGTCTCTGCCAGCCTTCAGCAGGTGGATGCAGCAGACTGACAAGATGTTTTCGGTTGCAGGGTGACACTGCTTCATGTCACACAGCATTTAGAGTCAGCCCAGGCCCCAAATCCCCCAGGGCACACACATCTGCCAGGCTGGTTGTGTCCCTCCCCTGTCCCTGGGTGTGCCTGCCCTGGCACAGCCCTACCTGTCAGGTAGGTGTTGTGTGAGGAATTGATGTAGTAGTGCGAGAGTGGCTGGGTCATGTCCTGGTACAGCATCAGCTTCTCCAGCACGATCAGGTTGTTCTCGGGGCCACAGAGGAACCAGACCATCCCCTCTGGAGACAGCTGCCCTGCATGGCAAACAGAGCTGTTCAGGGTCGCCAAATAGAACGGTTCTGGCCCCTCTTTGGAGGTGGAAAAAGAGTTGTGGGAACAACAGGGAGTTGTGGGAAGCAGGCTGACTGCTCCCCTGGGAAGCAGGATGGCAGAGGGCACAAGATCTTCTGCTCTGTCATCCCACCTGTACACCAAGAGCTTTGAGCTGAACAAGACTCACCTCTCTGGACATTAAACCCACTGGGCTCATACTTCTCTATCAGGCTCTGCACCTGCTCAGGTTTGGCTGGTGGGAAGAGGATGTCATTGAGGCGGGTGTCACGCTGCTTCTTGTTGATGAACTTTGCCAGGTGATCTTTGGTCATGTAGGGCTTTGCTTTTAGATGGCTGCAGTGAGAGAATCACAGAGGGGCAGAGGTAAGACTTGGGAATTACCCCAGAAATCTTTTCACATAGGAGAGTTGATCCTTCCTCAGGTTGATCCTCCCTCTGAGCCCATGTATTTCAGGGTCCTATAGCACATTGCGGTCTCATCCTTTTTATTCAGGCCATGAGTGAAGGCATTAAGTGACCTGGGATCCTGCCCTTCTAAGGCCTAAGGCCAGACAAACCCCATGACACTAAATCTCCTCCTTCCTGTCTATCTTTTGCCACAAGAGACCAAGTTCTGGGCTGCGGCTCGAGGGAAACTTACTGTGAGGTAAATATCTCATCAATCTCAGGCCGTGGACACAGATTCATGAGGAACGTCTTGTACACCGGCTCGGGGAAGTCCTCAGGGTTGATGGCATCATTCTGAGAATGCAATGGAGATGTGTCAGGACCACAAACCCGGGACAGCTCTTACTTGTCATGAACACCCACAGCTCAGCACTTGGCTGTGACAACCCCAGTAATGACTGGAACATCTGGCCAGGTGTTGCTGCTCTTTGTGCCACACAGTGCACGTGCTGGAGTCACGAGTGTTACTGGAAGACACTAAGAGCTGATGCCAGCAGGCCAGAGTTAAAGCCTGGCAGTGGTAGGGTAAGGTAAACAACTGTGAGCATCTTGGCTGATGGTTTTTCACAGCCAAAGGCATCCCAGTCAGGGCAGGGAAAAAGATCTTTCACAAGCTCATGAGACTTCTGGATACCCAGAGAAACCCCTACCTTGCCATTTGGCAGATGACAAGCTCTTAATGCTTCTTCCACCCTCTTCTTGTCTGCAGGGAACATCTGAAAAATACTGACCAGACAAGAAAACAAACATCACCATGGGGCAGGACAGAGGTTGGGGGGCTGGAGCTGCAGGCAGTGCAGGACACTCCACATACACAGCAAGGGAGACAGGCAAGACAACTGTAAGCATGAACCAGCAAAGACAGTGTTTTTCCAGGGCAGTAACTGAGGGACTGATAAACCTACTGAGGGTTTGATAAACCTACACAGCATTTTTTGACTAGTGATTTAAAGCAGAAGTCCTGTATTTCTGCAATGGACTCTGTAAGAGCCCTGTCACTCAAAATCCCTCTCCTGTCCTTTTCTGCCCCTCTTGGAGGTGCTTCCTATGGTACTGTGGAGAAGTAACAATAACTGAACTTCCCCTCCTTTCAGAACATCCCTGTCAACAGCACCATGGTCTCCACCATGGATAAATCCACGTGGATTTATAAGTGCACAGAGGCACTTAACAGCCTCAGTTCTGCTAAGTTCCTGGAGTCACAGGTGCTCACAGCAAACAGGGGAACAAGGAGTGCTCTGTGCTGCCAGGTGGGAGTGCCTGGTGGGGACTGCAGCAGCTCATGCAAACACCGCCCTTTGCAAGGCAAAACTGCAGCAGCCTTGGTATGATTCCAGAGGGATTTACATATTTAAAGGAAAGGCAAATGCTTGTGGAATTTTCAGAATTTTAGGAGTTTTGAAAGCCTTATGTTTACCTATAGCCTTTACTGGAATTTTTTTACCCTACAGTACTGAGTACTTTTATAACCTTGCTCTTAATGTGGACTATTTAATGGTCTGCATTTTTACCATTCTGCAAGAAATGGGCACTGATGAGAGGTACAACCTGTATGAGATATTTTTTTCTGGCTTGTTCCAGAGGAATAAGCTGGTTTCTTCCTGCAGCAATGCTACCTTGCTTGCATTTTAAAGATTAATTCAAAGCATTCTTCCCTAGTGTGCTATTCATTATAGACCTACACATTTTTAACAGCCTTTTGATGAATATTCTGGTTTCTGACAATGAAATTCTGCTGGTTGGTGGTTTAGAAAACAAATAACAAAAAATGTTTAGTGTTGAATAAAGCTCAGCCCTCCAGGAGCCCATTTAGTCAGCACAGCCCTAATCCAGCACAGCTCTACTTTACAAGACACCCTGGAGTCTGTATTTATTTGGGGTAATTAGTGCTCACCTCTTGTGATGCTGTAACACAGCACAGACCAAGAGTAGAGTGGTTCAGAACTTCCCATATACACTGTCTGCAGTTTCTTATTCTTTAAACAAAAGGTAATTTATGGACCCAAAAGGGAATTCAACGTGGCAGTGCTGCCTTTTGTCATTCTATGAGCTAAATCAACACAGAGGAACCACAGGACCAGCCCTGGAGCAATTTTTCTTGGGAAGACACTAAATGGCACAAAATCAATTCCAGATTCATGCCACATAGTGCAGGGGAGAAGGGACAGGCTGGGCTTTGTTTCCCATTCTAATGGGAGCCCTACCTGATTCACAAGGCCAAGCTGGGGACAGGGAAGGACAAATCTCCATCTGTTCTGCACTAACACTGGCCCAGAGGCTGCTTCACTCTCATGCACATCCAGAGCAAAGGCTGAGGGATGGAGGAAGTGGGGAAGGACTGGAGTGCTCACACAGGGAGAAGGGAGACAAGAAAACCAAGGGAGTCCTGCTGCAGGTGAACTGGGAAGTCCAGCAAAGAGCTCTCCAGATGGAGAACTCCTTACAGGAAAGTGAAACAATCCTACACCTCATCCACCTATCAGCTCAGGTTTGTGAAATCATCTGTGATCAGAATTTTACCAAAGTTACTTTGTTTTGTTGGTTTTTTTCTTGGCAACAAGCAGGAAATTATATCTGTGCTATTTAAGCCATTTCTTGCTGTAGATGAAAGCCACAAAGTCTCCTTTCCAGACTCAAATTATGTGTCATCTATGGCAATGCAGCAGGAGCACTTCCATGGCCTGGACACAGAGGGAATGTTCTCCTCTTAGGTGCAGGAAGAGCAGACAGCTGGAGCCACTGAGCAACCATCCTCTCACCAGTTGCTCTGCCTCTAGTCTGAACACACAATGAAACAAATATCCACACTCACTTCCTGACAGGAATCTTTCCCTCTTCATTCAGCTGCAACTTCAGCTTCACTAGACTGTGAAAAAAAACCCAAACAAGATTACAAAAATGCATTTGTACCATCTTATGAGATCCTACTAAGTGAGAGGAAAGGAAAAACGTAATTGGGAAAACAGTCTAACAGTTTCAGTCTGAACTGAAAATCGGGGTCCTACAGACCATCAGCTTAACCTTGGCATGACACAGGCCTTGGTCTGGAGGCTGCCAAGGGACCTGGATGCTTTGAAGTATTTTTTTTTTTTTCAAGTACTGTCAGAAAGAGCAGGACATGGAAACTTTTTCTTTCAGAGAAAAAAGTTACTCAGAAAGGACTTACATTTTCTCTAGGAAGGTGAAGCGGGGAGCGTTGTACATGAGGGGATTCCGGGCAATGGCCATGATATCCTCAGCCCAGTCCTGGAACAAACAGGGCAGAGGCAGTTGGGCACTACTGAACTGCTCCAAGAAGTACACAGCAAACATGGAAAGGGCACAGAATCCTGGAATCATTAGGTTGGAAGGGACCTTAAAGCCCATCCAGTGCCACATCCTGCCATGGGCAGGGACACCTTCCATTATCCCAGGGTGCTCCAAGCCCCATCTGACCTTCAACACTTCCAGGAATGGGACAGCCACAGCTTTTCTGAGCAACCTGTGCCAGGGCCCCCCACCCTCACAGGGAAGAAATTCTTCTCACACCAAATCAAAATCCACTGTCTTCCAGTTTAAAACTCTTACCCCTTATTCTGTCTGAGACTTGTGGGCTTGACTCCATCACCCTCCTCCTGCCTATAAACACTAAGTGCTGAAACTTTTCTACTTCTCAGCTGCCTGTTTATCCATACAAAACACAACAATGACCAGTCTTCTACTGGTCCTTCTCTGTGCAGGGCAGAAGCTTCTAGAACTTTGGAGATACCACACCTGACTGGAACATAAACCTGCTTGTTTATAACCTTGTCAGTAATGCTGAAAGAGATCAGCATTATGTTTAAACTCTTATCTTACATTATCATGTCTCCTCCTCTCCTTTCCTGCTCCCCACTGAATGCTCCAATCCTTAGAGGTTCCCAGTACTTCCAAGACCTCAGGCCCTGATACCTTGCAAATATTCTCCTTGTAGGACACAAAGTTATGGAAAGTGAGGTCAACCATATCAGAACCAGATACAATTGTGAGGTTCTTCAGCAGGAAGGTGCTGGAAGGGTGATCCAAGTCAAAAACATCTCGGACCTTCAGGGACTGCAAAAGAAACAGAACACATGGGAGTAACTGGAGAATGAGGAAAAACTGTACCCAAAAAAACCAGACCCCAGTACACACATTAGTTCAGATTCACAGAAAGCATCTCAAGGATTGCAAAAGTGCTTAGTGCAATCTTCCTTTCCTTGGCTTTCCTTATTTTTTATCTTTATTCTGGAGTCTGCATTACTGGATCCTCCATGGGAAAAATCACCATAACTAACGTCCCTGCACAAGCCTGAAAAAGTCAAAGCTGGAGACTGCTCTTAAAGAAATTTCTTCTGAAACTTCAGGCTGGACTTGCAAACAAGCAGGGGAGGGTTTGGCCTGCTTGTGCCAGAGGTGTGTAACCAGTTGATTTTATCAAAACACACACACACTAGAAAGTGTATTAGTGTGACACCCAGTTTTTGGGACCTCCTGTCACTTCAGAGTTGGCTTCTTCCCCTCCAAGCCCCATCTTCTGCTGCTGTCAGTTGGTAGTAGTGTTTTTTTCCATAGCAATTCCAGTACCCTACAGCAATAGCTCACCAGAGACTTGTTTTGTTAAGTGTAAGCTCATCCGATTAGAGGTACTTGGATTGCAGCACCATATGAAAGTATTTATAGGATGCTTTAAATTATTCATCATTTTCTGCATTCCTATGCATGGTGTCACTAAGCCAAGGTATCCAAGGTATCCTAGAGTTTTACTGATGGTGCTATTTATAATGGGAAGATAAAAATTTCCATTCCTAGAATAAAGCACAGGAATCCCTTATCTAAAGTGCAGGACAAATCCCTGTCGAAGCAAACAGGGAGCTGTCAGAGCACCTGCTCTCCTTTAGAAACAGGGCAAATCCACAATCTAGAATTGTTAGAGCAGATCAGACTTGGAAGTTAAACTGGAGCTGGAATCTGAGAGCACCTTTAGGTTTCAGCTCTTTCAGGTTTCAGCACCACGTCACACACAGAGCTGAATACACATTTTATAAGGAACTGCAGAATTTTTTTACTTCAGTTTTCCTAATTTCTGAAGCACTGGCAATTTTGTCACAGCTGTAGCAAACAGGCATCTTTAAGAAAAACAGGACAGGGTGGGTTGTAACTCTGGATCATCTGACTGCTGTCTCTTATTTTGAAAAATAACCTCTCCAAGGGGGTAACTCTGAAACCTGTTCAATCCCAGAGCATTTGGAGGGAGGGAAGGGAAGGAATATGATTTGCCTATTTTCTACAAGGGAATTTCTAAAATGGCTCCTTCTTGCCTGTGAGCCATTTTCTTTCACAGAACTGAGCACCACCAAACACCCACATCTCCTTCCCATGCTCGTGGCAACTCCTTGTTGGAGCTCAACTTTCCAGTGCCAGCAGCAAAATGTTGGGATTTTAACTCCAAACTTGACTTCATCTTGCAAATGCACCAGCATTTGTTCAGCTCCAGGGCTGTACAGGAGAGGAGGCCCAAAACAATTGTGAACTTGTGGTTGTGCTGAACTAATTTCCTGTATTTGTTATCCGGGACTCCGCCCACCCCTTCCTTCTCTGCACGCTACTCTCGGTACTCTCTAGCAGACATTTGTCACCTGGCTCTCTCCACACCTCTCTGTCCAGGCCATGTCCTCAGCAAACCAAGCAGGTTTTCTGTTATCCAGGCAGTGATGTATCAGCACCCAAGGAAGATGTGGAGAGAGGACCAGAGACTGTGTGCAGGAGCTCTGAACCTGATGCCACATCATGGCTCTTTCACAACCTGCACTCCTTAAGTGCCTTGTGCCACAGCTTCACTCTGGGATTACTCACTGTTGCCTTGCAGGTAGCCATAAAGGAAAAATAGGAATTGCTGCATGAAAAGCAGGACATGCATATTAGCCACGCAAATCAGAAGGGAAACACTCTTAGCAAATCCCCTTTAAAAAAGCCAGATAAGCAGAAAACAACCTACTAGCAGAGTGGCTGAAATATGGAGTCAGCTGGAGTTTCATGTCCCACCCTCCTGATTTCCCTAAAGTCCTCAGCTGTACAGAGATCCATAGTCCAGAGAGAAGCAAATTCTCATGCAAATATAAACAAAGAGTCAGAGACAGACACAGGACAGAGAAGGACAGTCCTTTCTCTGCTTGAGAGGGGGCAGAGCCGACTGACTGCAGGACCTGTTGTGTCACTGTGCCCTGACAGAGCTGTGTCTTGTGGCACAAGGACAACAAATCTTCTCTTTTGGAGAAGGGAGCTCTTGTTTGGTTGCCAGAAAGAAAAAAGGAAGCCCCAAGGTATTTGGGGGATGCCTTTAACTCTGAAGGTAACACTCCTGTCCCTTTTAGCCTTGGTGCTCCATGCTGGAGATATTGGCTCTAGAATGGGGAGGGCCAACTTGTCCCTGTGCCAAGCATTTTAGGGACACAGGCAGACAAAAATCCACACTGAAGCACTCTCAGCCCTCAGTGTTTTACCTAAAGGAACTGGAAAATCAGCAGCTCAGAGTCCCAGGCACAGAATAGCCCATGGTGTTCTGCAATCCAGCAGGACATGCTGCCAGGGACAGGAGAATGTGTGGCCCCAGAACTCACTGCACAACAATGGCAGAAGCAGGAGGGCCCAGCATGACAAAGGTCATCACTCACACATGCCATTCTTGCTCAGCTCCTGCTCCACCACTCATAAATCCTTTGCCAGACACAGGCTGGTACCTGCCTCTCTCTTGCATACTCACAGCTTGGTGCCTCCTTACAGCTCCATATGATCGCTCTCCAGTTGGAGGGATGGAGTTAGACTTAGTTCAGCTCCATCCTGGGCTCACAAGTTGCTCAATCCCAATGCCAGAGCTGGTCAGTCCCTGTGCTGCAGAACCACTGACCACCCACAGTGTTTAGAGCCTGTGGCTCACAGCCACAGCTCAGCTCCAAGGGCACTGTGATTGTCCTGCAGGGTTCCTGAACATTCCCACTGGCTTCAACTTTATTGTCTCAAAACATGATGAGTGAAATACCTTGGTGTTGTTTTCTTCCTGTACATATGCAGTTCAGGCTGTAGCTCCAGGTTCAATACCAACAGAATGGGGACAGACCATGAAGCTGATTTATAATCATGACATCCAGAAAGTACAACTTTTGTTTTTATTAAAAAATATGTCTGTCTCAAAGCCAATGCCTCCTGAAACATCTAAACAAACCCCAAGACACAGCCAATAGGCCAGAAGTCTGGGCTAAAACATCATGTATTTTGGTCTTTATTATTAGATTCTCTGTCAGCATTCCAGGGTCTTGGTGCCTTAAAAAAGAAACCACAAGAAGCCCCACAAATGGAGCAGCCCTTATTGTTCCTCATTACTGAAAAGAAAACACAGACCTGATTGTAAATAACAGCCCAATCTGTATCAGCACACTGCTGAACTACAGTCAATAGCTTTTTAATCTTGTCTCTTTGCTGTTCAAAGGCACTGCTCATTCTTATCTTTATTATTCTCTTGAACACACACCAAAGTTCGCTCTGCCCCACGTAAAAAAAAAAAAAAAAAAAAATCTGCGAAGAAAAGTCACAGCAGAAACGCGCAGCCGCTCTCCAAGAACCTCGCAGGGGAGCTCTGCGTAGGAGGGGCCAGGGAAGATTCTGCTCTGTGGTGAGGCAAGGACTGGGGAAGGCAGGCAAGGGCCATTTCCATGTGGAGGTTGCTCCTACAGCTGGCAGCCCTTGGTGAGTCCCTTTTCACGCTTCACCTGCTCCCTAGGCACCCCTAACCATGGATCGGGTTCCAGCTGTGACCTGTGCTGGCAGTACTACGGCAGCAGGTCTCTTCTCAAGTGGTTTTTCACGTGGCTGCTTTGGTGTTATTATTCGTGCTGCGTGTAGGGGTTACAAAGAAAAACCCCAAACCTCTGAGCAGGCAGTGGTGGCAAAGTGCTACTGAAAGCAGGGAACTCCCAACACCCACAGTGACCCACCCCCTCCCAGGGAGACTTCTCCGCGCCATGGGACTGGAAAACCTGAGGGCAGGTTACAACCCTTGAGCCACAGCCCAAACCTGCACAGCCCCTTGCTGCGGAAAGCAGGGGCACAGATGCTCTCCATACAGCACTCTCCTTCCTCTGGACTTCTTTCAGTAACCAGCCAGCAGGAAAACCAGGCCACAAGCTTTGCCTCAGAGCAGCTGCAAATTGACTGGGGCATCACGTGCAGAGAAGGGGAAAGGATGTTCCTTTTATTGCTGGTGCCATCCACAGTTCTTCCTACAGCTGTGATCCTGCTCTTCTTGTCCTAATCCTTGTCCTAAAAGAGGCCGATGGCTCATTTCTTCTTCACCTTCAGGCAGTGAAACAAGTTAACTCTTGGTATTAATTCCAACAGTTCTATTCTACAACCATTACAAGCCACTATTTTGTAACAGAGCAGAAGAGCACCCATGTTCATTCTTCCACATCTAAACAGATTTTTATTTGCTTCACCACACCAGTTTTTTATATTAATGCCTTTTGTAACAACGCCCCAAACACAGCTGCCCCATGTGGAGGGTGTGGTGGTTCATGTGAAGAATTTTTCCCTGCTTTCTGCATTCCTTTGTGAACTTCTGCTCTCAGGACAGCCAAATGAACATGACCCTGATGGCTTTAAGCCAGAGGCATCAAGGATAGCAGAGCTATGTGTAAGTAACAATCTTCCAGACCCAGATGGCACATCTTGGTTCAACACCCCTTCGGTAACCACATAAGGCCTCCCAGGATCCACAAGGAAAAGATGGATAAGGAGCCAATCTAGTGCATTTTACTACATGTTATCACAGAATTCCAGAAAACTCCCTGAAATAAAAAGGGGACTTATTTCAAATGAGTCTCTGTAAAATGCAGAATTCAAAGAGCACTTGGGATTTTCACAGCAAAGGTTGTCATCAAGTGCATCACTTCTGCCCACTGAGAATACTTAATAAATCAGTCAGTGCTTGACCCTTGCTTCGTTGTTCTTCAAAAATGGGCTGCAGCCAACTCCCATGGCTCTAAAATCCCATCCCTGGCCTATTACAACAACTAGAACAGAACAGCTCCATCCAGGTGCCTAGGGAAAAGCACTGGAACAGGGCATACACACTGGCACTTCTTTGACACATTCCTGCAGCTCCCAGCAATCTGGGATTCAGCAGCTTCCTAACCCAGAGGCATTATCTCACATTTACTAACTCCCTAAGGGCATTTCCTTCTTATACTGACTTTTTATACTCACATTTCCATGACTGGGCAGGAAGCATTACCAATGGCATGGTGATCTGAGGTGGGACAGCAGCAGCAGCACCTCCTGCTTGTGCCACTCCTACCTCTGGAAAATTCCACCTTATATGGAGATCCTGCACTGGAAGAAACCCTGAGTAATTGCTTCAAACTCTGAGTAAGCCCTTCGTGCTCCCCTTCTCCATTCAACTGCTGATATTACAGCACTCCACATCGCATTCACCTTACTCCTTCTGCCAGAACACAGTCCCTCCTACTCAGATGCTCTGCCCCCAGCAGCCACTTCTTTCCTTTGTTAATCCTGCTGCTCTTCCATACCTTTTCCAGTCCTCACTAAATTTGAGAGTACACTAGAATTGCACATAAATATGGATCAATTTGGGGTGTACACAATAGCACAACTTGGTAATGATTTCCTTATACTCTCTAAGATACAATTTACTTTTAGGAGGCAAATACTGCTGAACACTACATTGATATTTTACCATACACCCACGATGTTTTCTGAGTAGCAACAGTCAACTCAGGGCCTATTATTACAGAAGGATGAGGGATTTTTTCTGTATGCATTGCCTGATTTTTATCTGTATAAAATGTATCACTCATTAGATCATGCATTCAATCAGCAATTCAAGGTCTTCCTACAAACCAGCCTGATTTTATTACGCCAAATAACACATTTGGCACATTGGCAAACTGTCTTCTCTTGGTACTCTCCAATTAGTCTTCCTTAACTAATTCTTAAAATCTAGGACATCTCCAGCCTTCTGTTACCACCAGGACATCCAGCCATGGCCTCAGTGTTTCCCCCAGCAATTTATTATCTGTATCAAAGATCAATTCATTTTGTCAACAGGTCATTTCTCAAAGTTTAACAGCCTAGAAAAGAGTATCTCCTTTAAGTCAGCCTCTTAGTGTGTCCCATCTGGAGGGCAGCACCAACTCAAACAGCGCCAAATATTTTATTCTCTCAAATGAAAATCCAACCTCTGACAGCATTTTTAAAGCACAATTCCCACAAAACAAGTTGCTGACAAAGTTTTAGGCTCATTGAAAACTGAAGTATGTTCCCATCTAGTGAGCTTCTAAGGAGAAAGGCAGTTTCTCTGAAGGAAAGATGATTTTTACGATGGGCACTGTTCTTGAGCTCTGCTGTGCCTTTAGCACCCACCTTTTATGGTATTTTGAAAAATACTGGTCTTGGGGAGCTCTGAATAGACATTTTCAGAGCAGATTGAGAAAACAGCCACACAACTTATGCAAAAGGCTTCTTGAGGCTCCGGAGATATTGCAAAACCTTTCCCTTTTGCCTTAGAGAGTCACCTATGGCACCACATGATGCATCAGCTTTACTTCTTTGGTCCCTTTTCCACCTTTGTGCTTTACTGCAGTTTTCTGCTTGCCTTTTCCATACATGGAAAAGTTAAAAACAAAGTCCCAGAAGCAAAGTCCTAACAAGGGCTGCAAGAATCTTCAATTATAACTGAAATTGAGGACAAAGCCCTGATCACATGCAAATGTAAAAATATATGGGGAGGAAAAGAAACAAATCACTTTTTCTGAAAATGCATTTTCTTCCCTTTAAAGGGAAGATCCCAGCACACACTGTTGGAGTGGCCTTGTAACTCCAGGTTTGTGGGTACCCTGTGTATCCTTACACAAGAGCAGCTCCAGTGTCTCAGTGCAGGAACATCAGAGTCTCCAGCAGGACTTAGCAGTGCAGCAGGGCACTTGGAAGGGGAATTGGTTCTCCTGGCTTTCTGACATATTCCTTCCAATGAGCCCATCTACCATAGTCTGGAAGTGCTGCTTTTGGGAGCACAGAGGGCCCCTGGGAGGTCAGGGACAAGAGTCAAGATGGGTTTTCTGTATTTACATAGCTGTGATGTAAGGAGATGAGATCCTCTCTAGCTTCTTCCTACAGAAATCCAGGACAAGCTGCCTGAGCCCACCAAAACCTCAGGCAGCCCTGCCTTCCCACTGAAACACAGGACAGAAAGAAGCTGTGGCCTCACCTTGGGCACTTTGGCAAATCGCCCTGCTCGGGTGTCTCGGATGCTGGTGATATCCAGAATTTCTCTTTCCTACAAACAGATAAGGACAAAAAAAAAAAGAAAGAGGATCATAGGAGGAAGAAAGCACTCCATGGCTTCGTGTCTTTCCCCATGGAAGAGCTCTCCAGCAGGAACAAGGCAGGGAGGGAAGCCATTCCCACAGAGGACACTGCACAGCCTTCCCCAGGCAGCCCCTCCATGTCCTCACTACTGGCTTGCTGTCTTGTTTGTTCTTTTAATATCCAACCTGAATTTCCTTCCTCTGTTACTAATTTTTCTTCTCACCATGGATCTGGAGAACAAATTATACTTGTTGCAGCAGATAATATTATTTTCCAAGATCACATTACACGACAATGTGGATGCCACGTCTTCTGGCTGTATCCCCATTTTATTGTTAAGCAGGAAGTAATTTTACTCCTAATCCCACTCCTTTGTGAATCTCTAGTACAAAAGCAGTTCAGTTTACTTTAGCTGCTAACCAACAGCGTTTTCCAGGAATGCGAGACCCCTTCCAGTCTGGCTTCCCTTGTGGCACCTATGCTCCCCTCCACCAGCCCCTTTCCCAGGTATCCCAATGAAGTATGTCCCTTTCCACGGCAACACCAGCTCCCCTTGCCTCACTTTGTGCTCCACTTCATCCTGCTGGCACCCTTAGAGCAGATATTCTACTGCCCAAGTGGACTTTGAAAGCAGAACAGGAGTGACAGAGACATCAAGGGGTGTGACAGTCCCCAGCATTGTGACACTGTTCTCAGGGGATGTGGCTGTGGCAGCGCCCGGTCCCAGCTGGCACTGGACACAATCTCTGGAAAGGCAGAGCCCACCCAAACCCACCAGGTCTCGGGCCAGGGCCTGGGCAGGACTGTCTGACTGCCATGGCATGTAGGTCAGGCAGAGGAAGCAGAGCTGAACCACAGCCTGCTCTGGAAAGCAGAAGTAAGGCCAGCCTTCCACCTCCCTCTCCATCATTTGATGTACTCATCAGTGAGGAAGTGAATTCTCTTTCCTCCATGTGTTATCTCCCCCTCTCCTCCAGCAGCCTGCAAACATCACCCTGAGCACAACTTGCTCTCCAGACTCCATGTAGGCCCTACATCACTACGGTCACTACTTTTTTAATTAAAAAGTCTAAAAGCCCAATGAGTCAGTTAATGGCCCCACTGCACAGGTTAGGAGAATCCTGTATCTTGCTGGGTGACAGGTATATCAGCACTGTTTTTTTACTGATATCAGATATCAGTAAAACTGTTCTTCATGAAGTCCTTTGAAGGACACATAACAAGCTTTGCAGGAGTCAAAAAAGGTGAAAGCATGAAAGGCACAGAAAGGCCACACTCACACCTTCAGTTCTTGCACTTTCCTGGTGCTGTGAAGACCAACCTGCCACTGAGAAGCTCTCACTCCTTGGTGGGGCGTCCCTACTAAGAGGAATAAGTGTGGCAGTTTGCTCCCAAGTGCAGGACTCGAGCACTTGCAGTGTTGTCATCTCACACAAACCTCAGCTGGCTGGTTGGAGCCTGACCTGTGTGCCTCAGCACTTACCATGCTCTGATAGGTCCAGTACACGTAAAAGCCCCGAGGATCCACTCGGAGAATCACAGGAGAAGCATTTGATGTTTCCTGACAGAAAAAAAAGGCAAAAGAATGTTGGTACCTTGGGTGACTTGGATAAAACATCCTGGGACACAAGGTTCCCAGTTCAAATACAGACCCAGCAGGTGAACACCCTCCAGGATTTATGAAAATGAACCCAAGGATTTTAGGATGTCTCCACAGTGACACCTGTGATGCTCTGGAAGCTGAATCTTGAGTCTCACCTAACCTGCACATTTAACAAGAAGAGCTGTCTTGGAGTTTTCTACATAAAGAACTGAGATGAAGTATCTGGAGATTCAATTAATTTTTTCATTTGATAAGTATTCTTTGACCTGCTCCATTCTACAAGCTCAGGAGTAACCCAGGCCAAGCAGAGAAAGCATTGATCCATGGCATCTCCCATCCAGGTGTTGGTGCAGATTATCTGGGCTCCTGGTCAGGAAGGCTTCAAGGAGGGGATACATCAATGCAGCATCATTATGCTGCTTTAGATGGGCATTCTGAAACTCCACAGACTATACACTCAGTCTCTACACTGACTATAGAAAGAAGCAGCTACACAAACACCCACACCAGAGGCTGCAATGAGATGAAATCATTTGGGGCTGATCCTGAACCCCACACAGCCATTTCTGGGAAGGCTCCAGATTCAATTCAGGAAGCTGAAACACATCACTGCTAATATGAAACCAGTAATGAAATCTGGAAGTTGTACTTGTCTGTTGGCCTCAGATTCTTCAGTTTTTTACTCAACTCATACTTCACTCTAGAGTGTATCTATGTTTTCAGGGACCTCCATTTCCATACACAATATTTGCAGTAAAGTGCTCATTGCACAGCACATTGTGTGTGGTCCTTTTACTGCCTCTTGTCTTCCCCTGCTGTGCCAGGGCCAGCGCCAGCCTGCCCAGCACCATGTCCATGTTCTCAGAGCTCTTGGCTGCTCCCTGCACACATGGCTGTGGAGAGTAGAACAGGCCCCACGGGACCACCACAGAGGATTGTGCCATGTTCTAGATTACCCTTATCTCCCAACAAAGCAGCTTTCTGGAGGGCAAGCTGAGGCTGCAAGGAAGCTGCTGCCAGCCAGACTCCTAGGCAGGGCCAGGCCTGCCAGGGAGTGCAGGCAGCCTCTCCAATGGGGCAGCTCCTGGCAGCGAAGGAAATGGGCAATCCTACAGAAGATGGTCTGGCAGCCAACCTGGTTGCTTCTCACTCTGTGGGGCAAAAAGCAAGCACTGTCGGCTAAAATCCTGTAATCCATAATCTTTCAGAGATAGGAACAGTTTTGACTCTACTGTGAGGACTCAGAGGCAGCACAGAGCCATACCCATACCCATCTGCCCTGCTCAAGAGGTCAGCTACTGTCTTGTGCCCTGCCTGGGGTTCTGACAGAGTTCCCAGTGGCTCTTTAACTCAGCTACCACCCATATAGCACAACTTCACCTCTTCAGTCTGTTTAGGAGCCCCCGCTTGCTGGATGCTGACCAAAGCACTGCAGAGCTGCTCCTTACCCCAAGGTCCTGCAAGTAACTCCATGGGACAGGTCGGAACAGTCCTGCCTGTCAGGGACCCATTGCTCTCTCCTCTAGACAGTACCTTACCAAAGCTGGACAAGGTGAGGGCTCTGTACAAAAAGTGTGGGTCTGCTTTTTTGCTGGAAGGCCCTAGTTCAGTCCCAAGCTGAACAGTGATTTAAGAGGCCAGCCTGATCTTCCTGAACTCCTTTGCCTCACTTATCCTGGAGGGAGTTCAAAACTGTTACCAACAGTACAGTCGTGTCAATTGCAAGAGATACAAGAAACTTAACACTCATGAATTCTAAAGTGCAGCAATCCTGCGATCTGGAGCTCTCACCATCATCCTCTGCAGCCTATTCTAACCATGGATTGGGAAAGCCCAATGTGATGGAGCAATGTGACCAGAACAGCCCACTCATGGAGAAGCCTTTCTGTATTGGTGGAGATGAAGCGTGTAAACTACTTAGTTGAGGCAACCACTTAGAAACGTTTACAAATATATAAACCTTAAGGAAAGATCCAGATGGGAATTGAGCTCACTAATCAACAGCTACAGCAGGAAATAAACACTTGGTGGGTCTTGGAAGCCCAACTGACTCACGGTGGTTTTCAGGGGACCCTAACCCAGGAATACCCAGTGATGTACTTAACAGCTTCCAATTCTTGGGAGAATAGCCCCCAAGGACTGAACACAAAGTCATCAGCAATTTTAGACAAGTTTGGCTACTGTTATTCTGAAAAAGCAGATTTCAAATTCTGAGAAGCCCTAAGTGCACTCTGCAGGGAGTAGGCCCACAGGAAAGAGGAAGGCTGTGCTTTTCACTGTACCCCGGTGTCATCCTCCTGTTTATGTACTGCTCACAGGGGAACCGGCAGCCATATTCCAACTCCTATTCCTCACATCCATCCTTCCTGCCAGCTGCACAGTACACTGCTCTCATTCTCAGTGCTGCTGGACCACCCCACTGATGTTGAGCACAGGTGATCCACTCCCCCACATGCTCCTTTGGGACTTAACACTCTATTCCAGCTTCCTACTCACAAAAGTGCTAATCCCTCCTGCACTGCTGCTGCAGGCTCCTTCTGATCATCTCATTTGCAACACCACATGAACCATCTCCCCAGACCCCTGTGAATAACGAATAATCTGGGCTTTCCCCCTTTTATCAACATCCATGCCCAACAGCAGACAGTCCATCTCCAGACAGCACAGATGGGCAGCTGCTCTCCTCCTGCTCAGGTTTGTGGGTGCTGGGGTAAGCACTCCTTCGCCTCCTTAGAAAGTGAGGAGGGGAGCTCTTACATTCCAATGAACTGCTGCTGCTCTACACTTTCTTCCCCTCACACAGAAAGGCAGTGACTGCAAAGCAGCTGTTTTGAAGGTATAGAGGACAATGAGCTGGAGAGAGCAGCAGCTTGCTGCAGCACCCTGAGGCTTCAGCCCTGCTAAAGGACAGGCCCTTTGCTGTTCAGTCATTCCCAGACCCAGGGGCCGGGCAGGCGTGGGAGGCCATGGCTCACCCCCGATCCACTCAGGCAACAGGGCCATAAGAGGAAGCAACTTGGAGCCTGATTTCATCTTTATCTGAAAAGTGCAATGTGTGCTTTTTGCTCTGGAGTAGATCCTACCCTACCCCTTATGCTCCCCCAGAAAGTCCAAATGTGGCATTTGCATATCACCGCACAGACACTCCCAGCAGCGACCACCTTCCTGAGGGCTGGACCTTGTGTCCTTTACCAGGGGCTGCACACACAGACCCAGAGCACACTTGCTCCATTTGTTTCCATCCTCCACTATAAGAGATGTAGAAAACCTATCCCCAGCCCCTTACACACACACACAGACACGCAACATCCCCTTAACTTCAGTCCTCAGCTTTCCTGTTCTTCCCAGTTCCCTCTCCCCATCTAGAGATCTCTGCTGTCAGGTGGGATACCACACTGAACACAGGCTCCCGGCCTCCCCACAAACCATGACCCAACCAGTGTCTCCCTGCCACCGCAGGCACAGCCCAGGGAAGGAACACCCCAGTACTCACATCATCCCATTTGATGAAGCGGTCGCCCTTGCACAGGTAGTCCTTCACCTCCGTGGGCTGCAGGACAGGGTTCAGCACAGACATGGTCCTGCAGATGTGCTCCTCAGCTACCACAAGCAAGAGCAACTGCACAGCTCACTCCTCCTTAGCCCCCTCTCCTCTATCTCTGCCTCTCACGTGGCAGGGCGTTCTGCCATGGCCTCTGTTGGCATCGGAGAGCAAACAACCTCTTATATCCCAGCCCAATTTAGGAGGGGCAGGGACAGGCAGGCGAGGAGCGATGAATCTGCATTGTAAATCAACAGCTCTCCAGGCAAGCAGAGCCTCACCCAAGGTCACCCAGAGGAAGGCTGGCGATGGCTGAGTGCTGGTGGGCACAAACACCCACCGTCCCTCCAGGAGGGATCCACTCCTTGGAGCTGTGCTGGTGAGGCACCCGGCTCGGTGAACTTCCGCAACTCAACTTCCTTAAATGCTCTCTTGACGAAGTACAGGCATTGCCAGAAATGCTCCAACTGCTTCAGCAGCTGTGGTTACGGAGCAGCTCAGCTCTGGCTACAAGCAGACTGCCCCCTTCATGCAAGAGGCCAGATGTCCCAGGAAACAAACTCCTTCCTTGCTCTGGACAGATGCCATTTCTGAGGCCACTCACTGCACTGTCCAGTCTTAAACAGTTTTCCTTTCTCTTATGGGCTCTTCTGAATGTCAGCCTCAAAGTGAGACAGACCAGCAGGGCAGCTGGAAATTCCCCAGATGAAATGAAACATTCCCAGAGTCCCAGGAACCGCACTACTCCACACACTCACTTGGCTCTGTGGCAGATACATGGGACACAGAACAGGAGAGGTGGGCAAGATGGGGATTATAGTGACAAAGCAGCAGGGAAGGGACCAAAAGCAGAATAGGTTAGAGGCAAACAGGGCCAAAACAAGTCTCTGCTTCTGACCTTGGAACAAAGGAATTCCATGTGGGCAGCAGAGGAGGAAAGGAGCTCCACTGGCTCATGGGCACTGGCTAACCTAGAGAGCAGCTTATGAAAAGGCCTGACATGGCCAAGATCAATTTTAGTCAGAGGCAGAGCCCCACAACTAATTACAAGTGGAAATGACTGTGCTATGATTGCTGTGGATTCCCAGGCACACGGTGGGATGTCATCCTCACCTCCTATCAAAGCCAAGATTGCCATGGCTCAAAAGGGACAATCTGCTGGCAAAAGTAGCAGAGAAAAGGTGGAGAACAAACCCCCCCCCCCCCCCCCAACTCTGTAAGAGGAGCCAGCTGCATGTTTTATTCTTTCCTTTCTTCCCAGCCCTGATGTGATGAGTCTGGCACTTCGGAGCAGCCTGGATAGCTGGGGGAATGGTCACTGAAGGAATCCTAAGGGCATTCTCAGGTGCTACTGGCATGAGGCAGGAGAGATAAAGTGGAACTTCAGCAAGTGCTCCAACTGTAAAACAATAAAAGCAGGAATCAGAGCTCCCTGCTGCAGGAAAAGAGAGCCCTGAGCAAACACAACATCCTATGTCTTTCAAGGGGGCTGCCAAAAAAACCCCTGGGAATAAGAGAGCTTCCGCATTTCCAGCTACCATGGCATTTTCTGCACTTATCAATCTTGCCCTTACAGGAATTAGCTATACAACAGAAGGCAGTTGGCTCTCTTTCCTTAGGGTCACTGGGATATTCCAGGCCCAGCCAAGCCAGTGTCACCAGGATCCCACACTCAGAAAAAGTGGTTACTCCCAAGGAGAGAAACAGAAGATGATAAAGAGTGCAGTGAAAGTTCTCTACACTCACCTGATCTCTTCTGCAAGGCCAGAGCAGCTTCAGGTTTGCTTCCCTTTAAATTAGGGAGCAGCAATGGAGAGAATAGAGAGCATTAATCTTGCTCAGAGGTGCTGCAGTCCTCCCAGCCTCTGCAACACTGACAGCACTGCAGGAAGGCCCTGGAGGTCACAGCTGCAAAGCAGTGAGAGGTGGGATGAGCTTTGCCACCTGGTACTGCCAAGGGCAGGTGAGATCAGTCATAGCTACTGGATCCCATGGCTTGACTGGTACTGTCAGTTATCACAGCTTTGTGAACCAAGTGTGCTTCCTGCCAGGGCTCACTGCGAGGCTGCTTCTGTCCTTCTCTCACACCCGGATATTCATCAGCTTTCTCTGCCTCATGAACAAAGTAAGCAAGAATCCTGCCACAGCTTAACTCTACATGTCACTCAAGGTCAGCTTCCCCTAAGGAATAAAACCTTAATTCAATGAATAATGAAATCATATTTGAGACTCAACTAAACACAAGCAGCATGAAGATCAGTGCCCAAGTTGGTGGCTGCCCTGCAAGGCCACATGATGCCCAACAGCAAGGGCCAAACCCCCACTTGCACAAAGGTTGTCACAAAAGCTGCAGCTCCCTTCCTCTTGCCCAACCCAGCCTCCTTATCTTCCACTTCACACTCCTTGCTCTGTAGGAGCCTCTGTCCCTTGCATGCAGAGATGGCTGATGGAGCCCTGATAGGACAGAGCAGCAGTCCTGCCCTCTGCAGAGAGCTGCAACATCAGAGCAGGCACGAACAGCAGCACTTGAGCAGTATTTGTTTATTCAAAGCATCCTTTATTCTCTCTCTCCTGTAAGGCACATCATCTAGTGCACACTTGTCCCACATCCCTGTCTCCTTGCTTTCCTCCCATACCTTCCCTGCCAGGCTACCCACCACTTGCTACAATAGTTTTGATATGCAAACATTTCCCTTTTTTAAATTTAATATTCTTCCTTCTCTCCCTGTGCTACCTATCCAGCAGCCTGTACACCGCCCCCTCCCCCCAACAGGGTGCATGCAGCAGCAAGGCAGGCAGGATCACCCTTCAGACAAGGTTTAGGGGACAAGGTTTCCAGACACTCATTTAAGCCACACCGTTAAACCTCCCTCCTGACTTCCAGCAAATTACTGTAACCTCCACCCCAGCTTACTCCTGGCACAGAAAATCTGTAAGAAATCTCTCCCAGCATTGTTGCAGGAGAATTACTTTGCCATGTGTAATGCTGTCCTCTAGTGAAGAGCTGTGACACTGCACATCAGCAGTGAACTCCCAGTTCTGCAAATGCCAGCCCATCCTACTGCTCCTGTGGCTGCTCTGCCCTCAGAGCGCTGGCAATCCGGAAAGGATTAACAATACCATTAAGACCACAAAGATAGTATTTTCTTACCACCCTGGAGAGCAGAATTGCTGAGTGTGTGTACAGGGACATATCTTGTGTCCCATTTTGAACCGAAACCACAAGGCCAAGGACTCCTGACAGCTCTCAGCATGACTCTTCAGCTTGATCTGCAAAAGTCAGAGGACAGTGGACTATGGCACAGAGAAGTGGCCACAGATGCCACAAAACCATAAAAGCAGTGAGGTCTTGTGCAAAAAAACCCCAAATCCCAAGAAACTGTCTGTCCAACCACCAAGACATGGTTAGGCCTATAATTAACTGCTCACTGGGCAGTGTGTTGTGTTTACAGCACTGACAGCTTTCAGTATGTTTCCAAGCAGCACAGTGAGGCTGCAAGCAGGATCACATTTAAACATCCCATACATTCCTGCAGTGCCAGGTCACTGCTGCCCAGAGCTGGCTGAACCAGCCATTCCTGACTGTTGGGAAAAAAAACAAGACTTTCCAAGACAGGTCATTAACAGGAAAGGAAGCATGAGGAGCAGTGGCACACAAACAACATATGCCCATCTCATGGTACACTTCAGTAGCAGAGTAACAAGAAGAGGAAAGCAACTTGTACCACACCTGGAGGTGAATGCAGCCTGTTCCCGCCTATATTCACCTCCAGTACAACACACTGCAGAGGAAATCAGGATGCTGGGGGACAAAGCCCCATTGTGCTCTTAAGCTCATCCACATTTACTTCCCACTGCACCAGCCCAACTTTGTTTGCCTACTTGGTTCATGAAACTGAACAGGTGTCAGCCATATAGTCTTCACTTCTCCACATGCTAGCCCAAAGCTCTCATTTCTGTAATATCCAGCCTCAACCTAGAGCATTCTCCTCCTCCCTGCAAAGGCCTTTGCACAGCTCAGACAGATGTCCCAGGCATCCCATCCAGTATTCTGCTACTCTCAGAAGCATGGAGAGAATCTATCTCAGGCCAGCAATCTTCCCTTAATTAAGTTTTCCCTATCCTGCAGCACTGGGAAGCTATTCACTGACTGTGATTGTGGGAAATCAATAACACAGGTTCATTTAGCTACATCCTTGGTGAGCCCTTGGAGAGAAAACAAACATCCCACTGCAAGAGGTAGCAGCAGAATTCAAGCTCTCTAGTGGACCCTCAGACATGAGAAGTCAAAATTAAAGGAGCTTATAAAGAACAGGAGCCTGCAGAGCAGTTTTTGGAGTGGTGGGAGGAAGGCTGTTTAGGGACTCTGCAGCTCTCCTTCCTTGGAGGAGTCCCTGAGAGCATCATGTACCCCTGACTCTGTCTCCAAGTCATCTTTTTTATGCTCTTTAGGAAGATTCCTAGAGAGGGATAATTTGCAAGCTGTGTCTAGTGTCAAACATGGTCACCGACTTTACAAGACCCCAGAGCTCCAGTTTTGTACCACAGGAATCCACTCAGAGCACAGCTTGGTGTTTTTGCTAAAACCCTAAAACCCCAAGGATAAAGCAAGCACCATTCCTGCAGTTCCTTTAGGGATGGTTGTTAGCAAGGAGCTCTCTTTAGGAAAGAGGGCACAGACCTTCTCACAGCTGCCTGCAGAGAAGCTCACACACAGTTACTTGTCCACAATAAAATGAAAAGCCTTCACCTGACCTTGGCAAAAGCCAAGACTTCACACTTAATGAACACAAGCCTGCTCCTACTCAAAGCCCTGAGAGCAAAGGGTTGGCAGGGAGAAGAGAGCCTTAAGAATACTGAATTTCTTGAATATTACCATGGAATTGTGTGTTTTAGGAAGGGCAAGTCTCCACTGCAGCATGAGTGAGTCAGAAATAAATGCAACAGGAGGTGAGGCTGTTGGGCTGAAGGCAGAACATCGCAAGCCCATCACACTCCGTACATTCGCTGAGAATGTTCCAACAGTTCCCGTGCACATCCAGCCTTCTCCGGTTCCTAAATAGGGAAAGACAAATACATGTTTTGAGAATGAACAGATACATCTATCATATTGCTAATGGTATTGGTTGATATGAGTGGATACATACAACATCTGGTTGGAAGGTTCAGCAAGAGGTCAGCTTTGGCTCAAGGCCTGTTGTTCAGGCCTCAGTACTTCAACCCAACAAGCACCAGGCAAAAACTGTCGAGACCTCACTGAGCCCCAGAGGCATTCTCAGTACATGTCAACCCTCTGCCCCTTAACTGGAATTAAGCAAGAGCATAGGGAAGGGACTTGTGGGAGGTAATAACTCATCATCATTTCACCTGCTGAACCAAAAAAGAGGAGGAGCCGGAGCAAACCCATCACTGAGGGAAAACACATTGAAAAATTACTACAAAGTCCATTTGTAGGAAGTGCTATAAATTCACTTTCCAAGAATTACAATTATTCTGCAGCTACTCCATTTATTCCATAACATGTCTTCTTGGGGAAGCCTCTGGGTTACAGGCAGTTCTCCAGTTGCTGTAGGCACCTCCAGATCTACAAGTCCTGGTTTACAAGAGGTTTTTGCTGCAACCACTACACCTGACTGACCTCAGATTGAAGGGAGGGAGAAAACGATTGCAGAAGGCACAACTACATCATTCCAAAAAGTGATTTTCTTGCACCATAAAGAAAAAAAAACTAATTTATGTCCCAAATCACCATTTTAGTTGCCTTTTGAACAAGGCAATAGAACAATTTCGCAGGGAACTAACACCTGTGGAGTAAGGTGAAGCTATAACTTCAGAGAAGGTTTAGAGTGTATCAATAACGGACTTGGGAAGAGCCCAGTTGGACAAAACTAAGGCAGCCTTTCCCTCTAAAAAACTGCCGCTTGGCTCGGGCACCCTTGCAGCCTCACAGAGGCGCAGGCAGCACATACCTGCATCAGGGAGAGCACAAAAAGTAACTCCGTCGGGAAGCCAAAGTAGAGAGGAGACTTCTGACCTCCTCCAGCGCTGGGCACGTTCCAGGAGGCCGTGCCAGAAGCCTCCCTGCGGCTGGGCGAGCGCTGCCCACGTCCCTGAGGCACCGCTCCGCGCCCACCCCTCACTCCGGGGCGGGTAAAGGGTGCGGTGATACGGGTACCGGGGGAGGGGGCTCGGTTTAAAGGTGGCCCAGGCTCCTCCTCCTGCCCACCCCTCTCCTCTCCTCCCCTGCCCTCCTCTCCTCCTGTCGTTCCCACCCCTCAGGGCGGGGTTGCCCCCTACGCTCCGCCCCTCGCCCCCGGCGGGGCAGCGCGGGCAGCGGCACCGGTGGCAGCACGGGCGGTACCGGCATGTCCTGAGCGGCGGCGGCGGCCGATCCGGGCCGGAGCCAGCACGGAGGGCTCGGTGGAGCAGCGGGCCAAGGGCCGGGCCCCCATGAAGGAGAAGGAGGCGGGCGCGGAGCGGGGCAAGCCCGCCACTTACACCGGGGACAAGAAGGCGCGCATGGCGGCCAAGACCAACAAGAAGTGGGTGCGCCTGGCCACCGTGCTGGCCTACGTGCTCTCCGTCTCGCTGGCCGCCATCGTGCTCGCCGTCTACTACAGCCTCATCTGGCAGCCGGTGCGCGGCAGCGGCGGCTCCTCCAGCCCCGGCCCCGGCGCCGCCTGCCACCCCCGCGCAGCTCCGCGCCGCGCCCGCCGGACCCACGGCGGGGCCTCCGCCCGCGCCGCCGCGCCCCGGCCCCGGCCCCGCCGCCACCGCCCCGCCGGCCGCGTCCCCCTCGCCCGCGGCCGGGAACGGGCCGGGAGCCGGCAGCCCCTGAGCCGGGCGGGCCGCGGGAGGCCGCGCGCCGCCGGGGATGCGGCCGCGGGGCTCGGCCGAGGATGGAGACCGATGGCTCGCCCGTCCCTGCGGCACCGTGCAGCGCCCGTGGAGACTGACTGGAGACTGACTGGAGACTGACCTGGAGACTGATTCGGCCCCGTTTGGACTCGGTGGAACTGCGGTATCTTCTTTTCCCCCCGATTTTTCCTCAAAAGGGAATTTTGTGGCTTCGTTTTCTTCCTCACCAGGGCTAGCTTCTCTCCCTTTGAACCCGCATTGAATTCCTGCGCTGTTTATGCCAGTCTGTTACCTATACAAGGATATCGGTGTCCAAAATTCCTCGCTATTTACAGGATCAGCTGGGAACAATACGAATTTAGAGGCTGTAATCCATTATTGAAGTAAAAACAGTTTTGTTTAACGATGAGCATAAACTTATTTAAAATATGTGGAAGGTAAATTGACTTGTTTACTATATTAAAATATTTTCCCAATATGAAAGTCTCTGTAACAAAGTATGTTCTCTTCGGTGGTGGGAGGAGGAGTGCTGAACTGGAAGGGGTCTGAGTAGCAAAAATTTGGCCACTGCAATGGGCAGTTATGGTACATGATGTTGATTCATTTGTTATTGGTCTCTGTAGGTGAGGCTGGAGAAACCTCTGTACGTGGCTAATTGTGGAAACGAAGCAGTGGTGCTGGAAAGGTTTGATCTGTGCTGGCAGAGCAGGCGGAGCTGTGGCAGTGGGTGCTGGTGGGCTCTGAGCTGCGGTGCGGTTGTACCCGCGGTTCTACCCTCGTGCTGCTGCCTGCAAGGGATGGCAGCGCTTACGGATCGTCCCTGCACCTCTGGGGCATGCAGAACCAGGGTAGATATGGCCCAGGCAGCTCCTGGTGAGTCCTGGAAAGGCTGTCCTCCCAGCTCCATGGTTTCCTGCCCTGTGGTCCTCAGAAATCTTCTATTCCTTGATGAGCAGGGTGAAAAAATGGCCTTTAATGACTCTGGGATGTGGGATATAAACTAGGAAACGGTAAGAGCCATGTTGTTCCAAGCTGCTGCTTTCCAGATGGATGGATTCAGCTGAATCTGTGAGGCTGCCAGGCTGTACTGCATCCCTATGAAAGAATCACAGCAGTTCAGATTCCTTCTGCTGAGGGATGCAAATGTAGTGTAACGTGGCGTACGTATTTGAGTTGTGCAGATCACAAAGGTATTATAAAATACAGCATTTGGCTGCTTGAAAAGAGCTGTTTCATATCAAAATTGGAGTTTTGGGACTGTGGTGGCTTGTTAAGGCTGCATCATCAGCTGGGCATGGCCTTTACACCATCTGTGAAAGGTAGAACCAGGAGCAGAGGGTTTGCAGGGAGAAATGAGGTGAACGGAGAGTGGTTTGTGATCTTCTTTTCACCCTCTTTTCCAGTTTTCTGGGGAGCATGCAGGGAATGCTTTGTGTTGTTGGAACAAAAAGCTGGTGGGAAGGACAAAACGATCCCGCTTAGTCACTTAAGCCAAAATCATGGGATCGCTGCCACCCTCCTGCGGGGCAGGTGGAAGAGCTGGAAGCACTGTGTCAGCAGACAGGTGCCCTGCAGCTGTCACCTCCTGAGGTGCTTCTCTGCTCTCTCTGTTCATCTGCAGGGGGAAGGCTGGGTGTCCCGGAGCAGCACTGGCTCCAGGCCCCACGGGTGTCTGTTCTGTGAGTGGGGGATTGTGTTCCTTTGGTGGTTCTGCCTGCAGCGTGTTGATCCCTCTGTGGGGCTGCTCACCCCCACGGCAGTTCTGGTCCTGGTGATATCAATGCCTTTTGCTGGCCTTAGGGCACACCTTTGATTGTGGGGCAAAGTTCCTGCAGCTTCCCAAGGGAGAAATGAATGACAGAGAAACCAAGCTCATTGTGCTGCCAGCTGAGTTTAGTCTGCTTCTCAGCTCAGGTGGTAATGCAGAACCAGTTGGGAAGTGTCTCTGAGAAGGAGCTTGTGTTTAACTTGTAAACCCTTGGAGATAAATAAAGCTGCGTGCAATGACATGGATGCTGGGATTTCTCTGCTGCTGGCCTGCAGCTTGGAGCTGGTGACTCTGTGTGCTGAGTGCCCAGGGCCTCCTGGCATCCTTCACTTTAACTACAGTTGCTCTCAGAAGACTAATAGAGCCTGGCTGCGTGGTGCAGAGGGGAGAGGAAGTGAATGGAATTTAATGGGCTGTGTGGCCCTCTTCCAACCTGTCGTGTAACTGCTGAGAGATGCCTTGTACTCAGGAGCAGGAACAACCTAAAGTTCTTTACCTGGTTTGTGGTTTTGGTAGCAAAGGATCTCTGGGACAGAGACAGTGCACAGATCCACTGGATCAAAGGGAACAGGCCCTTCACTGATGGCTGCCTCCCCTTCTGGTGCTAAAAATAGTTGATGAGCCAGTACGAGGATGGTTGTGGCTGTCTGCATTCCTGTAGGAAAGTGCAGGCTTGGTGAGTTCCCAGACTGTGTTTTTGCATCTTCTCCTCTGCTGACAAACAGATTTCAGTGAAATGCTGCTATTTCTGTACCTATTACAACTGGCTTTGGAGCATCCTGGGGCTTCACTCCGGTTGTACTGAGTGTGCAAGAGAGGAGAAGCTGCCTGGGGAAGATGCAGAAGGGTTGTGTGCTGCCAGCCTAATGGCCAGGGAGCTTTGGTGATTGCAGCAGCCTGGTTTTCCAAATCTTCTGGACCTATATTCTTTAGCTATAATCATTTCCCCATCCTTTTCCTAGCCAGGAGTCATAGCCCTCTGGAGGCAGATGTGTTCCCATTGGGATGCTGTTGTCAGCCTGTGATGAGCCCGTTGCTGTGCTTCTTACTCTTGTCATGACAGACTGTCGAAGAAATCAGTGACTAAGTGTACTTTGCAAATACTCTAGTAACAAAAATGGCTCATCTGGACTGGTTTCTAGATGTAAGCTAACGTAACATTCAGGGCACTAGGGATTTCTTGGGAAGTAGATTGGCTGCAACAGATACTTGGACTGGGAATTTTTGCATTATATTGCTATCATTGTACTGAGACAGTCATCTGCATCTCAGCAGAATTGCTTTAGTGCCCTGAAATGGTGCAGTCACCAGTCTGGGGTAAAGCTGAGGTTTAAAAGGCAGATTGTTGTGTCATCTGTTGTGTTACTTCAGCTCCAGTTCACCCTTTCCCTTCATTGCTCCTCAAAAAAATAATAAAATTCAGGTTCACTTAGAGTGATTGTATCAGGCACAACAAGGCATGGGGTTGTGTGTTGCTTCCCAGGTAGAAATTACTGTAACATTGTGATTCAAGATGTTGATTCCTTGGAATTGCTGGGGAAGGTTATTCCCTTCACACAGCTGCTGTCCTACATGTCACCTACCAACAGAGCTGTGCCATGTTCCCATGTGTGCATGTCGGTGAGGAAGGAAGACATCTGGAAGTCAGTTGGATGAAGGAAATACTCAAATGTGAGTGAAATACCTTAAAGCTTTTTGCTTTTGTGGTAGACATCTAATACCTGCCCTCTGCCTGTGCAGACTGGTCTTGTCCAAATGAGTCCAGTTTGTGCAAGGAGAACATCTAGTGTAACTCACATGCAGAGGGACCAGAAAGAAGGGAAATAGCAGGAAGAGTTACTGGAGCATGTAATGTGCTCCAGCAGCTGGCTCACGTTTCCATCTCTAAAAGCTCTTTTTTCCCTGTGCGCATTCTCTTGCGGGCTCATCTGATGCAATGCACATCATCTTAATCCCAGATTCCTGTGCAGTATTTCTGACAGGGAATCTTGGCTTAATCCCTGAGTGTAGCTGAAAAGCAGTTGTGTGGTGTAGGGATGATAACAAAACCAGTGGCTGCTTCTGGCCATCGGGGATTTCCCCCAGAGAAGTCAAAGCTGATCTCAGTGGGCTGCTCAAGGGGGTGTTACCGACAGCTGGCTCTTGAGTCCTGGAGCTGCTGGAGCACACAGAGAGGGGAATGGCATAAGAAACAGTCATAGCGAGCTGGAGCATGAAGCTAAGGGGATGAAGCTTGGCTTGTGGCTGTTCCACACATGTTCAGAGGCAGTTTTGGGAAAACTGGCCAGGTGCTGTGTCACTGCACTGGGATGGTGTGAGCAGGAATCAGCCATGGACTTCCAGTGTTGCCTGCCAGTGCTGCAGAGCCTGGGAGCTGGTTGAGTTGCTGCTGTACAACCTTTCCAGGGAAGGCAGCAGGCTGCCTGAACTTCCTTAACTTCCCAGCAGTGCTGTATCCTTCTGTTGCTCTGGGCCTCCCATTGACTTGAAAAGCACTAACTACTGTATTATGCACTTAAAATATAAAATTGATAGCTAAGTGCCAGTGTCCTCAGTGTCCTCTGCGACTTGCAGCCAGTTTATCTGGAGGGAGATCGTTGTGGAAAACCTGTGAAATTTTCTGTTATTTTTATATCTAGAGACTCTGTATTGGGCTTTACTGGTTAGTGGTCTGTGTGTATGCTCCTGCTGCAGGTATTGGACTTGTTGAGGTAGGAATGGAGAGCTGAACTGCTGTCAGGATTTTGTGTTATTGCCTCCTTCAGTAATTACTTTGGAAACAAGTATCTCCAACTTTATCCAAATGTATTTTTGTCCTTGGCTTGAAGTTGGTTAAATTACCTTCTTTATGCAAGAGCTGACTCACCAGTCTGGGATCAATTCTGATAGTTTTAGCTACAAAGTGGCTGTGTTGAAATTGATTTCCAAATTTTTAAGGAAAAGAATGCTGTCTGTGGCATTCTGATGGCCAGCTGATCCTTTGGTTTGAAGGAAAAAGCATTCTGCCTGGGAGTGCTGCTGCTTCCCTTGTGTCTGGAAAAGCTGGAACAACTTCCACGAAATCCCTGAGCTACCAGCCACTGCTGGGCAGGAACAGGTCCTGTGCAGGCAGGTGACTCTGAGCTCTGTGAGCTGTCCTTGAATTTGCTTGCAGGAAAAGTCCAGTGGTGATGAGGTGGTGGCTCTGATGCCTCAATGAAAAAGTGATCCTCATCTTCCTGGCATTGTTGCAGGGAGCTTTTGTGGTGAGGAAGCTGAGCTAGCCCAGGAATTCAGTGCTTCCCAAAGGAATCAGTGCTCTGAACCGGAGCTGTTGCTCTAAAAGGCAGAGATTACTGATTCTGTTTGGAAATCTCTACATGTGGAACTGAGAAATAGTAAGACACAGGAGGTTTTTCCTCATTCCAACTTTTATTTCATATAAATAATCCCTCTACATCAGATTTGTCAACTTTTCAGTTTTTTCTCTCACCATAAAGAAGAAACAGCTAAGCCACAGTTGTCTGAAAAATCACAACCCAGGCACCAAACAAAGTGCATTGAGCAAAGTGTTAATGAGCAGGAAAAAATACACTTAGAACAGGCACAAGCTGTCCAGTCCCATTCCCAGAGCCTGGATCAGACTCAATCCTTCCTGGGCATCATTACCTGCAAAGTCACTTGGAAGAAAGGAAAAAAAAGAGGGAATGGAGGACCAGTGATGGTTTTTCCTTTCAGAATGGAGTCTAGGGCAGTAAGGTTTTTTATCTCTTCAACACAGTCCTGGACCAGGGCAATGTAAAATTCCTGCCTGGCCATGTGTCCAACTGTTCCTGGGGCACAACAGCTTTTGAGCTGAGACTGTGTGTTCCATGGACCATGAGGCAAGCTGGCTCCTGGGAAATGCTGGTAATAACTCAGTCTGACTGGACCAAGAGCCAGGTCAGAGACCTGATGTACAAAATAATAATGAATTAAAAACCTAAACAATTGCAAGCAGGTTTTTGAGCCAGTCAGATAAGGAAAATCAGCCTTTAACAGTGATGGAGAAGCTCCAGGACCTGGAGCAGTTTTACAATCTTCTATTTATCTGTTTTATCTGTTGGATAAGTCCAAATAAACCCAGTCTGGGCTTTGGTGGGGTGGAGATGTTTCTACTGATAAAACACAAAAGCTGCATGCTCTGTTTCTTGATAATACCTGGTATGATGCCAGTAAAGTCTCCTGAATTTGGCACATGGAGGAAATTCCCAGGCTTGTGCTTCATGGTAGGTGTCACGGATCTAAGTCACGTGGGAAAACAAATGTTTGTCTGTGCAAATATTAGTTTATTAAAGCAGCGTAGAGTATTTCAGTCCACACATGCCAACCTGATCTCCAGGGCAGTCTGCCAGCCTGGTCAGCCAACATCCTGCAGGACATTCCAGGCAGTCTCCACATATACCTGTCCCAGGGACGCTTACTCTGGCATCAAATTTTAGAGCAGCCTTGAAGTGAGGGTGATGCCCACTCTGCCCTGTCATTCACAAGTCAGAAATTATGTTGTGTTATTCCTTGTGCCTTCTCCTTAACTGATAGCTGTATTCCAGCTGGGTCCTAGCTTGCTGTAACTGGAAAGCCAAGCAGCTAGAATTCCTGCATGTTTGTGCTTGTAAAGCTCCTCCAGATCCTCCATTTGAAAGGTATCTTTAAGGCCAGGTCAGAAGGTCTGCAGAGCAGCTTAGAGAGGATTCCTGCTCTCTTAATGAAACACAAGGCTATGGAAGGCACAACCAGCAAGGTGAAAATGTTTAATACAAAGTCTTGGACCTCCAGCTCCAGTTTGGCCTGGGTCCTGCTGCCAACTGCTTTGGGCAGTGTGGTGGGGGAGGAAGATTATTGTGCTGTCCCCCTCCTTGCCGTGCTGCAGGGATGCCCAGTTACGCTTGGGAAGGGGGCACAGAGTTTGCTGGGTTACGCACACACCTGGTCACCCAAGCAGGCACCTTCCTTGGCACAAAGCACTGTCCTGATGTGCTCCTCAGCCTCTAAAAGGGGAGGACAGCTGGAGGCTCTTCAAAGAGGAGGTGCTGGCTTGATCTGTGCTTGTCAGAAGCGCTCCATCCATCCATCCATCCATCCATCCATCCATCCATCCTGCTCATGCCCCGCAGCCCCTGCCACTACCATACACCTCTGCCAACACTTCAACCACGTGCAAACCTCTAGTACAAGAGCTCTGAACACAACTTCTTCACCCACCTACTGAACTACACCCTAACACCTCACCCCTCTGCTTTGCCAGTCACCTCTTCCTGCTGTTCCAGTTGCTGGTACAGCCCCTGGCACGTGCCTCCAGCCTTTGGGGAAAAAACAGCATGTGTGCCCAGAAACCCAAGCCATAAGTTTAAAAAGAATTAGTCATTAAATAAAATAAAGTGCATCCAGTAGACATTTCCTTGGCTTGCCACACAGCTGCAATATATGCCAAACAAATAGATAAGTGATGGTGTTTTCTCTGTAGGGTGGGAGTGTGTGCACCCTTCCCTGTCCTTTGACACATGGATAGGGAAGGGGGATGCCAGAACTGTGAGTGGGTGGTGATGGGGACCCCACGTTGTGAATGGTGCTGAAGGGCACTGCACAGGTGCTGAAAGCTGATTTCATAGAAGGTAAAAGAGTGAGGACAAGCTTGTGCTCCTCTTCTCCTCCACTGCCTCCAGCACGTTATCCTGTGAAACAAGAGCAGAGACAGCCGCAGGATTATCAGTCTCCGGGGAACTGCTGAGCTGTAAATTAAAATGTCTGCTGAGTTCCACCCTGCCCTTCCTGCACGGCTGGGGCTGCTTGGGAGGCACCACTGGGGCATAACCCAGATACCTGCTGCCAAATCAGAACAGGAGCAGTGGAGGCTCTGCAGCCCAGGGGATGAGCTGACTCTACCAGTTTGGATTAAACACTCTCAGTCCTCCTCTGGGATACATCAACTTTACTCTTTCCTTATATCTCAGGAACAGCAATCTTGATGTATTCTTGTGTGTGCTGGTTCAGCACCGGGAGCACCAAGAGAAGAGGCTGATTTCAAGTAGGGCTTTGTGATCCTTCCTGGTGAACCTGGCCTGGGTGTGCAGCACTTGTAAACCCCAAGGGCAGAGGCTGAATCAGCTTTTCCTAATGAAAAACTATCCTGTGAGTGGAGCCTGCTGTCCTAGAGCTGCTTCCAGACCCAGACATGCTGAATTTAATTGGGAAAAGCAGAATTTTTATTCTTTTCTAGTTGCCAGATGCTTGGGTGCTGCTCAGAATTGCTGAGCTGGCATTTTCCTGCATCCATGTTTAAATCTGTAGATCTGCCTTTTGCTGATGCAGATTTCAGCACCCAAAGCTCCCAAGAAAGGTCAGGGAGAGGGATATAAAAAAGAAGAGATTAAATCCTCCAAAGGCAGGAGAGGTCACAGGAAACTTGGCTTGCATAAAAAAGAAACTTCTCAAGGAATCATCTAAAGACACAGCCACATATATTTAATAAGGAAGTGCACTGAAATCAGTCCCGAGGTGCTGACACAACTGATGCTGTGTACAGCTGATATGAGATTGTTGCTGGAGACTTAATTCCTTCTCCTGTCTGTGTGCAGCAGTGAGGGCTGGCTGTGTCCTGCTGCCGAGGGCTGCTCAGTTGCTGTGGCAGCACACTGGGATTTAATGAGACTGGGAAGGGCCAGAAGCAGACAGTCACACTTGGTGGTCCAGATATTGTAAAGTAATGTGGTTTATGAGTCTGAGCTGACTCCAGCACGAGTTCTTCTATTGTGGATCTATTTGATCACTGATGCTTTCAGAAGGCTCTGACTGTGTTTCAGTGCTGGGAGACAATTCCCTTTCCTGCTTTGCAGTACTATCCTTTCAATACAGACACCTTCTTCCCATGCATGAGTGAGTCTTTACAGCCAAGACACTGGTGGGCTTTAAAGTCATTACTTCTCTTGGTAATTAGCCAGAGTGATTAGCCTTTCTCACATTTCCCACTGTATCCTCTTTCCCATACATAACTCCAGGGCCAATGGGAGATGGAGCAGCTGTGGGCTGGCTGTGAGCTGGGGCTCAGGGCAGCAATGCCACCTTGTGCTGCCTGGGCTCTGCCACCAGAGTGGGAATTGTGTGGTGGCAGAATTCCCTCTGTGTGTCAGTGTCACAGGAAAAGACTGTCACAGATCACTGCTGTCTGTCTCACACCTCCCAGCCTGGCTGGCTGGGCGATGTCACTGGGATGGCCTTCACAGCCAAGCCAACAGCAGGTCCTTGTGGGACCTACTGGTCAGGCCCCATGTGATGGAGGGATGTGCAGAACTCCCTGAAGCTGCAGCTGAACATAGCTGATGAAGGTCTGGGATAGCAGGAACAACAGTGGGATATGAGAGCAGCTCCATTCCTGGTGTTTGGAATGGCAGCAGCTCGCCCATCAGAGCCCTGAGTTATGTTTAGATGTGTTAAGCTCCAGTAAGTGGCCCTCAGGATTCAGCCATGGCAAGCTTCCAAGTGCTCTGGAAGCCACCTTTTCCTTATTTTCCCATATTTATTCCTGGGCTTCTCCAATACATTTGTCCCTGCCCCAGCATTGTGTTCTGGCTTGGATGTTTCTTCCCCTTTTCTGATGTTCACTACCCACATATCTACAGAGATCACAATTCCACTGCTTTTTGCCTTCATTTTCCTAGACTAAACAACATTCCCTCAACAGCCCTGGAGCCTTCCCTGTGTGTCCCTAGTCTCTTGCACCATTCTCACAGAATCCCTGTGTTTTCCAATGTTAACACTGTCCTCCCATGTTGTGCCATCACTCCAGAGATATGGAGACAACTATGTCAAGTCCCACTCTCTGACTGCATAAAGACCGAGCTTTCCACTTAGGTGGTACTCAGAGGTGCTCTGGGAATTTAAAATGCCCATGGCATGAGGATGGGCTCCGGAGGGTGGGCTGCAGGAAGGACCAGGGAAGCCAATGCTATTCAAGGCAAGCCCTTGACCCTGCCAATCCTAGGCCAACTCCCCAAACATACCAGCAGATGGTACCTTCCTGTCTCCTGAACCTCAAGGAAGCTGGTTGTCCTTCGGCAGCTCCACATCTGTTTTGGGAAGTGCTGGTTTCTGCTTGTGCTGTTTCCTGCACCAACCTTGGGCGCTGGTTTGCATCAGAGCCGACCTCTGCTGACCTCCTCGGTCCTGCAGCACTCCGGCCCTGCCTGCCCCACTCCTGTTTACGTCAGCCAGTGCTGCAAGGTCAGATCCCTGGAGCTGCTCTGGAAATCTACCCCCAGCTGCATTTTCTCTAAAGATGTTAAGATTAATTTTCTCAAGAGAATTCAGGGAAAAGCTTCTGTGGTTTTTGTGTATCGTTTACTTCTCTGGGACTTGTTGGATGTTCTCCAGGGATTCCAGTCCTGCACTTCGAGTAAATATTTATTCCTTGTTATTTGAAGCGAAGGATGAAAGCCCCACCACACTCTCTGCACAGCATCTCCCACTGATTTGAAGGTGCTGGAGATTTTTAGTGCCATAAATAGACATTGGGAGGGGGAGCTGTGAAACCCACGTGGTGGCTGCACAGGGCTGCAGTTGTACAGGAAGGGATGTGAGATCTGCATTTAATGTGAATAGGACACAGGCCCCATGAGCCGGGCAGGGGGCCAGCACATCGTTATCACTGAGTACAGATGTTTCCAGCTGTTACATATACCTGCTGAGCTCTGAAGTGGACTCAGGGCCCTATTACCAAACCATGGGAATCTCCATTGCTGAGATGAAAATGGACTACTCTAATTTATTGTTTCCTCTTAGTTGGTGTCTAATTAAAGTTATCCTGAGCGAGCAAAGTAGTCATTAATTCCTCCATCCTCTAATTTGGTGGGAATTTTGGTAGATTGGAGAGGCGTGGCTGGACAGTAATCTCCCACTATGTCCATCCAGGTGTTTCATAACATACTCCTAAATGCTGTTGGAATTAATTTCCCTCACTTGAAGGAATTTTAGTTCAAACATAGAACCAGCTCCTGCTGGTTCTTGATGTTTTGTCTTTTTGAAATGACTATGACGCTTGCACTTCTCCCTGCCTTTTATATGGATTGGATTATAGGGGAAGTCTTTGTTAGCAGCTTAGCCACTTCATCCCTAATCTCATTTGTACCTCTGGGAGGAATACTGAGCAACACCAGGGGACACATTGCTGTGTAGGGTCTGCAGAAAAGCTTCTGGAATCTGGGAAAGGCACTTGGTGGGCATTTGGATCTGCCTGCCTGGCTCTGAGCAGCTCATTGCCTCCAGTGCCTACTTATGGAACAGAGCTGCTGCCTCTGTGAAGGAGAGAGGCACAAGTATCCTGACAGCCACTCCCATGTTAGGCAAGCTGGATTGTGTTCTGGGAATACTCATCTCTGTTTAGTGTGATGTTCTGCTCTGTGGGACATTGCCTGGAAAAAACACAGCTTGCAAAGAGCCCCTACCCTCTCTCCTTTCCCCTTCCTCCTAATTTCTGCCTTAACTTTGTGCTTGTCATCCTTTGTTCCTTCTCCTGGCTTTGCATTTGCCTTGATGGAAGAAAAATTGTTTATGTAAAACCTGGAGCATTGCTCCATAACTGGCTCTGTTCTCCCTCCCTTCTGTTTGGTTCATGGGCCTTTACACCAGGAATCATCTCACCCTGTGTATTTATGCACTGCCCTGCACATCAGTGTTACCATGTGTAATTCAAAGTGTAGCACTCACAGACCTTCTACTGGAAGAGAATCCCACATACAATCAGCCTTCTCCTGAGCTCTGCCCACGAGGTGGACCCCTATGGCTTTGCAAGTGTTTTGGGGAAGGACCACAATGACCTCGAGTTGTGATCACCCCAGAGACAGAAATAAACTCATCCCAGTGAAGTTATTCCTCCCATCCTTTCTAAGGTCATAGCTTCCCAGGAATAGATCAGTGTGTGCCCTAACTAATGTGTGTCATCAACCAACTTCAGCAGCCCAGTTTTCCGTCTAAATGTTTCTGTCTGACTTTGCATTCCTTCCCCACCCACTGCAGGACAGGCCTTTGAGATCCACAGATTTAATTACCTTAGAGATCCATAGCACCGCTAACGAACATTTCTAAACAGTTATCTGGTACGATGACTTTGTATCACAGAAAATGGAGTTGTGGCCCTGTACTATGGCTGAGAGCATTAATGAGATGACTCACCTTATGTCTCAGGCAAGCCGGGGCAATCTGCTAGTTGTGAGTGTCCCCACTGTCCTTGTCCTTGCAGTCCTCAGGCTGGTCCCCTTCCCCAGACTGGGATTTTGCCATGTCCTGCTCAGGCACAACAGCCTTGTCAGAGCTGGCTTTCCCTGGGGGCAAAGGCTCGTGATGTTCAGTGCCTTCAGCATCTTCACTTCCTTTCAGTGCAAGTGCCTGTCCCTCAAGAGCAGTGGTTTGGGTCACTTCTTCCCCTCCTTTGCTCACCAGCTGTCCTTGGTCTGCATCCAGTCTGTCTCCTGCTTCTGTGTCGAGCTTTCCTCCGTGGCTGTTGGAAGAGTTCTCAGAGGACTCCTGTTCTGAAGCTGGCTGCTTCTCCAACCCAGCTCCATCTACATTCGCTCCCACGGGCAGTGACACGGTCTCCTCACTGCCAGGGCTGGTGCCTTGCAGAGTGTTCTGAAGGCTGCTCTGTGAAGCAGTGCTGTCAGGGCTCTCCTTCTCCTGGGAGACGTTGGCAGTGCCAGGCTTCCCATTGGCATCTCCCCAACACTTTCCTTGGTTGGCTTGGGCCCTGGCTCTGAGTCCCCAGCGCTGGCCACAGACACCTCTGTGCTGCAGCCCCTCACTCCCCTCCGCTCCTCCTTCTGGCCATTCTGGGCAGGCTGGACCTTCCCACTTCGCAGCCGCTGTGAGGAGGAGGCCCCGTGATCTTGGAGGCTTGGCTGCTTCCCCTTTTCCTCCAGCTCAGCTGTGCAGTTCTCTTCCACCCCCTCGTCACCTCTGCAATCTCGCCTGTCCATACCAAGACTCCTCTGAGAAACAAAGGACGTATTAAGTTCAGCTTATTAAAATACCAGTATATTGTATTTCTAGTCTGTGTTCTGAAAACCTGAGGAAAAAGGATGTAAAAGGATGTAGGTGTAGAAGTGTTCAGGGACCAGAATAGGTGAGGTGGTTGTGCTGACAGAGGATCAGGGGAAGCAGAGAAGCTGCTGTCACACCAGGCCAGGTGAGGATGTGAGGAGTGTTAGTGGTGAGTACAGTCTCACCACTAACAGAAGTCTCCCAGCTCTGGAATAGATTAGATTCCAATATTTCTGATAGTGCATGTGTTTAGAAAACTCAGCTGCCAGCCTGCAACTCAGGAACTCACCTGGCCATCAAGGTCATCCTTCACAAGAGACATGTCCTCGCCTTCTTTTGCATCCCATCTGTCAATTAAAAGTAATCAGAATTTAGGCCTTGAAGTTCTTACAAAGCCAGTCTCCCTTGCCTGACACCCAGACAGGGATTCCTTTCAGGGCCATGTATTCCTTGTCTGAGCCCCTTGTCCAGGCCTATCCAGAGACACTCATTTGAGACCACTGAATCTTAATGAACTGGTTGTTGTAATTTTGATTGTAATGAACTCCAATTGCCAGAACAGACAGTTGAGTCAGACTAAGAAGATAAGAGTTTGCTTGTGCTATTGCCTGCCACAGTTTGGGCCTGCTTGCCTGACAGTGCCCAAGTGTGCCAGGTCTCCACGACAGCAATCACAGAGGCAGATACTGAAGACTAAAATTACTTTGAAGTTGCTTGGAAGTCAGAGAGACTATTTACAAGGGCTTGCAGTGACAGGACAAGGGCCAATGGCTTCCACTGACATAGGGAACTGTTAGGTGGGATATGCTTCCATGTGAGTGTGGTGAGGCCCTGGCACAGGTTGCCTCTTGCTGCCAGCTTCTCACCTTCTGGCTCTGCCTGTCAGTCTGTCCTTCCCCTTGGCTCGGCTGCTCACAGCAGGCACTGCTTTCGGCCCAGGGTCGCTCACATTCACTCCATGATGTCCTCCACCTAGAAAACAGGTAGGAATGCCATGCAAAAGCAGGCAGAAGCAGCTGATGGACCACTAAACAGACCAACACCCTTGTAATCTTGGACAGGACCTCTGAGGTGGGAAGCCTTTGAAGCTGTGTGCATAATGCACATATATTTTCTAAAGTAATGAAGACAAGTCAAGAATTTAGGGTGTTTCTTTTGTGGTTTTTTTTTAATTCCAAATCCCAATTCTAACTTTAAATCTTATTCCTTGGATACAATCTTACTTGTGCTGTTCTTGGAAAACTTCTCCCCTGCACACAGCTATGAGAGCAACCATGTGGTACATTCCAAAAGGCTCTCCAAATCTGCAAGTGTCTGGAGAGAACACTCTCCCTGAGGGATATCAGAGGTGCTGGCATTTAGTGGGGCAACGTAACACAATCCTATGGTTTACTCACCTCTCCCATCCGCAGTAAAGGACCTGTGCTGGAATTTCCTTGCATTCCTTCCCCCTGCAAGGACACAACAAAGTATGCACCAAAGTGAGTGAGGGTCTGTAATGGACGGGCAGAAAAAACCTGATGTTCAAGTAGGGTGTCATGAGGGAAAGCTTTGTTTTGCCAGTCCATCTCCTGAGAAACAGGAATCAGGATGGACTTATGCTCATAAAGAAGCCAGCATGTGCCATAGGGATCAGAGATGATGTGCTCTGGAATAGGACTGCCTCTTAAAGGAGTATGTGGGAAAGGAGGCAGGGCTGTGCCTCCACACTGTGTCGTACCAGCTTACAGAAGCCACTGCTCTCCCTGGGAAGGTCCAAAGCTCTAGCACCCAGCTGCTCAAATCCCATCCCCCGAGCCCTCTGCCCAGCAGGGAGGGCTGAGCCCCCAGCTCAGAGGCATTTGCCCAGGAAAGCAGAGCTTCACAGCTGACAGCCATGACAGCTGCTGTGGCACTGGGATGCGCACGATCAGCGTTCACTAGCGTCAGGACAGAGTCTAGGTGTCCCTTGCCAACCTTTCTTACTGCTGGGATTATCCAAGGCTGGCTCCCCATCCTTAACAAAGTCCTCTTCAAACCTGCAGGTTAAAAACAGGCATTGTCAGACCTGACCATCCTCCTCCAGTGTGCAAAGCGTGGGCAGGAGCCCTCGGCACGATGCAAGCTCCGGCCTTTGGCCCTTCTGCAGCTGCCCACAGGCAAACCTGTGCAGGTTTCTCAGCAGCAGCTGAAGCAGCGTGTGCTAACTGAGGCTGTGAGGTAGTTCTACCCCAAAGAAGAACCTCTAAAACTTTTACATCAGTACCCATATGTATAAATTAAATGTTATGAACCTCCTAGAGATGTAGGGTATACTACAATCTATAGATGTATAGATGTAGCTGTACTATACTCAAATGCAGCTTCCCAAGCTTCCAAATACAATCTGAAGTAGCTTCAGGATTTGCCATCTCAAATCAGACCATTTGGTTGGCTTCTAGCCTTGCTTGTTTTATATTATGGCTTTTCTCTTAAAAATGGATTTTTGGAAAAACAGTAGGGCTCAGGGCTGTCTTGACATCAACACTCAGCAGCCACTTCAGTCAATTCACCCCTAATTACTGGGGTTTCAGCGACTGAAAATTGATGTGTTTGGTTCCATTCCTCAGCCAAAGGATTGTCCCACCTACCTGTCCTGTGCAAACTGTTCTATCACCAAACTTTTCTAACAGTCTCTAACTCTGCACCCTACCAGAAGCTTTTCCTGCTACAGGAGCCAAGTCATCCTCCAAAGCTTTCTAGCTGGTGTGACCCAGCTGAACCAGCACAGTCAGAGGGACAGTGATTAAGGCAGGGATGTGTCCAGCCCCATTCCCAGCTGTCCCACATTGCTGTTCTCAGCATTGCCCCTTGCCCTGCAGTGTCCAAACAGGCTCAGTTTGTGGAGTGGGGAGGATTTAGGCATGTTGGGCTCTCCTGTGCTTAAAAAGGACAAAGAAGTGGGGGCAGTTAGAGAACCTGTGGACTAGCAATGCAAGTTTGTCCATCCAGGTTTCTGGAAGAGCACCTGTACCCTCCTGCCATTGGATTTGTTTGTGTGGAAATGGAGAGGATCCTCCAAATGCAGACTGAACCTTGGTTCATGCTCCCCTCGCTCCTACAGTCTATATCCTGGCGGGACCAAAGGCAGGCAATCTTTGTCAGCACATGGTATCCCCTCTCAGGAGAGCTCATACTAGGAAGAAAACATGAGAATCACTCTGATACCAGATCCCACTTATGGGCATGGTCTGGGAGGAAGAGGCAGCAGTGTGGATTTGGTCAGGCACATGACAGCATGGGATTCCCCAGTATCTGCACAAGATTCCACCACTGGCTTTAGGCCTGCTGCAGGCAAAGCACCCTGGGACAGGGAAGGACCTACATGTGCTCCGACTTCTCCACATCCCAAGCCCGTCGCCACTCGCCCTTGGCATTCTTGTGACGTGCCAGGCGCTCCAGGTCAATCTGGTCTCGCTCCCTCTTCCAGCGGATGTACTCCGAGCGCTCCCGGCCAGTCATGGGGAAACTCGGGTCTCCAGGGCTCTTCTGGACTGGCTTCCCACCATCCTAGGGGAGGGAAAAGAGCTTCTGGTTAAGAAAACTGTCTGAAACAGCTGCATTCAGGGTACTTTGTACTGTCACCACCATAAATACTCAGGAATATTTGAAAACAACTTTGGACAAGGTCAGCTCCTTTCTCTGAAGTGCTGTGTGCACACCAGGACTCTGCTTTACCCAAAGCCTAAATACACTGGGGCTTTTTGGCTCTACAGAAGGGAAAACTGAGGCAGGAACCTTTGCTAAGGTTTACTTATGGCATAGAGTCAGTTCCTGGAGTGCTTGCAACATCTCTCAACAGGGTTTGAATGATGAGTCCCCCAACCTGAAGGCTTTGGGATACATAAGTTGAGGTTATGCCTGTGAAGTCCTTCACAGTGAGAAGGCAGGGAAGGAAGCCAGCCTTGTGTGACCACCAGGCATCCATGGGAGCCCACAGTCACAGAGCTGCGGCCAACCCTGTGCTCAACAGCAGCATTCCCAGAGCAAAGGGGCTCTTTACCTTCACTGCTGTCAGGCTCCTGGTTTATCACTCCTCATGACAGACTGGTTAAGGGCTGACACTGCTCAAAAATTTAAAGCTTAATGGAAAGACAATTCAGAGCTGATGGAGCATGTGGGGGGGAAGTAGCCCAGCTGTCAGGTTAATGGATGAGGTGGAAGCAGGAGCCGACAGGCTGTGGTGTGTTGTCAAGCAACAGTGTGTAGGGAATAGCTTAGTGCAGAGCTGAGTCCTGGGGTGCTAATTACCAGCAGATAATTCATCACCTCATACACATGTCCTTCCATGCCAGCCACCCTCACACCTTCCCCAAAGAGGAATTAACTCCTCAGCCTTGCACTGCGGGTAAGAAAAGCAGCAGGAAGAAGGGACTGAAAGCCCTGTTACCAAGGTGACTTACCTGCGTGGGCTGGAGCTGGGGTGGTACCAATTGCTCCTCCATTCCTCAGCTGGCAGGAGCTGGGGACCTGACACCGTGTCCCCAAGAAGGAAGAGATGAGGGGGTCCTGCCAGGATAGATCCTGATGCATCCATTAGGCCAAAAGCAAGGGAAGGACTGAGGCTGATGCCTGTGCTTCTTTTGGGGAGAGGCAGAAATGGCTGGGGGCCTATGGAGCAGGAGGAGTCGGTCCCTCACCTCATTACAGCGTAGCTGGGGTTAGCTGGACCACAGGCTATCATGCTCCCCCTTCCTGCTCTGGGGGGCTCAGCTGGAATTAGTGTCTAAGAGCCCATCTGTGTCCTCCTAATGAATCACACTGAGGTGGGGTTATTCTATTTGTGCTCCATTAATTAAAGCATCTGCAGGCTCGAGGGAGCCAGCATGTCTCCAGGCTTTGCATTAAACAGTCAGTGGGAAGGCCTGTGCTTTAATTTACCTCCATCCTACTCAGCTCCTGCTGAAGTGAGGAGCTGTAGCTAATACAGCCTGAGCTTTTCAATCCACAAGGAAATGGTTTTGAGAGAGGAAACAGCCAAAACTGTGCTGCCACAGAGGTGAGCATGTTACCCTTCCTAACGTCCCTATATATGAAGGGCTTGAGCAGCCATGACAAGGTGTGGAGGCAGGTCCTTGTCACCTTTCCAGTGCTGCTTGCTCCAGGTGTGCCAGCTGCTCAGAAAAGCTTTGTATGATGAGAGTGATGAACAGCGGGAGCCACATCAGAGCACAAGGCTGCTTCACAGAATTACAGGATGGTTTGGTCTCAAGAGACTTCAAAGGTCATCTTCCTTTAGGATTATGGTGGGAAGGCACATTCTACTGGTTTCCTCTTCCAAGACAAAGGTCCCCACAAAGGGACCTGGTTCCCACTCACCTTCCGGCTGTGCTCACTTTCTGGGCCTCTGTCACTGTCTGATCTCCTCTTCTCTGCTGTTCTCCGCTCTTCTCCCTGCAAGAGAACGGACACAGGAATTATTTCAGGATTAAACAAGGATTCCTCACAGGGGAATCAGCACCTGAACCTATGCTGACCAGGACATGTAAGAACTTCTCAGAAAAGATCAGCAAAAGAGGAAGGATTTTTTCTGGGGCCCCAAATCAAACTGATGTAGAAATAAAAGAAGTCAGAAAGCAAGGGGTGCACGAGAAAAGCATTCCCAGAGGTCGCTCCTTCTCCCAGGCTGGAAGCAGAGTGGTGTCCTGCATGGTCCTGTTTCTTTCCAAGACAGACCAAGTTTCAGGTACCTTTACAGATTTGGGCCATTTTAGAATTCCGTTGTACAAGATCTGGATAGCTACAAACAGCAGCTATCTGGTGCAGCTACAACCCAACATGGTCAAATTAGGAGTGATTTCAGTCCCTGGCAAACATGGCATCCTTCTACCACGGTCCATCCCTGCTCCCATGGGGTTTACCCGTGCTGCCACCAGATTGGCAAGCTCTGCTCTGGTGTTGATATTCCCCAGCCTGGCAGGAGGTGGCAATCAGCCTCTGTTTCTTAGTGAGCTACAGACACCAAACACGGGCCAAGCCAGGGGTTCTCTGTCCCCACACATGATGAATAATTGAGACAGAGCCATGTCAGAGGCCAGGGTGAGATTGCAGTGGGTCTTAACAAAACAGTCTGCAGAGCATAAAGATCTTTTAGGAAAGGCTTCCTGCCTGGCTGGACAGCTACAGGGCTGGGGCTGTGGGGGGCTGAGTTTGTCCTGCTGCCATTTTGCAGTGCCAAGCAGAACTGAAACACAAAGAGGAACGTGGCAGCACGAACTGCCAGCTCAGCCCTTCCAGAAAGAAGCAGCGTGGTGAGGTCCAGCCCAGGCTGGAAACAGGACTTTTATTCCATGCATTCACCAGACACAGCTTTAGTTTTACAGGGAAACTTGGGATATCAGTCTTGATACCTGCAGTTCTGCCCAATCTCCTAAGGCAACAAATGCTGCTGCAGCTTGTTCTCATGTATCCCATGGAATCATGCAGGGAATGAGCTGGGGACACATTTTTGGGGGATTGCCCACACATGCTAAGTCTGAGGCAGGTGGGAAGTGTGGCCATATAGTTCATGGACTGTCACTGCACTTGGTGCATGACAGCTTCACTGGTCTGACTCATAGCTCCAGTACAGATGGAGGTTTGTTCAAACAGATCCTTGGAAATAACAAGGAAAATTTTAGCTATATTGTCCTGGGATTTCTCTGCAAAGATTTAGGAAAAATGCAGAGGGGTCTGTGCTCAGAGAAGCTGCCCCTCACTACATCCTGCCTGTTGCAAAAGGGGATATGGTGAAAGATGACACTGGGGATTTATTTCAAAATGCTGTGAAAACTTATATAACCAAAAAATGCTCCCTCTGGACTCAAAATCACCTGCTCTGGCAGCCCTGTTTGAAGAACCCTGTAGTGAGAGATTGAATAACTCTCTGCAGTCCCAAACTGAGCATTTACTAAGAGATTAAACAGCAGAAATCTGGAAACTTTGGTCTCCAGGGCCCTACATCCCAGTGGCTGTCCCATTTGGAATGGTCGCTCATCAGTGCCACCAACAAACCACCACCACAAACCTGGGTCACAGAGACACTGCACAACCCTTCATCCTTTTACACCCTCACTGCAAGCCAGCTGCCTTTTGCCTTAGTCTGCTTCTATTTTTGCTTCTCAGAGGGCACTGTGGAAAATGGAGAAGACCACAAAAATGTAGTTCTTTTGTACCAGGACAGCAGGTCTGAGCTGTGCAGAGAACAGTCAGCTTGGCTCCTGCACTGGCTCAGAAGCAGAATTCCTGTTGTCCTGTTGTCCCAGAACTGCTCCTCCTGTTACCACACACCCAGGCCAAGAGGGAGCAAAACATGTTTTTCTTTTCCTTCTCCTCTCTGCCCCCAAAATAAAGAAAAATGACATGGACGTTATCATTCCTAGTGTAACTGTTCCTGCCGAGCAGGAGGAGGACACAAAAGCCTGGAGCAGTCAAGGAAGATTATGATTGTTTATCCTGAGGTTCCTGCCAAGATTTCTCAGTTTCTCAGCCCAGAATGGCCCAGCCCCCCCCCCAAGGTGGGGCAGAGCCTGCTCCAAACCAGCCCTGGGATCCCAAATGCCTTCTGCCACTGGGTCTTTCTGACTCCCTGGCACACATATTCCCAGCTAATGTCACTGTGCAGTGGTGACAGTACTGATGCCATTATCCAGCCAAGCACTGGTTTGTACTAACAGTTCTCCAGTAGCTTTGACAGGCTTCCACATCTCTGGGCTAGTTCAACGCCTCCCTTTTTTAAAAATAAAGACTATCAGAGGAGTTAAACAAACCTTTTGGTACCCACCTCTCTAGGCACATGTCAGCACCACAACTGGCATTTCTTCTTGAAGAAATTAGGAGATTTTTGTAGAAGCTTAAAGCCATTTTTCTAGTGCTCAGATTCCCCACTGGGCAGGATTTTTGAAACTAGTACATGAGAGGATTTTTTTATAACTCTTTTGAAAAATCTGCCTCCTTAATTGTGCTGCCTGAAGGGAGCTAAAGACTTTTCAGCCACCCTCTCTGCCTATTTCCCCCTCCCATCTGCAATGTAAAAGCAAGTGTTTCTCCTGCCACAGGTTTGGTTCCTCTCCTCTGAAAGCACCAAGTCTGACTCCTCTGTGTTAGTCCCTGAAAGCAGCTTTTGTGTCTCTTGATTACAGTCATTTCTGATACACCATCCTGGGAAACTCTGTTAATAAAAGGACAATTTAAAAGCCCTGAAGCTCTATCAACTGCCCATTTAAAAGATGATTTGTAACCTGTTAATTAACCATTGTGCTCCACTGGTCCTGGGCTGCTGGCTCCCAGCTCTAATGTACTAATGAGCCTGAAACACTGCCAAAGCATGGAGTGGCTTTTTAGGGCTAAAAATGAAGGATTGTCTCCAGCCCTACATGCAGGAGAGCCCTGAGGCAGGTTTAGGGGCAGCCAGGCAGAGATGGGTCCCAGATGTGGCACTTCCAATCCAGCAGCAGCACTGGAGGTCATGAGCTGCAGCAGTAGAGTGATGGACTCTGCAAGGAGACAGGATAATTTGGTCCCTTCAGCCCTGTGGGCTAACAGAGAGTGAAAGAGTCTTTCTGCTTATGGCACTGGAGCTGTCTCAGAGAAGGAGATCATGAAAGCATCCTTTTTCCCTTGCGTTTCCTTTGGTAGCTCCTATCTCAGCTCTGCTGCAGTCTGGGACTGACAGTGTGGGGTTAGCCAGAAGCACCACGGGCAGCAAGAATGGGAGCAGTTTTCCTCTTTGGGGATTTTTTTGTTTTGTTTTGTTTTGTTTTGTTAGTTTGGGCTTTTTTTCTTTATTGAATTTCATCACGAATAAAAATAGAGAAAATGTGTGGTAATGAGGACACCCATCAAGTACTTTAATTGGATAAATATGACACGTGCACAGAGGAGGAAGCAAATTTGACAGTGGCCAGGCTACTGGAGGGGGAGTGATGGATGTGATTCTTTCTCCTAGGTCTTTGTGGGAACCCCAAAAGAGCAGGGAACCAGCTGGAGCACAAAGTAAAAAGGCCCAAAGGATGAACCATGCTGTGGTTAATGAGGGACTGAAAGTTAATCCTTGAATCCAGGGTCCCAGCTCATGTCCTAACACAGAGCTACCCAGCCACTGACACCCCACCAGGCTCTCCAGCAGCTGATCGATTTGGGGATGAAAATGAAGTTTCTCTTTTAACAACTGATTAAAGGATAGAAAAGAAAAAGTGGCAAGAAAATGGTGGTTTCCATGGCAGAAGATTAGCAGGAGTGTGCCACTGGAGCATGTGCTGCTCAACATGCTCATAAATGGTCTGGAAAAGGAGCTGAAGAGAGGGATGACAGTTTGCTGATGATACTAAATCATCCAGGGCAAAGAATGTAATTTGCCCGGAAAGAGCTGCGAAAGATCTCTTGACATTGAATGCCTGCATCATAAAATTACAGCTGAAATTCAATATCAGTAATACAAAATAACTCACACAGAGAAAAATGTCCCTTCTTGTATACACACACACAGTAATGAGTCCTGAGCTATGATTAACAGTCAGGAATGAAATTTTGGTGTTACTGTGACTAGTTCTCTAAAAATGTTAGCTCAATTATTTAGGAAAAAAAAAGCAAAGAAAATGCAAACTTGTTGGGAGAAGAATAGAGAACAAACCAGAACATTGTTATGTCACTGAGTACATCCTGGAGAGCCCGCAGCTGGAATACCATGTGCAGTTCTGGTCTGCTTGTACTGAAAGAATATGGTAAAAATAACAAAAGCACAAATGGGGACAATGAGAATGATCAGAAATAAAGAACAGTCCTCAGCAGACAAGTCTAAATAGGGGCAATCTCTTAAGTTACGTGAGATAGCTGAAGGGAGACGTGAAACAGGTCAATAAAATCATTTGTGCTTTGGGAAGTGACCTGGGAATGATCTATTCACTACATTCCCTGATGCAGGAACAGCAAATGGAGCTGTCAGGGAACATGGCTGAACAAGTCTGGGATTCTAAGCTTGCATGAGTCTTTGGCTTTAGCCAGTGCAGCCTTAGGCCTGCCCTCATATGCTCTGAATCCGGATGCTTTGAGGCCAGTATGAGCAAGGCATTGCCAAAAGCACATACATGGATGCTCAGCCTCAAATTTCATATTCCATAATAAAACCAGATAAGAGATGACCTTCCAGGGCAGTCCATACTCTTAAGAGACCACAGGATCTAAAGCCAAGATCCAGGCACTCCTCCTGCTGCTCTCTCCTAGTACAGCCCCAGCCTTGATGACCTCAGAGACAAATGTTTAAACAGGCCCAGCAGAGAGCAGAAGAAGACACTTGCCTGCCACATTACAGAAGTACATTTGACAAGCTTAAGGGCAGAAACAGCAGTCAGGTCAATCCCATTACATCCAGGAATGTTGGTGATGTCTGTCATGGGGACTTCTGGGGTTACCAGTGGCTCAGTCAAGCAGCTCATTTGAGGTTTATGGCATTCAAAACACAGCTTGGCAGCCACAAGAAAGGAGCACCTGAGCTCCTGGAGCTTAGGTAAGCCCTGGGAGGAGGAGAAGCTGAAGATAAGTGTGGGTAGAAGCAGCAAATGGTTGGCACTATTCCAGAGAGGGACTGCAGATGTCCCCCAGCATTCCTGAGTGGTTGGTAGCTACACCAAGTGTGTTGTTTTCCTACACAGTCTCTGACCCTGTTTGCTGCAGGCATTCTTTCTTATCTGTGAAAGCTTCCAAAGAGGAAAATAGCACATGCCTCTGTGTGTGTAAAGAGAAAGGTTAATTGTAAAGAAGTATTTGAATTATGTTTCAAAGATTAACAAAGTTCAGCCAGCTCACTCAGCAGGTGATGGCCAGGCACAGCAGGGTGTGGTTCAGAGGCAGATATAGCCCAGCTCTGTTAACGTTTAAGTCGTGCAGTGAGTCAGGAGGACACTGCTCCTGTCCCAGTCTGCTGTGTGGCTTCAAAGAAAAGCTGGTAAGAGACAAGATGAGATTCATGCCCCATATCTGGCAGTGCTTTCATCAATCCTTCCAAAGCAGCATCTGTTGATGAACTCGGTGTGTTTAGGAGGCTTCTAGCTTTAGCTAGGATCACAGGGGAGGGAAAAGATCACGGCTTTCTTCTTTCACAGGGATGGAAAGCAGAGATATGGAGATAAGCTGCACTATTAACATAGAGTGTCTCCCAACATCCTGTGGCTAGGCTCTCCTCATGCCAGCAGAAGTGGATAGGTTACAGGCCAGTCACTAGCACTGTATTTACCTTTTCCTTGTTGTCCATGGTGATGGCAATCTGCATCCTCCTGCCCCGTCGGAAAGCCACCAAATGGTCCATCTCCTCCTCGCTCAGGTCCGGCACTCGGCCCGGGCCAGGGAAGCTCTCGGCGCGTTTTTCGCTGACGATCCTCTTGCCCTGGAAGGCACAGGCTCAGTTAAGGACACCCCCATTAGCCCTCCTAGGAGAGTGGCCATCCCAAACTGCAAAGGATTTTGGGCTGGCAGAACAGAAAATGAGCAGAACAGTCAGACCCCTTGGCTCATAAAGCTGCCACCCCACTGTAAGGGATCTGTGATATTACAGAGGTGTGTTTAGCTGAGCACAACACCAGCATGGTGGGATTTACCCTGCTTGGATAATCTGCAGCATGAACACTGCAGGATGGTTTTATTTTAAGCTTGTGTCTGTGTCTTAAAAACAAATGTGAGGTTGTCCCCTCCCCATACAACATGTCCCAATAAAATGTGAGGCTACCTTAGAGCATAAGCCTAGAAGGTGGAGGAGAAGGGGAACAGTGGGGTTCCTTCTCTTCAACCTTGTCCACATAGCAGTTACTCCCCTGAAGTGTATTAGCATTTGATAATTCATCGATTCATAGTCATTGTGTGTTTGTATTTCTGGAATTATTTATTCAACAGTGGAATACTTGAGAAACCTGATATATAAGCTCCTTGAGCAAGGGCAGTTTACCCCTCTCAGATATTATTTACAGCTGTCTGTATTAGTGTCATGACTTCACTACATGGATTTACATCTGTTTCTTATTTTGTTAAGGATCTTTGTTGCTGGCTGATGTCCTGCCAGTGCCCTCAGCCATCAATTCCACAAAATGAGCACATCTTTTGTACAATGGGATACTCATTCTTTTTCTCATTTAAAAGTATCATCTTTCAGGCCGGTCATGTGCCTTTTTATTTTTGCCTTACAAGGAAATGAGAGGCTTAATAAGTCATATCCATCGTTATCTCTGATCTTTTTCTTTTCTTGTTATCCATATGAAGTCTGCTCAACTTCACCAGGGATGAAGGAACCTCAGCAGCTTCCCTCTCTAAAGGATGGTGCATTTTACTCTGTTTTCCACCCTGGGCTTTCACATTTACTGGAGTCTTGATTTAAAAGGTACTCAAAATCTCCAAGGAAACTTTAGTGAAACTTGGGAACTCTTTGTTGCTACAAAATTGTTTTTAAAAACAAAAAGCACACCCAGACCTCTGATTTGTAGGGAAGACATGCAATCAGGGCCTTTGCCATGACATGTGATACCAAGAAGCCTCACATTAACCTCATTTTCCCTTGGCTCTGCCAGGAGTGCAGATGTTAGCGAGGAGAGAGCCTTCCTGTTCACAGCCTCCATCAGCATGACCTTTTTTACGGCTTCTCAGTCATCGGGCTTCCTAGCACATTATAAATGTTTTAGGAAACACTGGAGTATTTCCAGCAGCAGAACCTCAGTCTCTTGTTTATTCATCTTTCACATTTGTGTGATTTTGCTGTTTCAGCAGAGATGGTTCTTGAGTCAGCCTGATGCAGGGGAGAGGAGTGGTCTGGCTCTGCCTGTCCTGTCAGCCCCAGATGAACAGACATGGTGGGAACCTTGTTACCTATTCCCTTGGGGATTTCTAGCTCTGCTTTTGGGTTCAGTAATTCTAGGCTGTACTGCTGGGGTGAGAGCCTGAACTGGAGACTGGCCTGGCTCTGCCCTACCCAGAGCACTTGTATGAGGTGTTTGGGATTCTACTTAACATAATTTTTTTATTAAGAAAGTAAGCCCAGAGATGGTTTAGAAGGCAACAGCAAGCTATTAAGCCACAAGTTGTACATCAAGCATTTATTCATCTTAAGTCAACAGCTGTTCCCTAGAGCTCTTCAGTGTTTAGGTGTTGATGGCTCATCCTTTAGACATGTAACAGGGTCACAGATACCTCTTGCCAGGGAGGTCTGGCACTGGGAGGATATTTGAAGGTGACTTCATCACTTGCTGTCTGCTGAGAAAGTCCCTCATGAGACCCAACACAAAGAACCTTGTGCCCAAACACCTCGAGCACAACAGAAGCCTCAAAGGACATCACTGGATTACAGGGAGGTGACACTATCCCTGGGCTACTGGATGTTAAAAGGCATGGTGTGAAGGCTGGTGTGTTGGCAAAGCCTTTAACCCTGCATTTATTGAGCAGATGGCATGGAAGGCTGAAAGGAAATACAGGAAACAGCTATTTAACATAGATGTGGCAGCTAGACACATCCAGGCTGGGAGACCACCAGATTTTCTGTGTAATACCCTTTGCTCTCCCTCCCTTTACCACTCCTTCCCTCCTTTCTTCCCTCCCTCCCTCCCTCCCTCCCTCCTTCCCTCCCTCCCTCCCCATTTTGCTTCTGGCTAAGCTGCCTCGCCTGAAGGCACATTCTGCTCAATGTGTCTGCTGACATGTGTCTTCTTTCCTTGTTTCCTATTTTAACAGTCTGGGTGATCTCTCAGCTTGCTGGTCCCACATTGGGAAATCCTGGTCCTTGGTGCCCCAGCTCCCAGAGTAAGAGATGTCATATGAGGAGAGCATCCATGCAGAGCCAAGAGGGACAGAGAGCAGGTCTACAGCCACAGCGCCTGGCAGAGCCAACTCCTCCCCTCCACAGGGCTTGTCCTGGATCATTCCCTGCCTGACAGAGATCTGGGACTCTGGCACCAGCTCTTTAGCTTAGTCAGAACTACACCACTCTCCATACAGAGTCACTGTAAGGTGAGATGTGCCCATCTCATGCCTGAGGCATGCCCCAGATTGCAGAGGCAGGGTTAAAAATACTCATCCGAGGCGTGCCAGGAAAAAGAACAGGGGAACAAAGGAAACTCCCGGACTTATGTCCATTTTGTGAAACTTTCCAGCTGGCTTTCCTTTGGGGCATCTTGCTTGACTATGATTTAGGTTATTGATGATTGTATGTGAGTGGTTTTCTGCACAGCCGAGGATCTCTGGTGCTGGGACCTTGCAGTGGTCGCAAGAAGGATGGTGGTGCCTCATTCAGTCACACCAGTGTCACCAAGCAAGCCCCTCTTTCCAGGCACAGCAATACAGTTTAACACCAGAGTGGCCCAGGAGGGCAAGAAGTTGACTGATCCCTTAGAAAGGGAACTGGTTCCACCTGGCTGAGCGGAGGGTGTTGCTGAGGGGGCTAGCAAGGCCTGAGGGCTGATTCCTGGGAATCAAATATAGAGAGGGAAGCATGTGGTAGCTCTGAGGTTGTGCTGAAGAACTGTGAAATGAGAGGAAACAAGCAGCAAGGGAACTGTTCCCTTTGGATGTGACACGCTGGACAGAAAGCTCAAGTGAGAGGCAGAACAGAAGCTCCTTTGTAAGCCAAGAGGCCGCAGTGTGAGAGCAATCCTCTTCCCTACTCACCTTTGCTTTGTTGTCCATGGTAACAGCCAGCTGCATCCTCTTCCCCATCCTGAATGTGAACATATGATCTGCTTCCTCCTCCTCCTCTTCTTCCTCACTGCCAATGCCAAACCCAGGGCTTGTAGGACAGGGGCTTCCCCTTTTCTCACTCACCACCCTTTTGTCCTGGAAAATGAACCACTTCCATTAGCAAATCCAGACCCTTGACTCAGGGCTGTGATTCCCTTCCCCAAACACACCTGCACACAAGCGGGAAGGCAGCTACAGAACAGCCCTTGCCCCCAGGAAGTTCTCTGTGCCCAGCACACTGCTGTGACATTCCTGGGGAACAAGAGGCTTGTTGTCTGCGCAGCAGCAAAACCCACAAAGACAGCAGGGCTGAAAAATCCTTTGCACTTACAAATCTGACATTTCAGACTAAAATGCCAGAGTTATGGGAAAGAAATGCCATCCTCATCTCTTTCTGCAGCACACTGAGTTAGCTTGGGAAAGCCTAAGTCCTGCTGAAGGTGGCCTTGGAAGCCAAGTGGATGGCTGAGGGTGGTGCTCACCATCGAGAGGGCTGGGCTATCTTGTCCATAGTGTTCAGTCTGGGTAATTGCATCTTTCAGGTCCTGTATGAGAGAAAAATGTGTGCAGCAGCGCACCCCGAGAGAGGCGAGGGCCGTGGCCAGGGTGGGAGGGGAGAAATGCACTGGCCTGGATCCAACAACCCAGAGTGCTGAAAGCAGGGTGGGCTGGCTCAGCAGGCTCTGCATGAGCTCTGGCAGAGAAGTTCACCAAGGGGTTAAGGCAGGACTGGCTTCCCAAGCCCCATGCTGCCAGGATGGGTGGACAGAGCTTATCAGATTTGATCCAATTAGGAAGGAAACCTGGGACTCAGTCTCTGGCCCAGGGCCACTTGCTTTGCTCACTCCCAAAGCCTAAGGAGACCATAAGTTTTCCCAGCCTATGGCATTCTCTGAGGCACTCCTGATGCCTCCAGTGACACACACACATACACCTGATACACTCTGCCTACATATTTGCAGTGATGCTGACACCTGGAACCTGTTGAGGGCCAAGTGTGCCTGTTCACACACCCAGTCATCTGCCAGTTATCTCTTAGTACATGGGTAGAGGTGCCTGGGCATGGCTGGAAACGTATGTGCAGCACCTAAAATCACTCTCATCACACATCTCTGCAGAATTCACACACACTTTTCAGGGCTTAGGATGTATTTCCTGTGCTCAAAGAACTTTGTTGTGGATGGTGTCTCTCAGAAATGCCATTTTGCAGGAGCAGGACTGGAGTGAGAGCTGGCCCGTGGTGAAGGAGAGGCACCACTTACGTTGTGAGCTTTGGTGATGGTAATAGTGAGTCCATCCTGCTTGGGCCTCCTGGAGGTAACAGCCATTCCCTCCTGTTCTGCTCGCTTTTTGTCCTCTTCTATTTCCTGAAACACAGATACCTCTTATCACAAGCCTGGACCTGGATGTTGTTAATTTTCCTGTTTAATTCTGCTAAATGGACCCACCTCCACCTCTAAGAGGGAGTGGACCAACTTGTGTCCCAGTTATGGGATGCAGACAGAGGAAGGTGGCAATGGGCGAGGAGATGCTGCAGCAGTGAGGCAAGTGTCAGTGTCTGTTCTCTGAAGCAACTCAAGAGCTGTAGTTAAAGGCTAAGGTAAAGCCTAAGCTAAAGGCAGAGCTCTACCTCCCTGCTCTGAGTGTTTCCAATGCAAACACGCTATCTGTGTAACACAGTCATTCTGACTGTGCTGACAATCTTCTTTACACTGTGAGTTGAGGACCCCAGATCAGAGCTGGGGAAGGTAAGGACTTGCAGACTCACCTGGTACCTTCGTATCAGTGCTTCATTTTTTTTCCGCAAAGCCAAGATTTTCTTATCAAGTTCAACATCTTTCTGCTCTTTCTTCCTTAACACAGCATCATCCACAGCAGCATCCTGGAAACACAAGGAGCAAAGCTCTTCTCAGTCATTTTACCAACAGGATGAAACCTGCTCCTTCTGTCTGGACAAGGTAGGAAGTGAAAGAGTCTTTCCCATCACTTCTCCCTGACTTTTCCTGACAGAATTCACCTTTCCTTTTCTTACAATTTTTGTTCAGCAATGAGGTAGTTTGAGCAAAGCGCTGCTGCCCCACTTTGATGGCTGCCAGTGGGCTCCAGAGTTAACACTCTGCTTATCTGCATGCAGTAGATGACCCTCACCTTCACGTGTTCTCAGGCACCAGTGAGGGAAAGGCAGCAGAACCTGCTCATGACACAGACTGCAGCTTCTGTGCCAGCCCATCTCCATTGGCTTCCTCTGTGAGGGGTATCTGATCTAACAGCCCCTGCCAAGGGCTGCTTCACCAGGACACAGGGACACAGGCACACATCTGTGTCCCGGTGGGACAACAAGAACATTTAAACTGCCTCCACACATTCTTCTGCTGGACAATGGGATTTTGTCAAGATCTGTGGGAAACAAATGGCTTTTCCATTGCCATTCATCATGGGATATGCGACAGGTGAGCAGATTGCCTTTGTGGGTGGATACAGTTCCGTGGGCATTTTGCAAGACTGATTAAAGCCAAATTCGGTGTTTACCTGAACAGAAGCTGTTCTGGGAGCACTAAATTGGCAGGTTCGCTGTTTACTGAGCTCTGGGGTGTTGGCTGCTGAGGGTGGGATCAAAGTGGTGCATGCCCTCAAACACTCCCCTTTCATCTTCAGATTCTTTTGAAGGAGAACTGGCAGAGCTGCCGGCTTGAGAAAAAATTTAAAATTCCTGCAGAGGTTTTATTCATGCTCTTCTATTTTTAAGGAAAAAAAAATGGAAAAGGCCTGTCAGGCTGTCCTCCCTCGGCCCATTTGTCAGCATTTTGTCTACACTGCAAGACGGCTGGTATCGGGGGGGGGGGGGGGGGGGAGGGAGTCCTTCCATTTCCAGCTGGAAACAAGTCACTGGAAGGAAAGTTTGCTGGTGTTCAGCACTTCTCCTTCCCTTTATTAACGAAGCCATTATGGTGTTTCTCTGTGCACAACCTGTTTCAGCAAATGCTGGGAAGCTGTGGGCGGGAGGGGTCGCTCACCCGCACACGCGGGCCCCGCGGCCGAAGCGCTGGGCAGCGTGTGGAGCCCACGCTCAGCTCCCAGGGGCTCACCCATTGTACACTTCAGCCCAGTCAGCGTTTGCTCGTCAGCTGCCGCTCCGAGCCAGCCCATAACAGGGGGCCGGGCCCTGTCCTCCCTTTCTGGAACGAACCCGCTGCCCCAGCCCGTGCTGGAGCTGATGCTCAGGATGGAACGTGGCTCCACCGTGCCCTCCCCAGAGTAAAGCTCTTCCGGGGAGCCAAGGTGCCCGTATGTCACCGCGACAGAGAGTTATAAATGGCTTTGGCAGAACAAACGTGCGATGGCTTTGAATCAGCAATCAGCTGAACCCAAAGCCTCCCCGAGAGCAGGGCATAGCCACGGAACGAGAGGCCTCATTCTATTGCAAATTAAAATGTCATAAAAGGAGAAAATTGAAAGCTATCGGCTTTAGGCTTCAGTTAAATGACGACATCCCGTTGTGTCACAGCCCCTCTCCTAAGTGGCACACACACTGGCTACGCAGCTCCTTGGGGGCTGGAGGGACACCTCGCCGCAGACTGTCTCTCTGCGTGCAGTGTTTTCCCATACACTTCTACGATCGCCTGCTTCGACAGCCAGACCTCGGAGACAGCAGGGTTGGGAAAGTGTGAATGGCGGGGGGGGGGGGGGGGGGGGGGGGCGAGGGAAAGGGGACAGGAGCGACCGCACTAATGTTCTTCTGCTTAAGCAAATGTATCCGCTCTTTTTAAGAAATATCCTCTTCCTTGACAGCTGCAGCTGAAGCCCTCACCAGCACAGGCACCATCCAGCACTTGCCTGCGTTTCTGTTTGCTATCTGCCTCCCGGGAGACACCTTATTCTGAGCCAGCCACCACAACCTGCCCCGGCCAGGGATGTAAACCCCAGCACCCAAAATGCGCTCCCCCCAGCACCCCTCCCGCGGTGCGGTACGGCTTGTTTGCTCCCCGTGCCTGCTGGCAGACAGGCGAGGCGAGAAAACAAAGCGACAGCCGCCGAAAGGCCACCCTGAAGGAAGCGAGTGCAAGTCCTTGCGTGGCCTTTTGGGGTGAGGGACCCCAGCGCCCCCGCCCCTCCCAGGCCCCGCGCAGGCAGCACTCACAGCTCGGTGCATGTTGGACATCGGCGGCGGAGCCCGGCGGATTCCAGAGCAGAGCTAAAAGAGGAGAGCCATCAGACGGCCTTTCTCAGCACTGGTTGCACAGCATACAAGATCATGTTTTGATTACAAAAGCCTCGTCTGGGCTCCCAGCCAAGAGCACTGGCTGCCTAATATACCAAGCACAGACAGGGTTTGGAGTGCCTGTGTCCTCCTCTACAATCTCACTCTCTTTTTAAAAGAAACACTCCCCCTTTTCCCCCCTCCTGACTCCTTTTAACTTCCTGATGCCACAAACCCTCGTTCAAAGTGGGAAAAGCCGGCTGAACAATGACGGATGGATCAGGCAAACAGCTTGGCTTCGCTGCGTGGCCATTCACGGGGTCGTGTTGTTTGTTATGCATGGCTGGCTCCACGCCTGGCGGGGCCGGGAAATATCTGGGGTCCTGTATGTCTTGTGAGTGTGAGTGTGTGCACGAGCCTGCATGGGAAACCATGGGGCAGATTTGCCTTTTTCTGTTTAATTTCAGTATTCTCTGGGAATGATTTCCCCACTGTTAAAGTGGGCCTTTCTTTCAGGAAGGAACAGAAGAGTGCTGTGGGGTGGGCATCACCAGCTGGCAGCAGGACTAGCAGGAAGCACACAGCCAAAGCAGAGGACTCCTATAAGTCCCTGTCTGAAAGCTGCCAAAACAAGCCTCAGGAGAGTCACAAGTAGCAACGGGGCTTTGAGGGAACAGCATTCAGCTGCTGCATCTTGAGTCACCACATGAACCCTTACCTCACCATAGGATATCCTGAGTTGGAAGGAACCCACAGCATCATCCAGCCCAACTCCTGCCTCTGCCCAGACACCACAACAATCCCACCCTGTGTTTGAGAGCATTGTTCAAACCCTTCTGGAGTTCTGGCAGCTTTGGGGCTGTGCCCACTCCCTGGGGAGCTTGCTCAGTGCCTGACCACCCTCTGGGAGTAAGAAACTTTTCCTGGTATCTAGCCTAACCCTCCCATGACACAGCTCCAGCTGTTCCCTCAGCTCCTGCTCCTGGTCACAGAGATCAGAGATCAGAGATCGGAGCTGCCCCCCTACTGCCCCTTGTGAGGAAGCTGCAGACCCCAACGAGTCTCCTCCAGGCTGAACAAACCTCAGCCATGTGTCCTGGCCATGTGCTACATTCTCCCTCAGCACAGATTGGCTAACCTCTCCCTCCACCCTGAGGGATACAGATCGAGTGTGAGGCAAACAGGAGATGGAAGTACACCAGGGAATGTTTTGTTGCCCAAGGATTGATGCACAGCCCCCCATTAATGTGGGCCCTTCTATGTTCATATGTTAAAAAAAACAAGCTGGTCCACTGCTGCCCACTGTCCACTCTAAACCTTTAAGCAGTTCAACTCTCACAAAATCCGAGAAAACCGACCTGAAACCTGGAGTAGTTGAAGGGAAATCTGCCAAAGACTTTGCAGAATTCAGAATTTGGTCCCTTCTTTGCACACGACTTGGACATCACAGCTAAGGCACTAAGGAGCTGGAAGCACAGCTTAGTAAAAGCTCTTGGAGGGACAGACTGACCTATATTAATTAGTAGGTACTCAATGATGAAAGGAAATTGAAACTATTTCCAAGGCAGTGTTTCTGGATTCAGGCTTGATGAAGGAAATGAAGACTCAGCCTTGGGCAGAAAATCGGGAAAAAGAGCTTTGCTGGAGCCCAAGTGCTCGTCAAGACGTTTGTAGTGGACACAGCTGTGCAGGAGATGCAGAGTCATGTGGAGCTTTACCTTGACCTGGGAACGGAGGGGAACTGTGGGACAGTACTGCCTTGGTTTTCCAAGCTGGCACACTCTCTTTTGAGGGCAGAGTGATAGCCCATTTTTAGCTGGGCTGGAGGCCACAGGGACAAGGTCACCCAGGACTGGGTTGAGTCAGGGAGTCAGTGTTCATGGGAACACTGAAGCCCTCATCAGCATAGGCACCATCCAGCACTGCCTGCGTTTCTGTTTTATCTGCCTCCTGGGAGGCACCTTGTCCTGACCAGCCATCACAACTTGCCCTGGCCAGGGATGTGAACCCCAGCACCAAAAATGTGTCCCCCCAGCACCCCTCCTGCAGTGCAGTATGGTTTATTTGCTCCCTCTGCCTGCTGGCAGCCAGGAAAGGGAAGAAAACACAGTGACAGCCACTGAAAGGCCACCCTGAAGGAAGTGCAAGTCCTTGTGTGGCCTTTTGGGGTGAGGGACCCCAGTGCATTATCCTGTGCATTATCCTCTTTGTGAGGTGGTCATGTCTCTTGCCTCAAGGACACTGCAGGTTATGTTGATGCTGAGGTTCAGGTTAAAACAGAAACCATTACCCCAATCTTCAAGGCCAGGTTCTGTGTGCAGTGCTGGGTGAACACCACATGCAGCTGGGTCCGTTGTGCTGCCCATGTCATGCTCAAATTATCAAGGCTTAAGCCAACTGCTCACAAGGAGTTTCTCCAGACTTCCCCAGACCTCACAGCCATGGCATCCTATGTTCCTGCCATTCTGGCCGTGTGACAAAGCTCTTCCAGCAATGAGCAGTGCCATGAACCAGGGGTGAAGATCCCTAAAATACCTTTGCCTTTGCTGATGTCGCTGGAGAGCTGCATTTCCCTCCAGGGCAGTCTCAGCTGCTCCTGACCTCAATACAAAGAGCTGACATGTCTCAGCTGTCCTTTACCATGTCTGAGTGGTATAAATGACAGGCACCTACTTCTGCATCATCATCCAAGATCAATGGGAATCCTCAGTGAACACTGCAGACACAGAAACCCATGGGCAAAAGGGCCCAGTCAAGGAAGCAGCTTCTGCAGCTGCAGCAGTGAGGCAAAACAGGCTGGTTTGGGGACCTGCTGGTGTCCTTGGGACAGTCAGAGGAGAAAACAGAATCCTATGAATGTGCCAAGATTTATGGGATATGAATATGCATGTACATTTAATTATTCCCAGCACTGTGGTCAGAAGGGGCTGCAGTAACACCACAGCTGTCCCCAGTAAAAAGCTGTCAAAAGCCCTGATTTTCTCTAAAGTGCAGTGTCAATCCCAAAACTGGCACTGCCTTCCAATGAGGTCTGTGCCTACATCAAGCTACGGGCAATCCTTCTGGACCATCATCCAGGCACCAGGGATTCCTATTGGTTTGCTTTTGGGAAGGAGAGGAGCCAGAGAAGGTTCCTATTCTCCTGCTCTAGTGAGAGGAGTGTGCTGGATGCATGACATTTTGGGAGCCCTGCAGGACTTCAGGACACACTGAATCCTGTTCACACCAACACTCCCACCTGGGTGGCTGCAGGACACCAATCCTGCTCTCTCCAGCCGTTGGTGGCAGCGCTTCCCACATGCAGCAGCTTGACAGAGTCCTTCAGACAGCAAGTGTATCCTGCATCCATGTGCAACAGGAAGGACATCTGGAGAAACCAGCCTCATTGCTCACTCAGCAATTTGTACACCACACCTAGAGTTAATCTCTTTATTCTTTCAAATCCCAGAAGACCTGCTGGGATGGTTTAATTCTGGGCTCTCTTGTGCTCTGGCTGGTGCCATCTCTGAAACTGCTCAGCACAATGGGCACATGAAGTGTACCCAGGCTGGCTCTGTGGTTTCTGCTTCATGGATCTGTCAGCTCTTGCTAATCTTAGGCTGCCCCTGAAGAAGTCGCTGGGGAGGACAGCAGCTTCCTTCAGGAAAGCCTGGAAGCTGGAGGAATCAAAAGGATATAAAGGGGCTTTTCTGCATTGCCCTGCTGTGGCTGCGTTGCACAGGGGCTCAGCTGACTGTCCTTAAGCACAGCCTCCAGCTGCCTACTTGGAGCCCTCACTCTCCACTTGGGCCAAAGTTTGCTGGAGATTTTTCTGGGGCCAAGGAAGGAAAGCAGGGCAATGACCTCTCCATTTTGTGCTTGTGACAGTGAAATAGTCCCTTTCTCTAATTGTGTGCTGCAAGGCCTTTCATTTTGGCACAAAGAACCATCCCTGACAGGAGTCTGCCATCTCCCTGCTCCAGGACAGCACTCAGCATCTGGCACAAAGTTTTGCCCCATATTTTATTGGTAAGACTCTGTCTCTCTGCCTTACACAAAGACTGAAGGAAAGAATCTGATTCTTCAAAAAATGCAAACTTGCCTGCCCTGAGAAGTATTCCTGGCATCCCTTCATCAGCCCTTCCACCAGCAGGAACTACTTCAGCTTGAAATCCTCTCTCCTTTTCCCTTTGCTCTCTGTGAAACTCCTCCAGAGCCACTCAGTCCCATGCTGCCACTTTTCCCAAGTGCACTTCACCCAGCCTTATCCTGGCTCCTCTCCATTTTTTGCATGACCGCTATCGAGTCAACAGATGGCACTCGGGAACTGCTGGGAGGATCTGGGAGGCAGCTGCCAAAAGCCCACTGAAGGAGCTGAAGTCTGGATGCTGTGGGAGGCTGTTTCTGTATTATGTGTCAGGACTGCAGATAAGGCACAGGTCCGAGTCTCAAGGCACGGCTGTGTGCAGCGATGTGCTGCCCGAGGCTCCTGAGCTGAACTAGCAATCCTTCTCCAGGCCTTGGAGAGAGGCAGGGATGGGAACACAGTGTATCAAAGAAGAGTTCCGGGAGGCCTGGAGGCATACTTCCTACCAAACACACAATAAGGCAATTCCTCTTGCCTCCGTTGCCTCCCCCAGCTCTGGTCCTTCAAGCAGCTGCACTGCAGGATTAAAAAGGGGTTGAGGTGTTTCTTCCAGCCAGGAGAAAGGTCAGCATATTTCCTAGACTGGGAAGAAGGCAGGAACCTTAAATGGGCTTTAGCTGGAGAGACTCATGGGGATCAAAGAGCTGCTGAGACATTTGTTTTGAATCAAAATTAAAACTACCAAAGACAGTTAAAGGATGTAATGGCAGCTTGGTCCTGCTTAAAAGCAGTAAGGATCATAGCTGCCTGTTGGTACTTCCACAGGCATACCAATCACGGCACAGCACAGAAACATCTCAGGATGTGCAGAGCAGCCCTCTTCCCATTTGGAACAAGACATCCCCTCTTTTCCCCTTCCCTGTGCATCATTGCAGCCTGCAGAGTCCTGCCTCAAGTCCTGTGGGTGAGTTCTGTGCATACCTGTGTTTAATGCCACCGTGAAAAACCCATGATCTTGTCAGCTCTCCCAATATTTTCTGTTCCTGAAAACTTGTCATTCCAGTATAAGACCTCTGAAGTGGTCATAGGCTGAGCAAATGAAAAATTAGTCTGTCCACTTAGTTTTTCTCACTGGCAGACACACTTAGCAGGGACAAATACAGGTTTGCTGACCTTGTTCACTACCCAGCCTTCAGATGTAGGACACAGGACCCAGCCTTGGGAGGGTGTGAGGATGTGGAAAGTGGCCGGGACAGCCAGTCAGGCAGGTTTTTTCATCTTTTATGGAAATGTAGTCCTTGGGGAAAGCATGGAATGCTGCAGACAGCAACTTGTTTGCCCTGTCATCAGCAGGGGCCCAGGGAGGTTCCCCATTCCAGCCCATGGCTTCAGCCCAGATCCAGGAGGACACGGACAGCCCAGCGGCCTAGGCTCACAAGCTGCAAATGAGCAGCCAGGAACCAGCTTGCTCTTGACGTGGTCACATGCCCTTTGTGAACTCCAAATCTCACAATTATTCTATCTATGGCTGCTTTGGGGCTACATGAATTATAGTGACCCACTTTGAGTCTGATGCATGAAGAAAAAAGTGGCAAATTCGAGGCCTCTCATCCCAGCCAAACTCCATTAGAGCCTAACAAACCATCTCATTTCCCTTTGCCAGCAGAACTCAAAAGCAAGCTCCAGAGACCAACCTTGGCTCCAGGGTTTGAGCTGGACTGAAGAATCTCCCTGGGCTCCAGCGGCGCCACTTCACACGGATGCTGCATGGATTCTGACTGGGCTCAGCAGGAAGACTGGCTTTGCTTGTGCAGAGGGTCAAGGTGTGCAGCTGATTGGGAGCACAAACACAGGAAGGACCAGCCTGCACGAGGCTCAGAGGTGCCTGGGAAGGGAGGAGATGAAAAGGGGAGTCGAGGTGGCAATTAAATATTAAAGGACTAGTTCAACAATAATTAGTACCTGTGTGAAGGGAAGGGGTGGAGGTGCCTGGAAAATAGAATAGATCTTTCCAATAATGTTAGAGTGAATATAAAAGCAAACCTTTACTTGAAAGCTTGCAAGTACACTATATGGCAAAAATCACACATGGTATAGTAATTGTACAGTTTTTATAAGGTTAGTCAATTAGTATACTTATCATATACTGTCTACTTAAAAGGTTAGTTGATTAGGTAATAATTCCTGGGGTGTCCACTGGAAGCAGTCCAGAGCTTTCTTTTGCCCCACTTTTGTCTGGTCCAGATTCTGGTTGGAAAACAGAATGTCCTTGTAGTTTGTTCTCTTCTTGAAATAAGACTACACAATATTTAGGTTTATAAAGTTAGCCTATTGTTCCTAAATGTAGGGAAGAAAGTGAGGAAAACTACTAGAAGCTACAGCCATGCTTTAGCAATCTACAAAGCTACAAATATATTAAAAATATAAAAAGCTTAAAATCTTAGGCATCACTTGAAGCACTTGCAGACTTGCTGGGCTGTGCCTGGCTGCTGAGAGCTTCACTCAAGTGGCAGAAAACTTCTGAAAGTGCAAATAATCCCTGCTCCAACAGGATGGAAATCATAATTCAAGAGGGCGATACCTTTCTCTGGGCAACCATTTTGGGTCCCTGAGTGAGATCCTGAGCCAGGTGATTCTCCTTTGGGAATGTGGATATTTTGTTGGCCCTTCTGACTTGATCTCTACAGAAAAGGCTGAGGGGTTGCCCAGGCCTAGAGACACTGTGCAGTCCAAACACATGGGATTAGGGTGGGCTACAATACAATTAGGGTTCAGAACTGGGTTTGTAAAAAGGAAAAGTTCCATTTCCTTTCTCCCTGGAATATTTTGTTCCCTTTGGTACTTTCAGAAGGAATTGATTAAAAACACTCTTCCTTTGCCCTGTTGTTATTGAAACCTTTTGATAAGAAAGGTTTGGAACAAACATTTAAAGATGCCTTTTTCTGGAAGCAACAGATGAAATACTTGGAGCATTTCTGAAGTGCAGTTACTAACCAAAAAAAAAAGCAGAGACATTTCAACAAATATGAGAAGTGTAAGCTTTCCACTCTGACACGCTAGCACTGGTGCCACTGGGACCTTGTTTAGGCTGTGAAGGTATTGTAACAGGCAGTTAGTCAAGGTGTGTCACATACCCCAGTGCCTTCTCTGGCCTTCCCCAGGCTGAGAATTTATGTCCCAAATGTCACAGGAAGAATATTTATGTACAAAGGATGAATTAGTCTAGGATATCTCAGGATGCTTGGAGGGAACTGGCTCACTGTCAGTCACGCTTGGAAATGGTGTGAACATATGGGCGGCTTCAGAGCGAATGTGGCTGCACTCCCAGCACACAGCACCAGGAAAAATGGGACAATTTTGCCACAGTGAGACTTCCCCTGCCAAGACAAAGTGGTCTTGGGTCTCCATGGGCCTCCTGCCCCTTCAAACACACTGCAAATTCAGCACATCTCTTATTTGCTTCAGTTTGCAATGTACCAGTGCCCAGAAACAAAACTGCCATATGCCTGCAACCTTCTCAGCCCTGGTACTGGGTCAACAACTATTCAGAGCTTTCCAGCACTGCAGGAGCCTTGCAGAAGCCTGAGAAAGAGAGAAGGGCCCTGCATGGATCTCTCCTCTGTGTGCAGCATGTGGGCCATGCTCCAGCACACACCCTGGGCAAAAATGATGACTGACAACCAAAAACGACCTGGGAACCTAATTCCTGAGCCCTTTTCAACCTCATGCCTTAAAATGGTGTATACTGGGGAAGATGCTTCTTATCAACACAGACAACTGCACAGATTTTGGACAGTGATGGTTCCTCCAAGCCCATCCCAGTACAGAGTGGTCACAAACAGCACTGAACAAATAGGCACTAAATCTTATTCTTTTAGGTAGTTATACTCCTAAGAACTCAAAATTTTGTTGCACCTACAAACAAGGAAAAGGCCATAACGGACCAGTAGCAAGGAGGAAAAAGGTGGGCTCTGTGGAGTGCAAACACCTGCAGAGACACGTCCTTCTGTGCACAATGACAGTGCTTGTGCTGTGCTGCTGGGACAGCAGCAAATCCATTGGCTGTGTAGAGGAGACCCAGCATCCGTCCAGGCCTTTCTCTTCAGGTACCCAGCACCAATGGCTTTGGTGTAAAATGTAAACGTTAAGTCAAACAGCTCTGTCTCAGGTCCTGGCACTGAAACCATGACTAAAGTACTTTATATCTCTAAATTAATCCCTCCTGAAGTGTCAGGAGGTGGGCAGGTACATTCACCTGTAAAATAAGCTCTGCACAGTGAAATGACTGGGGCTCAGTTGGCTAATGCAGTGCTGCCCCCGCCAGAGAGCTGTTCTCTGGCTAAGGAAGCAATTTCAGTGGCTGAGACAATGGGAGGTTTATGCAGCAGGAACAGCCAGAACTGCTGCTGTACCCATGGAGATCTTCCAGCACGGGAGGTGTCTGGCACACTGTCACTGGCTTCAAGCAGCAGAAATACCCTGGCTATTTCATTGCTCCAGTGAGCAGTGACAAACCAGGGTTCATAAGCTGGCTGCAGATCCATGAGCCATTGCACATTGCCTGGAAACCAGCAGTCTGCTGCAATCCGAGGCAGCTGCGCAATGATCCCCAGCCTTGCTTTGGTCACGATGACTTCAAGGGCTTGGGTGTCCATGAAACTCATGACATGAGTGTTTTTGCACTGTGCAAAACACCATGGTGGTGTCACCACTTCAAGCTGTCAGCTTTGAGCATGGTTTCCCTGAGATTCAGAGTAGCGTTGCCTGCAGAAAAAGAGGCAGGGATGCATCCCAATCCAAAGAGATTGCTCCAGACCACTTGGCCTCCATCCTGCTGATTTACCCATCGTGGTTTGCCAGGCACTGTGAAAGAAAGAGTTCCGCTGGGTGAAGGATGTTCATATCTTGATGGAATTGTCTTGTGGGAAGCATTTATGTTCCTGGTTCCTAAAATAGTTTGGGAACCCCATTTATGTGTCCTTCCTGCTCACCCTTAGGTTGTTTCTGTAAGGAGAGGAAATCTTGGGATCAGCACATGCCTCCCCTAGAATGACACTGAGATCTGCTCCACCAGTCTCAAGCTGGCCAAGCACAGGGAGGTCACAGAGTGGCAATATTCCAAATGACACAACACATTAAGGAGAGCATCAGCTTCCAGCTGATGGGAGAGGCAGCTCCTCCTCTGCTGCACTGCAGGGGAGGAGCCAAGCAGGTTTGAAGTAAGGGACTCCTGGATTCCTGGATTTGGCCACCACAGCCGGTCCCCCCAGCCCTGGCAGTGCAGCTGCAGCAGCCCCAGGAGGGATGTGGGCAACACTGCTGCTGTCTGGGGCAGTGCTTTGCAGCCAGCTGGGAGCACAAGCCTTGCTGTAGCCCCTGGCTAAGGGCAATGAAAAATAATTAGTCCATGTGTTGAATACCTTGCAGCAGTACACAGGAAACCTGCCAAGCTGTGGGAGTGAGGAAGCGTGTTCACCCCCACTTACCAGACAAGGAGTTCGCACCTCGGGCTGAGCCAAACTAAAGCTGTAAGATATGCCTGTCTGTCAGAAACAGTGGGATGTTTGGAATCCAGCTGATTCCCACCATCCTTGCGGCTCCCATGGCTCTATTAATATCATTACTGTTGCAAGAATTTTTATTTAGCATCGGGAAAAATGAAAAGGAAATATCACCTATGTCCTTGTCACCACATTAATGCTAGCTAATCTTTTCAGCAGATACCAGGTTTCAGTCTTTCCTGCTGGGCCACACCAATACAAGCTGCTCTGGAGCTGCTCCTTGCAGTGGATCTGGTCCTACCAGGCAAGTGACATTTCTGTGGCTAAGGCTCAGAACAGCAGGCTTTTCCCCTGTGGCCCTGCCCAGAAGAGAGCACCATGCTGGGCAAGCAGCACTGCCCGCAGGCTGTCCTCAAAACTCCCTCCTGCTGGGTTCAGAGAAGTGTCAGCCTTCGGTGGGAGAGTCACCCACCCTGGCATTAGGAAAAGCTTTTTGTTCTTTAAACTGCCTCGGGCATTTAAGTCATTAAGGCAGGAAGGGCTTACTCTAAGCAGCTAGAGGATTAGTGGAAGTTATAGGATACTCTCCACTCTAATACTTTCCCTTTTTGCTTCAGCTGTTCTGTATGTGTGAAGCAAAAAGGATGCTACCCTCATAAGAAAGAAGGTCACTGCCACTGTGAGGTCCACAGCCATGGCTACGAGGAAGGAGAAGGTCACAGCCATCCCTACAGCCACACAAAGGATGATGACAAGGCAGAGAAGGTCGCTGTCACTCCCATGGCCATACACACAGCCACGAGAAAGCCCCAAGCCCTTCCTACACGAGTCATTGGCATGGTTATTGGCATAAGAGCAGCTACAGAAGGAGCAGCCACTTTCCACCAGCTCTGTGGGAAGCTATCCCCATGCACAAGGAGACACGTGTGGCTACCACCCAGCTCAGAGCAATGTCATAGTATGGATAGTCAAGGACTGAAGGATCCTGCAAGGAGGTGGACATGCCTGACCTCCTTGTATTCTCCATGCTTTCAACTCAGTTGTTTCAAACCTACCACCTATTTCAAAAGATAATTTACCTATTTAATGCTTCTAAAAGCCAACAATTCAAAACGCTGCCCTGCACCTGCCACACAGAGCCAGGAGCACTTCTGGGAGCATTCCCAGCCCGTGCCAAGCAGGAGCACAACTAACTGCAGGGATGAGGGAATATTTTCGCCCAAAGGATGCCTGGTGCCCCGAGCTCCTGTTCCGCGCCCTTAAGCTCAGCCCCATCCCCGACAGCCAGGCTGGCCCGGGGGTTACAGTTCCCCCCGCAGCTCTCCTGGTGCCGGCGGCTGCGCCCCCGCGCCGGGCCCGCCTCCGCGGCCGCGCAAGCGCCGCGCCGAGCCGGGCAGAGCCCAGCCGGGCAAAGCCGAACCGAGCCGAGCCGCGCCGAGTCGAGTCGAGCTGCGCCGAGCCGAGGCGGGCCAGGTAGAGCGGCGCCGAATCGGGCAGAGCCGCGCCGCGCCGCACCGAGTCGAGCCGAGCCGGGCAGAGCCGGGACGCGCCGGGGCGCTACCGCCACCACCGCTGCGGAGTGTTCAGCACCGCGGGCACGGACAGCGCCCGCCGCCGGCCATGGAGGCCGCGCCCGCCCCGCCGCCCCGGCCCGAGGGGACGCGCCGCGGTCGCGACCCCGCCTCGCCCAGGTAGGAGCTGCGGGATCGCGAGAGGGGCGCAGAGCCGGTACCCCGGCGGGTGGGAACTGCCGCCCTGCCGCCACCACCGGTTCTGTGTGTGGAAGTGGTCGGTGCCACCGGGTTTTTCTGGGACCAGGGCCCCCCGGTCTTGCCGAGGTGTGTCCCATCCTCCCACCGGAGGTGCGGACAGAGTCCCTCGTAGCCTGCCCAGCTGCCCACCCGCGATTCGGGCTCTGGTGACGTGTGCTGCCCAGCCCGGGTCCTGGTTGCTCCTGCCCTGGGGCCAGGACCACCACGCATAGCTATTCATGCCAGGGGGGCTTCCTGGTTTGGCCCCGTGGGCAGGTTTCGATCCTGCAACATGGTGTGCTCTCCCTTCTGCAGCAACGGGAGAGCTATTGTTGGGAAGCTCAGCATGTTTCAGACAGAGCCTTATTGCAATCAGCTGTGGGCAAACATGGGTTTCAGTCCAAAGATCTCCTCCATAAACCCCCACATCCCTCATCCCCCTGTGCCATATGCTCCCTTACCTGGTGTCATAAGCCAGATTAGCAGCCACAATCATCAACATTTTCTGGAAACATCAACAAGCCCATAATCATGGGCAAGGAGCCATCCCATATTCACAAGTACATTGGCATTTGTTAGACCAGGGCAATCTGAAGACCTAAGCTCTTCAGATTCTGCTTGACAGAGCACACCCCGAAGTCAGCAGCACACAAATCCTTTCTGAAAGCCCAAGGGTTCCATTTCTGCCTGGTGCAGGGTATTCACGCTGAGGGAGCCCCACCCGCCCAGGAGCACTGGCAGGGCACTCACTGCTCGTCAGACAGCTCTGATGTCTCCAGCCAGAGGCTGCTGTGCCCGGGGGTCTCAGTCTCCTGCGACTCTCACACAGTCCAGCACTGGTTTAGACCTTGCTCATTCAATGGGGGCAAAGCTGTCACTGGAGCCATTTTCTTTGCTTGTCTGAGTACTCCTTGGCCATTCAGACAAGCAAAGAAAATGGTTCATTTCATTCAGGTCTTGAAATGAACAGTGCAGCCTGCAAGAGGTAAGATACAGAGAGTTAAGCCACCTGACACAGATGCATTTCGAATTTCACCCATGCTGCTCACTCAGTCTTAGCTCTGTGGTCTCCACCTTCTGCCCTAGCCAAGGTGGCTCTTCATCATCAATGCTCACTGCATCAGCAAAAAACCACAGATGTCAGAAAACACCACTTTCCTCCTGGCCTCTTTCAGCCTGGGACACTAAGGTGGGGATTTTCTTTCTTTCCCTTTCCATTTCACTCCTTTTTTTTCCTTCAAAACAAGGCTTAGAAAATATGATTTTTCCCAGTGCAGACAGAGCTGTTCTGGCACTGCAGGCTGGGTGGGAACCTTGAGCCCTCTGTCTCTGGCTCTATCCCAGCACAAACACCTGTACCCACAGCAGCAGCAGCAGCAGCTGCTGCCTGGCTTAAAGGTAAGGCTGTTTGCATGAGTCAATTGAAAGGTTTATAAAACTAAACTTTTCCTGGCAGACTACGTGGGAAGCAGAGTTTTGCAGTCTCATTAATTTTTCATGATGATTTAACATACTCAGGAGTCTCACTAACAAAAAAACTGTAGGTCTTCTCAAGGGTATGCACTATCCTGCTGCTAGACTGAAAAAGCAAAACAAAAGAACTCTGCAGGAATTGTTCAGTGCACAAGGATCTGCTGCAGCCAGAGGAGGAGATGGATTGCTCAGGAGTGCCTGTCTCTCCCTGTCAGGGAGACAGGGAGCTAGATAACGAGGTGACAGTGAAAGGCAATGAACCCTTCCCTAATCCCAGAGAAAGGGCATTCTTATCTCCTTAGAAAATACAAGGAAAAAAGCTCTTTTTCTCAAGAGCTCTACTGCAGTTTTGCTGGTGGTATGTTCAAAGAGAAATTTAAATTCCATTATAAAAGCACATTCTTAAAAAGTCATTTACAGCTCTCCAGGAAAAAGCTATTAGTCTAGATGGAAGCTGACCTATAGCACATGGATTTAATCCAGAAAGAATTCATATTTCTTTTTCATTGGGGAACACTTGCACAGCTGATATGCAAACAAAACTCTGCTAGAGGAAGGAAAAAAAGGGGAAAGAGAAACAAACTAGCTTTTTTTTTTTTTTTTTTCTGAATGAAATTTTGTGGCACTTAATGTCTAATTGAGCAAAGGTTCTTGATGAAAAAGGGCTCTGGGTGTAGGCAAGGTACAGACTTCTGCCATTTTTCTACTTGTTTTTATTCCCCCTTGAGATTCCTCTGGCAACAGGAGAAGTTGTAGTTTGAGTCAGGCATCAGACAGCTCCATTCACTCGGTAGGTGTTTCCCATCTTTCATATGCAAAGTGCTTCTTTCTTGATCCTCTCTTTAGTATGCAAAGGGGGAAATGATCTATTAAAAAAAAAAGCAGCGCTTATAGAAATGGGTTTGGTGACAAGGGTGGAATTAGGCAGAGAAAGGGGCCATTCCTGCAAAAGGCTGAATATTTTTGGCCCATTACCCTCTCAGAACCTCTCCTGCTGCTCTGGCTTAGGGGGGACAGCAAGACCAGGGAGAGCCAAAAACTGGAGTTGCTTAGGAAAAGGAAGGTGATCATATGCTACTATTTCCCTGCCTGCAAAGCTTCCTCCATCCCAGCTCGGCTCTGTGTGCTGCAGAACGAAACCATCCTGAGGAGAATGTGCTGGGAGCAAGAAGCCAACATGGCATGTTTCCAGTAAAGCACCCTGCTAGGGCCGAGTGAGCAGCTAAAGCCTAAAGCCAGGTCCTGCAGCCATTCTCTGTGGGCAGAAGGATGCTGGTCTCTGGAAGAGGGACATAATCCCTGCCAGGGGGGTGGACTGACAGCATACAGCCCTTGGCTCCTGCCACAAACCCTGTATCCCCCCACTGCTCCACATCCCTGCAGACCTGGAATGGCAGAAAACTGTCTCCTTAGAAATCCTGACCTCTTTCCTGTTTCCTTGTGGGAAGAAGTTCCAGTTCTTTTGCTGGGTCCCCCACATAATGTGGGGTGTTTATGCTCTGGTACTCATCTCAGAGAAGCACTGCTGCACTCAGAGTGGCTTGGGCAGGTCCACAAATTGGATTATTATTCTGTCTAGACATCTCAGGGCAAGAGGCAGGGAAGCAAACAGTGAGAGCAAGACAGCTCACTAGTGTGGGTAACAGGAGCAGTTAACCCTAGTCCATCCTTTCCCTTATACCCCTTCTTTTCTCCTTTCCCAGCATCTCTCTGGTTGCATCCAGCTGAGCCTGGAAAAGAAAATGGAGGCTGTCAGCTGCCTCTGTAGGCTTTTCTGCAGCCAAGACACCATTTCTGGCTGTTTAATCCCAAAGACATCAAATATCTGACACAGCCCAGAGTAGGAATGAATCTTAAAAATAGAAGTCTTTGTCAGTGTCAGTGTGGCAAGCAGAGTCCAGTGTGGTGCTCTGCCCTTTTCTCCTCATGCCTGACAGCAAACAGACATCAAAAAATCCCCAGAAACATTTTTCTAACATAGTTCAGGGTCCTGAGGGCCCAAAAAAGTAATAGTGACATGGTTTCAGGCAAAGAAGGAGCAGCCTACGTGTCTGGTACAGACCTCAGCAGACCAAAGGTTAAGCTCACCAGCACTACAGCTAATTGGGAGAGCAGCAAGTGGAGACTCGAACTCTGCCGAGCTGCCTGCAGTGATTATCCAAACCCATCATTATTTGCAAGCTCCAGGTTTCCCTGGAGATTGTGGATAGCCAAGGTCACATCGTCATGGAGTTGGAGAAGGGTGAGCATAAGGGAACTCATATCCAGAGGGTGATTGACAGAGCTGTAATTGTTTAGTCTGAGAAAGAGATAATGGAGAGAAGTCACGAGTGAATGATCCAAACTTGCCAAAGTTATTCCAGAATCTGAAGTCACTGAGCAGGTCAGGGATTGAGTTAGGAAACGACATGTGGGAGAAGAGCAGAACTTGACAGCATTTCACAGGAAAGATGGTAAACAAGGAGAGTGTGATTTTGTGTGAAATATTAGACTCAACGTTACCAACGTATGTGCAGAAAACCCGGAGGCAATCTGCAATATCCAAGAGTTTGGCATCTGCTTTCCCCACCAGGAGGTTTTGTAGCCGAGGGGTTTGTGGAGGAAGAATTTGTCATTGCATGGTCTCCTGCCTCTCCCTGACCACATTCAAAGTGTATTTTGTAAAAGCCCTTTTGTTCTGTCCGGTGTCACGTACTCACCCTCAGATGAGGCAGACTGGCTAATTAAGTCATGAAAAGCCTCTGGTCCCAGATTACTGTGCAGATACAGTAGTTTAAAGGGATAAGAATTTTGCTTTTCCTTTGAAAAAAAAAATCTGAAATATAGTACAGGTGTAGGAACACCAAAACACAAGATGTCAGTGCAGCAGTGTCTTTATGAATTATTATGCACTGTAGAACATCACCTATGTAAAGCGTGCAGCTAGGGAAAACAACAGCATCAAGGTCAAGGAAAAAGAGAACTTAGAGGCAACAAAAAGGGAGTCAGAAAAGGTCTAGACCTTGTCAAAGCATAACACTACCATGACCTCAGCTCTGATGAAAATTCCCTGCAGTACAAAACTACAAACCACAAAGTCACTGGACACATGGGAGGAGTGGGATGATTTACACTTAAAGCTTGAGAGTGTGGCTTAAGGGACCCTCCGGGTCAGCTGTCCCAAACAACCTCTGCCCCTGCAGCTCACCAGCACTGTAGGGGACATGGTGGTTTAGCATCCTCCCCTCAGGCTGCCGCTATAATTAGTAGAGAAGTGCAATGACTAATTGAAGGTGTAATTTTACGTGTTGACTGCCACAGACCCTGATCTTTCCCTGTCTGTCTGCAGCGCTCCTGCCCCGTGCTGCACCTGAATCCCTCCCCAGGCTCTGATGGGGCTGTAAGAACCCCAAACAAGATTTCAGATTGCTTCTCCTGAGCAGCTTTGCTGGCTCTGCATTTGTAATCTCATATATGACAAGTGTGGAATCTCCTGTTGTGAACTACCTTTACACAGAGCTCTAACACAAATCACATGCTTGAAAGGCCAGGTAATCCTGTCACTAATCCACTTGGGACAGGACAGCAAGGACTTCAAGCCTATTGTTGATGTCATTTGACAAGATCTGTGGGTGACTGGGATGTCATTGTCGCAGTTCAGGAGCTTCTGCTTTGCCAGCTGCTCTCTCTCTTGCTGTTTTGAACCAGCTCAGTACCAGTACCTTGATTGCAGCTTAGAGGCAAATGAGCACTGAAACTGGTGGGGACAACCTTATCCAACTTTATCTCACTGAGGTGAGATAAGGTGTGTGCACACACCTGTCTGCTGGTTTTCTGACACCTGCTTCAGCACAGACACCACATCAATTATGGCTTCTGAAGTCAGGACCCAGGAATGTGCTATCTGTGTCTGTAACTGCTGCAGCTTTCATTAAGCTTAGAAACTACATGTAGCATTGGATGGTGGTTAATCAGGCAAGATTTCTCTGTTACTGCTCCCTGGACTAGTACAATGTGCAAGTGAAGCTACGTGTGATGCCTGTGCCGTGAGTGTCCACATTGGCAGTGTTGTAGCTGCTACCACAAACATGAGACTGCTGTAATGATTTTAATGAAATAAGCCCATTTGGTACAATCATGAAATATAGTTTGTCAGTGTTGATAAACTCAGCTGATGTTGGAAAGTACACAGCACAGACTGCCAAGGCCAATATGTCCTGCTTTCTGGAAAAAATAGCAATTTTCAAGCAATACTGAGCTAATAGTATTTTCCAGATTCTTTTGTCTTTAAAAATCTCATGCCAGTTAACTTTGGGTGCAATTCTAGAGACATGTAATCACTAAAATTCTGCCCTTTTCCAAGGCTGTAAGAAAAATATAAAAGATATCCTTTCCCCAGCTTTTTACCTTCATTTTTTCCCACATCACACCAGGTGCCTTAGGCTAAAGTTCATCTCACTGCAGTCTTGTTCCAACACTCATAATTCTTTGATGACTTGAGACATTTTGTGATTCTGGCTGGCCTGAACTGTTTGTCCTTTTCAATCCTGGATGCCAGGCACTGCAGCAAGACACATCATTCAGCTGTAAGAGACCATAGCACGTGCTCTGAACAAGGACCAGAAACTGCTGGTGTTTGCATCTCTTGGGACAGTAATTCCTAAAGCGTTTTTGGGGTTGTAAGGACCTCAGTCTATGGTGTGTGAAGGGGTTTTTGGTGTCACACATACTAAGCAATCCCTCAAAGTATTATTCAAACTTTCTCAAAGCTAGCAAAACCTCTCAGGCTCCATAAATCAAGAACTATAGGAAGGAAATAATGTTTAACATTCCTTGGAGGGAAGAAAGTGTATCCTGCAAAAACCTCATTACTTGGGAACTAGAGTCTGCAAATGTTTTGTCTAAGTAAATTCAGCAGCCAAAGGATAGTCAAGTTTCAAAGGATCTATAGAGATCCCAGTCCATCCCCTTCCTACAGGGTAAGACCAATAAAATTTGTTGCTGTCATCCTTGGGAGATGTGTGTCTAAAAAGTTCCTGAAGAGCCCAGTGGAGCATGCAGGACATGGGAGCCATTAAGGAATGTGCCAGGCTGGAGGCTGAAGGCCCTGTTAGATGTTACAGCCCTCAGGTTCACTGCTCAGCTGTGTCAGTGCCAGGGATGACTCACTCTCCTGCTGACCCAACATGGAACAGTGCCAGTCCTCCTGCAGAGCAATCACACTAATTAATCCTCCCAAGGAGTGCAGATAATTGAGTGGCTTCTTCATATGCAGATTCCTTTAATTTCTGTTTGTCCAGACTTCTGTAATTTCTCTGGGTCCTCAGTTAAGATGCTCCTGGCACAGTGAAATATCCCAGAGAATTTTTGGGTGGGATATTACCCAATTTTTCAAACTTTTGAAGCAACACACACAAAGGATGGATTACAGAATTCTCCATCGCTTGGGATCCCTGAATGAGTCATGGATGTCTTTATAAAAAGCATAATCCAGTTCAGCCCTTAGGCAGACTCCTGGTAGAGGATACAGTGGGTGAGGTTTGACATTTGTGTTATGTGGGAGGTCTGTAAGCATCTCCAGTTTTTGAGATGCAACTCCCCAGCGCAGCCTTTCAACCTCTCCCATTTTACCTTTCCCTTCATTTCTCTCATAGGGAAAAACAAAATGCAGGACCTTGCCAGACCTGCCTTGCCATGCCAGAGATTGGGAATGTTGAGCTCAGCTACAGTGGCACTTCCTGGGAAAAAATCTGCCCAGTCCATCACTGCCCCATTCCTGCATCCCCTGGGCTGGGAGAAGACAACCTGCCCTCCTCCAGCCACACGCTTGGGCCAGTCTCCACCCAGTCCAATGGCCAGGTGCCAGCCAGCTGCCAGGACTCACAGCAGCACCACCTGTACCACCCCTGCAGCCAGGAGGAGTCCCGAGGCAGCTACAGCCTGCCCTCGCTCCCTGGGCATGGCGAGAGGCCCGTGCTGTGTTCCCACCTCTCCAGTGGTGATCTTGTGCCAGCCTCCCACCCCGAGGCCTCGGAAACGCCCTGGAAGCAGTGGTCCCCCGGGCAGCGGCGGCCGGTGCAACATCACGTTGTCACAGTCAGGTAAGAGGCACAGGGAGGGCGGCTCAAGAGAGCATCTTCCAGACTCGGTGGGGGCAAGTGGGAGGGATGAGCAGGGTCTGAGCTGTGATGGATGAAACGTGGGTTTGCTCTTCAGCTTGGGGCAGTAGCTGCTCCAAAACACACGGAAGGATCCAGTTGGCTCTCCACCTCTGTGTGGGCGTACAGAGAGCAGCCATTCCCATGCCAGGGAGAGGTGGGATTTCCTTCTCAAGGGAGTGGCTGGCTAAAGCCAAGGTCGCTCAGTCACTCCTAGGTCATGCAGCTGTGAATAGGCCCATCTTCCTTTACCTCTGTATTTGCTCCCTTTGCACTCCAAGCCACCCAGCTGCCAGTCCTTTATCTTGGCAGAGTTCTCAGTGGTGGGAATAGAGTTTGTTCTTTTCCTGCCCTCACAGAAGCTGCTGCCAGTGCTGGGAGGGAGTGGCAGCAGAGGGTAATAAGCACTGGCTACAGCTGAGCAGTGAGACATACAAAAGGAGGGAACATTATTTGGCTTTCCAGGTTGGGCAGCAACCAGTGTATGAATTCTTTGTTGTCCATGACAGAATCCATTTGTATGCAGTGCCTGGGTAACAAGAGCCTGAGCTACAACCTCTGCTCCTTCCAGCCAGCACCATCCTTCCTCCTGAGTGTGCCTTTTAGGGTCCACTCCTGGCACAAGAGATCGTGATCCCTTCACTGCTGTAGCCATAGCCACTGAATCCTGATAAAAGATGGCACAGGATTCCTTTCTTGCCTGTGTACAGCATTGCAGTGTTAGGCACAAAGGCCCTTTAGAGTCTCATTTTCCAGCCATTTACACAGGATTTAATTTGCTTGTGTTTGTGTAGAGGAACTGCAGTCAAAGGAGCCTGAGTCTTTTTTATGAATCGTTTTCCTGGATCCTTTTCCTGGATCTTTTTTCACTCATGTGCTATCAACAAAATTACCAACCACATCCTCTGTAACAGGTTATTTAAGTAGGAAGCACAACTGGACTGTAAATCCCTGGCAGAGTGTGCAGCACCAGCAGTCAGAAAAGTGATAACATAATAATGCCAGAATGAGGTTTTTAATCCAAGCAAATCTGCTTGAAGAGCTATTGTGAGGGAATTAGCACAGGATGGGCAGTGTACTGCTGGAGAGAGACCTCGCTTTGATAATCTGGGGAGGCTTTTGATCTGCTCCTCTCTGTCCCGAATCTACAGAGCATTAGCGTGACGAGCAAAACACAGAATCATTTACTACATGAGCCACCTGGAGTGACTCTGCCATGGGGAGCTCTCCTCCACTGCTTCTCCATTTCTCCCACTCATAACAAGGCTAGGAAGGATGAGCTGCCTCAAGGTTGGCTGCTGCAAGGAGGGGGGACCATCTGCCCAACACAGATATTGGAGTGCAGCAGGACCTTCTCCCAGGCTAAGCAGGAGTGTAGGAGGGTGAGAGGAGGAGGGAGCACTGGCTGGGCAGAGCCTGGCACAGCTGTGGAAGGAGGTGGGAGCAGTTCTCTGGAAGCTGTGACCAAGCCAAGGCCGTGCCAGACTGGGGCATGTTTCAAGGGGACATTTCAGTGCAGAGAGAGCAGAACAAAAGGTCCTGGAGATACCTGACCCAACAAGATGCAGCTTTTCTGCCAGGATGCTGGTGGAAGGCTTGTCCTCAGAGATTCATTAACAAACTTTGGATCCCCCGGGGAAGGCTTCTTTATTCCCCCCCTTAGAGCCCTTCAAGTAGGAGTAACAAATGCTCCTCTGTGAAGAAAATCCAAATCAAATATTTTTAGCAGCTCCACTGGCTTTCTGCTCTTATAGTCTGAAAAGACAGTCCTTGGAGGGACCCAGGAAACAAATGAGTCACCTTTTTGGTGAGCTGAGCTAAAGAGAAAATAAAAACTAACTATAGTTGTTGCTAGCCCAGCTCATGAGACTTGAAAAAGAGGTTTGCTTTGTCAAGAAACTCTTTAGGAAGTGCAGGAAAAGCACTTAAACCAGACAGATTTTAATGAATTTCTATAGGCCTGCATTGCTAATGTCCAGTACTCTCTGGAAGGTTTTCTGAGAGGGACTAAAGGAGTGATTATATGGCTTCCCATCCTGTTTGGTTAAAATGGGAGAGGAAAAAGCTCTATTATTCATTAAACTAATTCACACAGTGACAGAACTGTGTCAGCACTGGCTCACCTTGGTGCTTACAGTGCTGCAAGGGTTAATCTGCTCAGGGATCAGCCCAGCACTGGGCTTCCCAGGAAAATAATAAATTAACACATCTTTTTTCTTTTCTGTCTGCAGACATGACAAAGCTTTCAGGATGCCAAAAAGGTATGTTTAACAGCAAAAGCTTCTTGTCCTTGTACCCTGTGATCAGTGCTCTCCTGTCCTGCTATTAGGAGAAGCAGAGTGCTACTGCTGGTGACATCCCAGCAGGGCTGGCTCCAGAGGCGAGGTCAGCGCTCCTGGGGCTTTCCACTCCTTGGAAAAATCTCCATTTGCTTGTGAGATCAATTTAACCTGCATTAATGAATAGTAACGCTGTCTCAGTAGCTGTTCTTGGGCAGGTGCCTGGCTCTAACCCATACAGTAGCTATATATATATATATATATATATATATATAAAATAATTCTCTATATGTGTGTGTGTGTGTGTGTGTATAGTGTGTGTGTGTATATATATATATATATATGTGTGTGTGTGTGTGTGTGTATGTGTGTGTAAGATTAATCCAGCTTGTCTTATCAGAGGAGCAATAAGAAAAAGAGCCCATCCATGAAATAAACTCATCTTTTCAAAAGACAGAAAATTTTAAATACATTTATCAAAATTAAAAGAATTTGATTGCCTTCTACTTCTGTTTAAAATCTGACTTTTGTAAACTATTGCTTCTGGATGGTTTGGATAAGCACCTTCTGTCATCAGTGACTGCAGCTGATTTTTTTTTTGTGCTTTTTTCTGGTAATTGGACATGGAAATATCCAAAATAGCCTCCAGAAATTAAGTACTCTAATGAGTGAAGAGCAGTTTTGATCATTTTTATAGCAAAGACTTCATCTATGAAAACAAACTTGATAAGGCAATTGTAAATTGAAAAAAAAAAAGGCAAAATAACAAAAAAATCAAAAGTCATGTGAAAAGCTGCTTGAAGTGCTTGTGATGACTTCTAATTATGAAATAGCTGCAGTGGAGTCCCAGGCAAAAGGAGGGAAAGAGCAGGCAAGGAGAAACATTCCATCTCAAATAAAGTTCATAACTATTCCACTTGCCTTCACAAATATTTGTCAGCTATTTTTGAACAAAGAATTTCTTCTATTTCAGAAGTACATCAAAACACAAAAGAACTAGCCTGCCAAACCAGAGCAGGAACCCATTCTGCTATCTTACATCTCAACTGATATTTCCGAGGAAGACAAAAATCTTGACACAGTAAAATTTGCACTGGTAAAAAATGTGGGAGAGTAACTTTCATAGATCATCCTATATGTGAGACAGTTTGTCCCAAAGGAAAAACAGAACTTGGAGAGAAAAATTTATACAAGCTCCTTAAGAACAAAAGTAACTGACAAATAATACTTGGGCCAGAGTAAGCTGCTTCCCTGGAAGGGTTTTGATGTCATCAAAATTTTGTGATACATCATTAAAATTGAATGTATTCTAGTGAATATGTATGAATTTAAAGCAGTGTCTAAATACACTAATTTAGACCAATGACAGTGGGCTTGCTTGGGTCAGTTACCTTCAAAGACTCTTTAGAATTATCCAAAGATTTCTCAGGGTCCAGTTTGGAAATCTGTAGCCTAAACTGTTGCAGCCACCAGCTGACATTGCACAATCTGGGGGAAATTAAGAGGCTCTTTCTAAATGCAATCTTTGAACTTAAATGTTTAAAGCTTCATTTTGCTTGAGGACTCAAGAGTCTGGTTTTTATTATTTCTGATTGAAAAAGCTGGAAAACGCAGAGAGGCAAAATGTAATTACCCGAGTTAATTAGAGCTGCCTGCAAATATCCAGTTAGAGGTGTAATATGTTCATTAATAGCTGCACTAGAGCCTCCAAGCTTCACAGTAAATAACTGTGCAAACCAGAGAGCCTGATTTTTTCCTTCCAGTTACTCACAGCTCATTGGCTCAACAGCAGGTTTTGTGCTCAGAGCAGAAGCATCTTACCAGCTGCATTTTCTCTCCTCCTGCTGTGTGCAGTTACTCGCAGCTGATGGCGGAGTGGCCGCTGGCCGTGCTGGTGCTGTGCTCCGTGGCGGCGGCGATCTGCACTGCGGCTGGGCTGCTGCTTGGGAACCTGCCTGACTTTTCAGAGCCCCTAATGGTAAGTGCCTACAGCTCAGGGATCAACAGGAATGTAAGGAAAATCCACGCCCAACCAGTGATATCAATCATCCCTTCAAGATGAGCAGAATGTGCCAGTCCTGCACAGCTGCCCCTGACACACAGGGAGAACACAGCCCGTGCTCATCCCTGAGCCACGCTGTGCACTCCCACCAGTGCCCTCACTCCAGTGTGGAGACAATGCCAACACAAACTGGGATTGCTCCCTTTGCTCCCTTTCCAAGGCTGGAAGGCTGGGATTGCCCACAGTGAATAGCTAGGCTTGGCAGAGACCGGATATAGGAGCTGGCTTTGGCTCCTACAGTCTGTGCATGAGGCTTTTGGAGAGCATGCCCTGTTCTGAGCACTATGCACATGGAATGTTTTCCATGAGGAATGCCACATTCCCTAAAATCATCCCTGCCTCTGGCTCATGGAGGAATCTTGAGAAAATAAGAATACACTAGAGTTTGTCCACAAAAAGGAGAATTGGTGCCATTTCTGTAAGGGACTACTACACTTAAAAAGGAGGAGAAATTCTTAGGAGATCAGGGAGAGATAATTGCAGCCATTGTTGACAGGAAGGGAAAGAGAAGGGGAAAGGGAAAGGGAAAGGGAAAGGGAAAATGTTCATATTTTTTCTCTTATCTCTGGGATGCAGTATTTCCAGGGAAAGTTCAATTTTTGTATGTCTCCAAGATGCAGTAATAGTCTCCTACAGTTTCCATGTGCTGGAGGAGGCCTAAGGACAGCTGAGCTGTGACAAAGCCCTTTTCCTTGGTGCAGGGTTTTGAGCCACGGGACACTGACATTGGCAGGAAGCTCATTGTGTGGAGGAATATCGAGAGCCATACAGGCTACAAGAAGACTCTTTCCCTTTCTCCTTATGCCAAGAAGAAAAGGTATTTGAGCTTGGTTTGGGGGATTTGAGGAACATGTTGGTTGTAAAGTCACATATTCAATATTCCAAAATATTATGTGAATTCCATACATCCTATGCTTAAAAGCAACTGAGGCATTGGAGGGTTTGAAGTCCTTGTGTCTGCAATGGATTTAGGCTCCCTATTGCTGTGTCTGGCACCAGAGCCTTGTCAGTGAATGTAACTCCCAGCCAGACACTCTCTTGTTAATAATCACAGTTATTAACAATAATCTGCCCTCTTGCTAGCTATGATGACCTTGGCATTGGCAGAGGACAGAAGGCTGCTCAGGGAGAACAAGCAGCAAGGACACGGAGAATGGTGGAAACCATCTATGGAGCAGATGGATTCTTCTGTGGTCCCCCAGGTGACTGAAATCTTGATGAGGCAGTAAATACTGCACACCCAGAACTCAACTGACAGAACTGTCAGCGTTCAGGACACAGGGAATACTCTGAATTTGCTCTAAGCAAGCAGTGTGTGCAATTCCTCCTCTGAGAGCTCTGACAGTGCCCTCCCAGCACTTCATACGTCAGCGGTCACAAAAGGCTGGTTCAGAAATTCTGAAGAGTTATTTCTCCTTCTTAACTCTTTGCCATATTTCTTGTTTTCCCTTTAGAAATATACTTTGCAAGCACACATTAAAGGACCAATGTTTTCACCATTTACCCATATCAAAAGTGAATACTCTGAAAAAACAGCACATGCCCCGCTTGCTGTCTGCTCCCTCCCCTTGTCTGCTCCCTCTCCCTCTCTGTTCCTTCCTTCTTTTCTTCTTGAAAAATGTACATAGCAGTAAAACCTGGAGACAAAACCAGAAAACTCCAACAGCCCCCAGATTTGTCCCAAAATGGGCACTAGTAAGTAGAAAGAAGAACAGCATTAAGATATTTTTGTTCTGTTCCCTGCCTTCTATCTACCTCTGGATACAAGTCACACACCAAACCCACAGGTCCTTGGGGGTTTTTGGCTGAGCTCAAGCTCCTCCTTTGTTCCAGGGATGGATGCAGAACCAGATGCCAGCAGTCACTAAAGGCAAGCTGACATTTGATTTTGAAAATGCCCTGATGCTGCTGACCTATTTCAAGGGGCAGGGGTGAGGTCACACAAGGCACATGCTCACTAATGTCTTGTGTCCGGCTTCCCTCCAGGGAGCCCTCCAGAGCAGTCCTACAGACAGAGATATATATTTATTTTTTCTGTGAAGACAGACTCTACTTCAAACAGCCTGGCTGATTCATCTTCATTACCTCATTTTATGATTTTTTTTCCTTCTTCTTTATTTCAGAAAAGAGCTATTCCCAGCTGGTATTTATGTCCACAACTGCTGGGAGCTTATGGAACTTGCAAGCAATTCAGTCTATGTGTCAAATGGAACAAGACAAGGTCAGTGATGGCAGGAAGAACACATGTACAGGCTGTCTCTTTTCTGTCTGCTGCAATCTTTGATGTCTTGCTGAGAGGATGCCAGACAAAAAACAGGCTATGCAACAGGTTTCACCTGGAGGATTCCAAAACATTTCACCTACTCGGCAATATGGGGATGATCCCACCTGCCAGTTGCAAATTCAACAAGAATAAATGGAGACTGAACAGGAGCTGGTCCAGAAGCTAAAGGTGTCCATCAGAAGCTGCTGAGGATTTTGGGCAGCAGAACATAATTACAGAAATTGAGCTACCAGCTTGGAGACTGGTTGCAAGTTTTGTAAGTGGAAAGTTTAATTGGATGAGCTGTATTTGCTATAGGAGCCAAAATTTCAAATCTGCAGTTATAAAATATAAATAATGGACAGGGTTTAATTTTTGCAAAAGGCTACCAACTTTCCAAAACTTTGGTGTTTGGGATTTATCCCTGGGAGGATGGCCAGGGATCGGTGGTACACCTTGCATAAAGAGGAAAGAGGGAAAAGAGGAGAGGAGAGGAGAGGAGAGGAGAGGAGAGGAGAGGAGAGGAGAGGAGAGGAGAGGAGAGGAGAGGAGAGGACAGGACAGGACAGGACAGGACAGGACAGGACAGGACAGGACAGACAGGACAGGACAGGACAGGACAGGAGAATTACTGCAGTGAGTAAGGAACACTGAGGCTGCAAGAGAAGGTCTGACCTGATGCCCCCTCGTGTTTTTCAGATACGCTCCCACGTGCATTTTAGAGACCTCTGCCAGCGCACTGAAGCCAATGAATGCTGCCCGAGCTGGTCCCTGGGGAACTACATTGCTGTCCTGTACAACAGGTCTTCATGTCTGGAGATAACCCAAGGGGACATCTCCCACACCCTGGCCCTGCTCCGTGCCTGTGCTCCAGACTACCACCGAGGTGTCCTCACTCCCTCCTGCATAGGGCCCGAAGCTGCCAGACAGAAACACTCTCAGTGTGCCCAAGTCCCAGAAAAATGTACCCGCTTCAATGCCATCTACCAGCTGCTTCACTTCCTGGTTGACAGGGACTTTCTCAGTCCCCAGACAATGGAGTACCAAGTGCCCTCTCTGAAATACAGCCTGCTTTTCCTGCCTACAAGAAAAGGTGCATCTATGATGGGGATCTACTTAGACAACCTTGAAACCTGGGATCTGTTTGATAACTACACATCTATCACTGGAATGGACCTGGGCCTTAAACAGAAACTATTCCAGCACTACCTTTTACTCGATACTAAGTATCCAGTCCTGGCAATATTAGCTATTTTTCTAAGCATTTCTTTTTATTTACGCTCAGTGTTTATTACCCTGATGGTCTTGCTCGCTGTTGTCAGTTCTTTGATGATCTCCTACTTCTTGTACAAGGTGGCCTTCAGATTCACCTATTTCCCTTTTGTAAACCTGACAGCAGTCATCATTCTCAGCAGCATTTGTGCCAACCATACTTTTGTCTTCTTCGACCTGTGGAACCTCAGCAAGAGCCAGAACCCTTCCGCCGGGCTTGCTCAGTGGGTGAGTCAAACCATGCACCATTTTGCCTATCTCATGCTGGCCTCGTGCTTCACAACTGGTGCTGCCTTCTACGCCAGCTACATCAGCAACATCACAGCCATCCGCTGCTTCGCTGTCTACATGGGCACCTCGGTGCTGGTGAACCTGGTTTTCATGATGACCTGGCTGCCCTCTTCGGCCGTGCTCTACGAGCGCTACATCGCAACGACCTGCGTTTACAAGCCAGAAGCCTACTGGAACAACAGCAGCCACAAGAGAGTGGCTCTCTCTGTCCATTACATCCTCCGGGCTCTCCAGAACACACTGTCTGAAACCTCCAAGCTGCTCTTTGAAAAGCTTCTGCCTTGCGGGGTCATCAAGTTTCGGTACATCTGGATCTGCTGGTTTGCTGCCTTAGCCATAGGAGGTGCCTACATTTCCTGTTCCAACCCCAAACTCAAACTCCCGACTCTGGAGACATCGTCCGTCCAAGTGTTCAGGCTGAGCCATCCCTTTGAGAGGTACGATTCCGAGTACTGCCACCAGTTCATGTTTGAGAGGCTGGAGCACGGAGAAGGGCAGCGTATGCCTGTCACCGTGGTCTGGGGCATTCTGCCTGTGGATAATGGGGACCATTTCAATCCAAAAAGCAATGGCACCTTAGTGACAGACACCACCTTTACCGTCCAAAACCCTGATGCCCAGAAGTGGCTCCTCAAATTCTGCCAAAAAGTGAAGAACAAAACTTTCTATTACCCTGATGCAGAACAGAAATCTACTGTGTGCTTCATGGAGGAGTTCCTCAGGTGGATGAACAGTCGCCAGTGCTCCCAGCGAGACCACAGCTTCAACCTTTGCTGTAACCAGTTCTCCTTCCCTTACAGAAGTGAAGTCTTCCTGCACTGCATCAAAATGATGCTCCTGGAAGAGGGCAGGGAAGGGGCAGAAACATATGATATGGGCCTCAGGTTTGATGGGGAGGGAAATGTCGCTGCCTTAGTGCTGCAGTTTCAAACTATCTATCATTATACCTTCAACTACAGCAGAGCCAAACAATTCTATGAGGAAATCAGCCTCTGGATAACAGAGGAAATGAAAACTGCCCCTGTGGGGCTTCAGAACGGATGGTTTACCAGTAAACTAGAGCTGTACAACCTCCAGCACAGTCTCAGCACAGAAACCATGGTGGTCATGGGGCTCTCCATAGCCATTTCCTTCGTGGTGCTGCTGCTCACGACCTGGAACGTTCTCCTTAGCGTTTTCTCCGTTACTGCCATTGCAGGCACTGTCCTGGTAACCACTGGCCTCTTGGTCCTCTTGGAGTGGCAGCTCAACGCAGTGGAGTCTCTCTTCATTTCAGCTGCAGTAGGTCTCTCTGTTGACTTCACTGTCAACTACTGCATCTCCTATCACCTGTGCCCCCATTCCGACCGCCTGAGCCGAGTGGCCTTTTCCCTGAAGCAGATGAGTTGTGCCACAGCCATGGCAGCTTCTGCTCTCTTCTCTGCAGGGGTCATTATGCTGCCTGCCACGGTCCTGGCATACAGGAAGCTGGGCATATTCATCATGATGATCAATTGTATCAGCTGTGGGTTTGCCAGCCTCTTCTTCCAGTCGCTCTGCTGCTTCTTCGGCCCGGAGAAGAATTGTGGGCAAATCCTCTGGCCTTGTGCCCACACCATGAAAGACTACTCTGATGACTCCGGGCCAAATGGAAACTTTGCCTGTGGGGGCAGTGAGAAGCAAAACCGGTTGCGGAAGGTCCAGGAGTCCAACACTGCAAACGAGCAATATGAGCTCCAACCCTTGTCCAGGAAACTCAGCGACAGTTTTGACAACAGCACTTCCACAAGCAAGCTGTCCAACCGGCCCTCTGTGCTCTCTGAAGACATACAAGTTGAAGACAACAGATGCCCTCGAGTGGGAACACACCCCTCCCTGGAAAGAGAGAGACAGAGTCTGCAGGACACGCTCGGAGACCAGCAGGTCAGCCTGTGCCAGTGTCCCGCCTTGCAAACTTCCTCTCCTTACAAGCACAGCACCTCAGAAACAGAAATTCACAGGGAGAGACTCTGCCGAGATTGCCGCTGTCAAAAGTATGGTCTGAAAGCATGGGATGGGTCTGCACTGGACCACATCCAGCCAGCTGGCATGAAAGAAGAAGGGCAGCTCAATAAATCCCAGTGCTCCAGTGACACTGCCCAGCAGCAGTCAGATTATACCTCAGACCACAGCCCTCTCCCTGCTGCTGACATCTACAAAATTCACAGATGCCTTTGTTCTCTTGGCAGCTCTTTTGATATGCTCAACATCTCCAGCGAGACGTCAATCAGCGATTTCGAGCAGGGCCTGAAGCTCGCTGAATCAGCCAGTTCCTGTCCCGATGCCTTAGAGCTGTCTGACTCCTACGGTAACGCCGAGCGAGGTTACCTGAACGGGAAGAGAGATACCCTGCGGCTGGACCTGAGGGAGACTGTCTTTGATGTCTCTCCAGCTGCATCACAGCAGAACAGCTCTTCGTGGAAAAATCGGTTTGGATTGGGGAACGAGGGGCCGGTCGTGCTGCCCAACAGCCAGCCAGACATGCCTGATGTCTGGATCAAACGATCCAGTGCACAAAGTTCTGGTTACAACAGCTGAGACCTCGCAGAAAGCAAAGCTGCTGCCAGGGAAAGGGGAAGCCTGAATGTCTTTAGAGCTGTAAATATCAATTTTTTCCTCCCACCTCTCCTAGAGCTGAGACTGAGACTATTTCTTAGTATTTCAGCTGTGTAAAACGTGTGTTTTCACAGGAATCAGCAGATCTGATGCCAGTGAGGATGTGAGAGCCATCATGATGGACTACAAGCCCTTTTGACTTCCAGTGTGTGGTGCCATGTTCACAGCTGTTCACAGGACTTACCGAGTACACCTGGTTTGTCATTTCCTACAAGGTGATTAGGTTTTGTTTGCTTGAGATAAATAATGAAGCCCCCCAGGTATTTAATGACAGAGAAAGAGAGCTCATGTAAAAAAAAAAAAAAAAAAAAATCCCAAAACTGAACTACTGAAAATCTAGGTATCAAGTGAAGTGTGTTGTGAATAATAAAAAATAAAGTATTTAATTTTCTATTTTATGCAAAGTCCAGATCTACAGACCCCAGCAAAATAGCTCAGATATTACAAAAAGTCCTGTCAAGACTTCTGAGTTGACACAGCCTCTTCCTGACTGTGGAGGAGGCTGCAGAATCCAGCCCAAATCTATTTCCAGTAACAACTTCTGCTTGTTTTATCTAAAGGAATTCTAATACTGCCAAAGATTTTCAGTGTGAATTTCCTCCTTGAGGGATTAAGTCCTTGTCCCCCCCAGACTCAGGTGCCTTGTTGTGTCCTCTTTACAGAGTGTTTCCACTCAAGGCATTCCCCTCAAACATGCAACTTTTTAAAATTCACATATCTGGTGAATCTTGAATTTTAGGGTTCTTCCCCTCTCTACCAGAAACAAACAGGAAAACAAACATTTATTTGCCCTTATTTGTTGAAAAATAAAACAGTCTCTCTACAAGTTGACATACAATAAATGCTTATAAGAACCTTTCCTAAAATCTGTGTGATGCTTCATTGTCACCAAGAGCACTGTGCTTATTCATCTTTTAAGTGCCCAATATATTTTCCAAAGGGAAATACACATCTTTAAAATACTTATTCTTCTGACATCCACGAGTTATCCCTGTGCTGTGGGAGACAGACAGCAACTCCCTGATATCCATTAGGGACATGGACTTTTAAAGCTAATACCAGAGTTTGAAACATGTCAAACATGTCAGTTGCGTGGTTCTGTATTTTTCACGTTTCAGTTTTAGGGTTTTATTTTGAGATTGTCATAGTGAATGTTCAGATGGGTATTTAGGCAGCCAAAGCCACCCTCAGGCTGGAACTGCAGCATCCTCCTCCAGGAGCTGCTCGCCTTTGCTATTGGGAGAGATTGCCCATCCATTAAGAAAACTATGTTAGCAAACACTACAAAAAATGTCTTTAAGTCGGGAAACATTTCATACAGAAGCCTCATTTCACCTTGCAGCATTAGAGGACAATTTTAGTACCTCACACACCAACAGACCGGCACCCTTACAGCTTTTGACTCCTGCACGTCCGCACAGACGGCCACAAACCCCTTGATCTTCGGGCTTCGAGTGCCCAAACCACAGGGTGAGGCAGTGAGAAGCAGTGGGAAGCAGTGGAGGAAGGAAAGAAGGAAAGAAGGAAGGAAGGAAGGAACTGCGCTCCGCCTTTCCCTGAGGGCAGGAGCCTCGCGCGCGGCTGTTGCCCCCATAATGGCGGCCAACGCCTACCCTGAGGGAGGGGGCGCGAGGCAGAAACGGCGCGAGCGAGAAGCGGCGCGAGCGCCCACGCCCTCAATCCCCGCCCCGTGCGCTCGCTGCCTGCGCCGCCCCCCCCCCCCCCCCCCCCCCCAGCCCCGCTCGCGCATGCTCGGACCCGCCCAACCGTCCCGCGCGCTCCTGTTTGAACTCCTGAGGGGAGCGCGGCCGCCATGGACGGGCGGCTCTCCCGCATCCCCGTGCACACCCGGTTCCACCGCCCCGAGCCGTCCGCAGGTGAGTGCGGGGCACGGACGGGCACCCGGGGGGGCACGGCTGGCACGGCTGGCACGGCTGGCGGGGTTCGGCCGAGGGGTGCAGCGGAGCGCCGGCTTTAGGGTGCTCCATCGCTGCCTGGCTACGTGGTGGCTGTTCCAAAATCTAATTACAAGCTTTATTCCACTGTTTGGTCCCTGTTTAGGACTTAAGTTAACGCTCAGCCTGCTGTGTCTACCCTCCACCGGCTAAAGGCAGCGGCCCCTTGATGCGAAAGATGCTTCATTCACAGTCTCTTTTCTAAATATTTAAACGCTGCTTACAGCACTTTATAGCATTTTATAAGCGGAAGGCACCCAGGATTAGCGTTAAAAACATGGGCGCTGAGCTGTATCGGTGGAAACTCTGCGTTGCTCTAATGTAAATGTGCGCATGGGTATTTAATTTGAAAAATACTTAACTTGAGGGAGAAAAAGCAACTTCCTAAACTCACTGAGTGAACAAAGCTTTATATACTTAAACAGTTGTGATTTAAGAGAAATAAACTCTACATAAAAAGCTAGTTTTCTACGTTATTTTAGTAGCTATTCACTCGTAGCAAAATATGGAGGTCTCTTAACAGAATTTCATGGGCTGTGTTTGTTTTGCTTCCAGCATTGAACAACAACCTTGTGGCACGATGTCTGCTGGATGTTGAGACTTTCTTTATTGTGTATTATCATTTCAAGTTCTCATTAGTGCTAGCCTGGTGATTGTATTTTAACACTGTATACATCTGACCTGTTTCTGGCTTATTCTGGACCCTTGGTCCTGGGTAAAACTTGAAGTCTACTCTTAGTTACTTCTGCCTCTACTTCTATGTAGAAGTCTCCGTTCTAGCCAGATATAACTGCTTTACCTTAAAGGCTTAAGAGACCTTAAAGCAGGTTACTTCTAGTCTGTGGTGTTTTCACAGCTGTCTTTTTCTCACAGAATTGCAAATGAATTTTCTTTCGAAGAGAAAATTTGTCAGCACAACATCAGAGCCAGGGCTCAGCGTGGTTCCCAGTCTTCACTTTACCTCAAACGTTCCAGCAGACAGTGTCTTCAAGCCTGCAAACCAAGGGTAAATCAAAGCAAAATATTGATGGATTTATTTGGCAGATGTCCTAAAGATGGCTCATTTTGCACATTTTGTCAAACTAACAGCCTTGGTGATCTGCAAGAACATTGTAGTCTTCTGGTAATTTTATTTTATCTCTCTTTTAAGGTTGCCTAAGTCTGAGAAGAAAGTGGAACCAGTTTCAAAGAAGATAGTGGCAAGACGGTATGTGCCTCCCATCTCTGTTAGTTGTCCTTGTGCTGTGGTGTTCTCCTGTGAAGGCTGGTGATGAGCTCTCATCCATGTGCAGCTTTCCTGCCAAGTTTGCTAATTAAATCTGTTGGTCAGAACAAATGCTTAAAAAAGGTTAAAGGGAAATTAGGAGGTGTGCAACACTGGTATTTTTGCCCCTGAGTCTTTGTTCTTTAACTCCACAGCCCTCTCAGCAGATACCAACTAGAAGCAGAGCTGAAAAACAAGAATCAATTGGTGGAAACACTCAAACAACAATTAGCAAGAGCAGAGGTAAGGATAGGAGAGAAAAATAAATAAATTGTTGAGTAATTTCTGCATTCTGATCCATACAGAGTCATGTTAAGGATTGTCTTGCTTTTATTCTTGTCTTCATCAGAATGTCTTTGTATTCTTCTGGACAAGTTGTTTGAGTTGTTTGTATCTCCTGCTAGTTGTTTTCCCATCTGCTCAGCTCTGGAGAGGCCAAACTGGGAATATTTTGTCTGGTTCTGGGCTCCTGGTACAAAAGATATATGAATGTACTGGACAGAGTCCAAGAAAGGGCCACAGATGGACTGGAGGAAAGGCTGAGAGAGCTGGGACTGTTCAGGGACTTGTGTTTCAAACAGACCTGATTTTGTGGAATCAGGTTCAGAGTCAGAATTGGCACTTGATTATTCCCTGGCTCTCAGAGGTATCTCTAGGACATGCTTAGTACCACTTCTGTCACGCACAGGAGGCCCACCTGGCAACGTACAGCTGTAAAATCTCACTTTGTTTTCTAGTTCTCAATCTCTGGGATGATCATTCCTCTCATGTCACAGCTTGATTTTCTTAAGAGCCTCTGAGACTTCCTATGAAATGTTCCCAAAGCTTCTGACACTATGAGGCAGATCACCCTAATCCACATGCTTATTGATCATATTGGAGAATCGCATTCATCTTGGGAGGTTGATCAGCTTATCCAATTGCCTGGTAATATCTGGATAGTGTAGGGAATAATGCTGTGGCTTCAAGGCCTGACACACCCTTTTCTTCACAATGTTTATATGCTCCTTAGTGCATGCATTGTTTACATAAATGAGAGGGAGCACAAGAAAGGATAGAGTTGCCTAAAAGGAATTCGCCCATGATCAGATTTTTCTAGTAATTGCTCTGGTGTGTGGATGTAATAAATGTATTACTCCTGTCAAGAAGCAGGAGCAAGGACCTGCAACAGCCTCATTTGCTGTGGCGGTAGAGACAGAAGGCAATGTCTGATTCTTGGTGCCAAGTGCAGTACTGTGAATTTGTTTGTGTCAGTATTACTAAGGAGAAGAAAATCTCCTTGGGAACTTGCCTCACTTACAACCTGTGTTAACCAGGGCACTCTCAAGTTAAGGGAGTTAAAGAAGGAGAATGAGAGGCTGGTCCATGAGGTTGAGAAGCTCAAGAAAATTCAGGAGACTTGCATGACAATTTTAGAAAGCAGAAACATCAATCCTGGTAAGGAGTTTGCACTTTGCTTACATCCTGGTACTCCTTCTCCAGAATGGTTTTTTTTTCCTTTTGTTGTGACTATTCATAAGAAATTTGGACTGTGCTTCCTTTTTTAAGGAATACTGCTGGAATTCCAGGGTTTGGGGGTTTTGGGGAGTTTTTTGTGGCTTAAGTGAAGAACTGCTTCCTGTAGTAAACCCTGGCCTGGATAAACTAACTTAGTATTTCTTGCTGTAGAAAGTCACTTTGAAAAGCTGTTTGTTCTCAGAGTTATGTGTATATTAGAGGTTTACTAATGCACCTCCTGAATTCCTTACAGGCAGCACCATAGAGGAGGAGAATGAGATGCGTGCGTGCCGGGAAAAGACGACAGTAAGAAAAGCTTGAACTGGGCTTTGAGGGGTCTGTGTGCCCCCACCCTTCTCTCCTGATGCTCAAACAGCTGAGACTCACATTTATTTGCATCATATTAAAAGTCATTTTCCTTTTGACTCTTCAGATGCTAACTAGCATGGTCACAGAAGAATTGATGCTGTTTTGTCACAGAGCTGCACAAGAGAAGGAGATGCTTGAGGTAAGACTGACTCAACCTGGCAGTGAGCATCAGGCCCTCAGGGAGGTTATTTTGCCCCTCCCAATTCTCTTTTATTCCACATGAGCCAGATGAAAACCTGCGGTATTCCTCTTTTAATGTAAACACACTTGTTAAGGAAACTGTTACTCCCCTTTTAAATAGAGGTATCCACCAGCCTGGTTGTTATTCTGGAGGTCAGAAAATTGATTTGAATTGGAAACTGTTGCAGAGCAGTGACCCTGGCTAATGTCTGGGGAAACTGAGAAGTGTGCAAGCACAAGTGGCTTCAATAATTACCAATATAGAGACCAAAATAGTCATTAAATTTCAGTTCTGCAATTCTTAAGAAGACCTAGAGCTAAAATATAATTGTTATAGGAGATTTCCTATATTTTGGCCATAGATAAATTTACATTTTCCACAAGCAATCAAGGTAAAAGAAATCCCAGGTTTATCTTAGTTTAGGAGGAAGAGCTCAGATGCTTTAGGACTTGGCTTTTCTGTTCCTTACTCTGGTGTTAGTACAAAGGTGCTGTGCACTGACTTCTCCACAGACAGCCATGGCCAAGTGGAAATCAGCACAAGAGGAGAACCAGCATGCCCTGGAGAAGCACTCCGACTTCCAAGCTCAAATTAAGGAATGGAAAACCAAACTTGAAGTGCTGGGGAAGCTCCTGGCAATGTGAGGCACGAGGATGGACTGGGATTTTTGCTCTTTCACCCCTAGTTCAGTGGTCCCTGTTTGTCAAGCCGGTTCCTGCGTTTGGTGATCCAAACGCCGAGCTGTGACTGCTCCCCGGCGGGGTAAGGACGGACGGGGGGCTGAGGTAGCAGCGATGGCCGGTCAGCCTTGTGTCGGGCGTTCGCCGCTCTGCTCCGGTGTCGGGTGTTCGTGGGTTTTAGTTCAATAAAGGTGCTCCAAGGACGTGCGCTCAGCCGCGGCCGCTCCGGGAGGCGGGCGCCGGGGCGGGGCGGGGCCGCGCCTGCGCGCGGGGCTGCGGCGGGGAGCGGCCATGGCGGCGGCGGTGCTGGGGCGCGCGGCGGGCGGGGCGCGGCGGTGGCGGGCGCTGGCGGTGCCGCGGCGCGGCGGCGCGGGGCTGGCGGTGGACGACACGGTGAACGGGCTGAGCGCCGAGCAGCGCCAGGTACGGCCGGGCCGCGCCGCGCCGCGCGCGGGGGTGTGGCGGGGCGGGCGGGCGCCGATTGGCCGCGGCCGGGCCGGGCCGCCCAATCCCCGCGCGAGTGGCGGGGGCGCGGCGCCCCCGGACACGCGGCCCGCGGCAGTGACCGGCCCGCGGCCTCGCCACGGAACGCCGCACTGCCTAAGGGAACGGCCCCGGCCTCCGCCTGCGGCTGTTGGATAGGCGATAATCGGCAGAAACGTGATCGTCAAAGGAACATTTCGGTGGGGTCGCGGCACATCCTCCCAAAAGGAGTGTTGCAGCTCTCCCAGCTTGCTCTCCTGCCCAGTGGGCCGCTTAAAGGTTTAGGGTAATTCTTGGAACTCGTTGCAGGCTGCAGCTTTGCTGCAAGGGGCACGCAGGGGCAGCACATCTCTGTTCTGGTGACCAGTGAGGGGAACCAGGGAAGGGCAAGATCTGGGTCAGGGGAGGTTTAGGCTGGGTATTGGGAAAAGGCTCTTCCTCCAGAGAGTGGTCAGGCACTGAAACAGCTCCCCAGGGAATCATCATAGCCCTAAAGCTACCAGAGCTCAAGGATCATTTGGACAACGCTGTCAGGCACAGGGTGAGATTGTTGGGGTTTCTGTACAGGGCTGGGAGTTGGACGTTTCTCTGAAAACACTGGGAAAAACAAGACTCTTACGCTGTCTTTAGTGTTAGTGTGTAAGGCATTACTTTATTCTTGTCCAAGACGTGTCTGTGTGGCTGACAAAATTCTGACCTCCACACAATCCCAAGACACAAAACTTTTTCACTTACACATATTTAGCAAACAAAAGTTTATTGGTTCTGAGTTGCATCATTCTCTTTATTAATTAGTGTTCTGTCCTCTATTGGTTATTGATTTCTCACTCTTCATGCTTATCTGGCTGACTTTCTTTAGTCCTTTTATCATTTTTTTCTCAAATTGGGAGTTTCCAGCCTTCTAGGCTTGAGTCTTATCTGTGTCTTTTGGTTGCTTCAACATGTCTTTGAAGGGCCATAAATTTAAGATCCCAGATGTCCAGTCTTCACCTTCCTTAGGCTTTATTTATTGGAGTTTTTCAGGATTAGTTTTAGCAAACCTAAGGTTTCAGTGATTTAATGATCAAAGTAAGTGTCTGTGAAAAAGGAACTTAACTAATACTGACTACAAGTGGGCATGCTTACAATTAATTAAAACAGCTAATGAGACATTAGTTAGGAAAGTTATATAATTTCCAACAGACTGATGATCCTTGTGGGTCCCTTCCAGCTCAGAGTGTTCTATGATCCTTAGCTTTGCTGTGTTCTGTGTGCAGCACCAGCCAAGTGCTGACCATTCCAGATGTATTCCCTTCTGCCCCAGGGCTTGGAGTGAAGGGCAGTGTCTTCCCAGGACTGTTCCACACAGGCTCCTGCTAGTGAAACACTGGAGCTACAGCCTCACTTTCCAGACAATTCTGATGGTGCAAGCACATGGATATGTAGAATAAACTTACTTGTTCTTCTTTCTTGCTGCAGAATTATTCCTTGCCACGATTGTGTTCGTGTTTATGGCCTTATCAGCTCAAACTGACATTTCTTTGTACTATTATATTCAGCAGATGTAAAAGAAGATGCAAAATATTCATCTTGTTCCTATCTGTCTGATGGAAAAGCTAAAAAGAAAAAAAAAATCAGAAATAATCTTCAGTAATATTAGTGAAATTGTGAATTAAAGGCAATATAACTGTTATAAACTGGGTTAGGATGTCAGGGCTGCCTGTCTGACTTCATCCTCAATCTCTAATTGATTAAGACTTTTTTTATTATGGTTTTAAGCTTGTCTTAATTTATTTTAAGCTCTTTGCCCAAGTATAATGCAGTCAGCTTTGTCACAGTGGAAAGATATCTAATGTCTTTTGGGATTCTCTTTAGGTTTATAAATCTAGCAATGGAGAAAAAGCTTGTTTGCTAGTACTGGAATCCAGGGTCTGCGTGATTTTGGAAATGTAACACATCTTCTCAGTTGTAAAAAGGAGGATACTTAGGTTTTGGTGGTCAGAGAAAGACAGTGGAGTGTGGGCATATTCTGGTTTGTTGTTGCTGCCCCTTATACAGGTTCTGGTTTAACAGCTCAGGGTTTCAGTCTCTAAAACTGTTGCTTCATCAGAATTAATGTGTGGGAATAAAGAACCGAAAAGGAAAAAAAAAAACATTGTTCAATATGACCATAAAATCAAGACCAAGTTTTTAAATCTTCCTGTTAAAAACATGTAAGATACTGTATACATTTTGTTAGTATGCTTATAGACTTCTGTAGCATACATGTAAGTGTTCAGAGTATAAAATTTAGAAAAATATTTTGAGATTTTAGCACTTGGATCAATGAACATTCCTGGCTCTATCAAATTTCCTCACTGTAGAAGGTAGTAAGGTAGGTAATGTAGTTCTAGTTTGACACACAAACATGTTTTAATTAGTATCCCTGCTTATTGCAGGCATCTGCACGCCATTAAATGATGCTGTAAGCAGCTGTGGGATGGGTTAGCACATTATAAACTCAGTTCATCAGCTTCCAAAGTTCCCTGCCCAAAAATATGCCTGAAACCCCAGTGCAGGCAGGAGTTCAGGAGCATTCTCTCATGTCAGGGTACAGTTGAGGTTAAATGCTGAGAGGGACTAAAGTACATGAAGTGCTTTTTAAAAGACTAAAGAAATTACCCTCTGATGTGGTATTTCAGCCAGTTACCTGAACCATGGATTTCCTTATGGTCTTGTGCTTCTGGGTTTGGGATGCTGGAACGGCCTGGTGAGGGAATGTTGGCAGGACCAGGGGAAGATGACAATATATTGCTGAGATGTAATGGATGTGTTTTTCCTCCCCTCTTTTCCCAGCTTAGACAGACCATGACAAAGTTCTGCCAAGAGCATTTGGCTCCAAAGGCCCAACAGATTGACCAGGAAAATGAATTCAAAGGCATGCGGGCAAGTATTTCATGTGTGGTTCTGAAAGCCTCTCTGGGCTTTGATCTCTGCCTTAGTCCAGACAATCCCAAGCCACACCACAGGCACATGTGCATTAACTTTTCAAACTTAAAAGCCACAGAGAAAACCTTTTTTTGATTTCCTGTTTTAGCATTTGTTACCAACTTTCAGCAACCTGGGGCAGAACCCAGAGATAATCATAATAGATTGATAATGGTCTTGTTTGGATTCTTATCGTGGGATTCCTGCCTGTCTGTTCTGGCTCCTTCCCCAAGTGTGCTTTGTATGCTCCTGGCTCAGTCCCTTTCTTGGACATGAATTTCCTCTTCAGCTTTGCTGTGAAAATATTGTGTACAAATGCTGAAACTTGCCTTTCTAATAAACCCAACAAATGCTGTGCCACAGGGTGCTTTGATTGATGGAAATGAGAGATCTGACTATTGGTTTTTATAAGCTCCACAAGACTCAAAAAGCTCTCAACATCTGCCAGCATTTCCTAGAGCTCTGATGTTGACATTTCCAGGGCTATATGTGCAGCTTTGAAGTGAAGTGTATAAATTTAGCCGGGCATTCCAGATGTCATCCAGAGCTATTGTATGATACTTTTTGAAGTCTCTGATAATTATTGCTGGACACCAAGGCCAAGTGAGGAGCACTCACCTATGTGTCCACCACATAGCAGAGGAAAGAGGCAGCAGGGAGATGGCCCCACCAGGACACGTGTGGGCCTCCCTGGTGACAACATCCTTTGCTACAGCATTTTGTCATGGCTGTGGCATTCCCAATTTTTTAATCTCCCCCAAGTATGCTTACTTGGCTTTAGTTGCCAGCTCCTGTTTTACTGGAAGAGTTTTAAAGTGCCATAATTCATATTATGGCACTTTAGCTTCATATTTCCTGGGTTTTGGTAATGGATAGTTTATACTGTTACACAAAAATTTTCATTGGAGTGGGCAAAGAGTTAAATCTTAGGAGGTGTCCTTCCAGATTTAAATTTAGGCATGTGAATTTTCACTGAATTCCACAACCTCCTCCTGTGTGTAGCATAACTAGTGTCCTTAAATATGGGTGGTTCTCAGTTCTGAGGATAGAGCTGCCCCAGGGGAGGAACAGGAATTAGGGTTGTATTTGCCTCATTCTTGTGATAGCTCACAGATAAACAGATGTATCCAGTGAGCTACCTGGGGAAAGTAGTTATGCTGATGCCCAGGCTGCCAGTTTGTGCTGATTGCTTGTTCTATATTTGTAGGACTTTTGGAAGAAACTTGGAGAATTGGGAGTTCTGGGAATCACAGCCCCTGGTAAGTTTCTTTTGATCTTTTGCCTTCTGACAGGTGACACTTCAAACAAATGAGAGACCACTTAAACTCTCACTTTCCAGTTCACAACAGCCTTCCTTGTCTGTGATGTGGCATTCATTTTGTCCTATCTTTGTGTTTAAAAAAACTTTCTCACTGTTTTTCTTTTTCTCTGACTTTAGATCCTTTTTCATTGTTAGACAAAATGCCTTTCACAATTTAAAAGCACTGCTCAGAAATGGTTTCTCCAGATGTAACATATGTAGCTCAAACGTATTTGTGCCTTTCTGATGTGAAGCAAGTTTTGAAGAATGAGAGCTAGAGATAAAAGTATCCCAGAACAAACATCCATCTGTAATGGGAGAAGTTAAAGGCTCTAAAATAATGCCCTGAAAAGCTGTGATAAGTAATGGGGAGTGACCACAGCCAACCAGTCGGAAAAAAATCAGGGGAAATCTTATTCAGCCTTGAGCAGGTTAGTGAAAAGTGTTGTGATGAGTGTTACAGATGAGTGTGATCGTGCTGAATGCACCAAGGCAGGGTAATGAGGAGAAGCCCTTAGTGGAGAAAAGCGGCTGATGGGGCCTTTCTTTCCCCATGGAAAAGTCTGTTTGCTGGATGTGGCTGTGCAAAGGCTCTGCAGAATCCAGCTGAATAGCAATGCGTCCAAATAATGCCTCTGCCTCGCTTTCAGTGCTGAAAGACTCTGCATTTCTGCTTTCTCTCTCTCCTCTTCCCCATTTACTGCTGCTCCTGTTTTTCCTCACTCTTCCCTTCTTTCTTCTTTGATGTTGTGCCTGAGGCTTACAGCAGTTTCCCACACTATAAATAAGCCATCCCCTCACAAGTCCTGTCCTTCTTGATTTCCTCAAAGGTTTACCTCTCAAACCCTCCTATGCCCAGGATTTTTCACTTTATTTTGGATTGTAGAGTTGCGTGTTTCTTTATTGATGTTGGTTTTGTTGGAGGAGAGTGGGATTTAGGATGTAAAGATCATATGGAATCTTAGGAGGGTGTACACAATTAAATGGCATGTTTGGGTGCCAGTGCATCAAGTCTATTAAGGGAACATTTTGAATAACAGTGCTGTTTGATTTCTTCTTAAAACTAAGATAAGTGTGGTGTTTGTAACTTTCCATTTGTTTTATAAAGTGCAAAGTGAAGAAATGTAAATATATCGTGTCCATGGAATGATAATACAGGCATATCATGTACAAAGAGTAGCTTTGAAAGCACAGCATGATTGGAACACACCATGGTTTGTGTTATATGAGGAGATGTCCGGCAGGATCATTTTCCTCTTCCTCTTTCAGTGCAAAGCAATCCTGGATTTGTGCTGCACACAGTTACCTCACCTTTCTTGAGGCAAAAGCACCAAACCCAACCATTATATAGGAATTCATAAAAAACTCTCTTGTTTTGGCATACATGAGAAATTGTTAAGCCCATCTTTTATGATACTGACAGCAAACCCCTAAACCTGGGTTTGTGGTAGGGAGAGATTTTAGAGGATAAAGTGCCCTGCAGATAAAAGCAGGAGTCAAAATGAGGGACATGGGAGGAAAGGCTGAATGTGATGCCAGTGGCTGTGGTGTTAATTTGAGGAATCTGGGACAGCAGCCCCTTGGAGCTGTGCCCTTTGGTCACTCTGAGCACAGACAGAGATTTGCCCTTACCTTGTTGCTCTTGCTTGCAGCCTCCACGTTGATGACAAGTAAGTGCTCCAAACTTATCTCCCCAGCTGCTTCTTGGCATTCATGTCCTGTTGTAGTGCTTCTCTTAGCAGTACAACCACTTGCTTCCTACCTGGAGAACAAAGCTTTTAGGTTGGGAGGTGACTGTATTTGTGTGTCTATAAACATGTTTAGAGGGACGTGTGTGTATGTTTATGTAGGCTGTTGGCTCCTCAAGGCTGTTACCTATTTCTCAGCCTTCTCTTTTTACCTGCCATCTCTCTCCCTGTTCTACTGTGTGATTTTAATCTTTACTATTAGTTTTAGGCTCAACTCCATGTGCCTAGCTGGGGTCTCAGTGCTGCTCTGTCTCGCTTTATCCTCTCTTGAAATCTACGTGCTTGTCACTGACAAATTACATTTATGGATCATTCTCGTTCTCAGTTGGCCACTCATCAAAATTCTGGTGTCCTGCACATTTGTAGGCTTAGAAAAGTCCTTAGTGTCATATTTTTGAGCAGTTTGAGAATTTCTCATTTGTTTAGGGGCAAACATACATGGATTTTACAAACCTTCCCTGTGTTCCTTTGTTCTCACCTTAAGGAGGTTGCAACTTGGTGATTTAATCTTTGTGACAATACTAAGGTTGATAAGAAGGACTCATTATTACTCAATGTCAGTAACACGTTCAAGATGTGTCCTTGTGCGTGTTCTACGTATAAACTATGTTATATGAGTCAACTATGGATTATGCTGAAGACAAAATATCCCTGTGACTTTAAGATGAGAAAAATGAAATTCTGAAAGGATGGGGAAAGCCAGAAGTGCCCAGCTCAGGGATGGCAACAGTCAAACCCAGAAGCATTCTCAGTGTCTTGGATTTCATTGGAGACTGAGCCCAGCCCTGGGATCTTGTGCACGTGGTGGGTAACGTGAGCTTTTTGCTCTCCTCCCAGCGGAATACGGTGGCTCTGCCCTGGGGTACCTGGACCACGTGCTGGTGATGGAGGAGATCTCCCGAGCGTCAGCGTCCGTGGGGCTCAGTTACGGGGCCCACTCCAACCTGTGCATCAACCAGCTCGTGCGCAACGGCAACGAGGCCCAGAAGCACAAGTACCTGCCCAAGGTATGTGGCTGGAGGAGGGGCAGCACTGCAAAGCATTTGGCTCCTGGTTTCAAGGATGGCATCTTTTAAGCACCAGCAGATTTCAGTGACCAAACCTTAGGAAATACTGAATGTGCCAAACTCGCCCTTCTCTGGCTTGTCAGTTTTTATCCTATGAATCCATATTGACCTCATCCCATGCCCGTGTCCTTGTCTGCAGGCAGCACAGCCCAGCTCTCTGGAGCTGTGTTACTAAGGGAGGCTTTGAGGTGACACTGGAGAATATTCTTTCAAAGTCCCAAATCACTTTGAGATTTCTGAATGAAAGTCACTGCTTTCCTATTTTATATTCTCCATTTCTCACTGCTGAAATGCTTGGTTTGGCTGTTAATTAACTACATGTGAAACTTCATCATCACTTGGGGCAATTGATGTTGCAACTCAGAAGTGCATTAATTAGATTTCCGTTTTTAAATGCATATAAAAACAATGAGCACATTGAATCCCAGCTACTGAGATTATCAGTGAAATTATCAGCACAAGAAACTTGATTTAAACAATATGCAAAGTACAGTGTCACTTCCTCAAAGCACTGTGCAGCCTGCAAATGTGTAACCCCAAATTGTCCTCCTTCCTCAGGTGTATTTTCATGCTTCATTCTCTGCCTTTCAATGAGATGTGAAGTCACTTCAGCTCTGACTTGTTTTGGCTCCTGACAGAGCACTTTAAATGTACTTAACTAGATTTGAGCACTTCATTGGGACTTCTGTAGCAATGCACTGATGGATTGAATTGGTTGAACATATTTTAAGCATTGAGTCGTCTTTTTAAAAAAAAGTAGAGATCAAAAGGAGGAGAAGATGGATGAAAGTACACAGGGAGGGAAAAAAAGGCAAGGAGAAAAGGGCAGGATGAAATAACAGTGAAGCAGAAGCAACAGCTCTGCCAGAGCCTGGTGTGAGCAGGCACAAGAGGAGGGTCCATCTGCTGTTGTGGGGTGATTGTGGGGGGACTGGCCCATGAGAAGATTGCAGAGAACTTTGCCATCCCTTTTCACCCCCTCATTGGCCTTCTGTGTTCACCAGCTCCTGTTTGTGTAAAAGGGCAGCAGAAAGCCCAGGCAGGAGCTGGGGACAGGCATATGGCTGCCTGCATGGTTCCTTGGCACCTTCCTCGTGTGTTGCGCAAGCAGGGCTGTGCTTGTGTAGCTCAGACAGAGCTGAGTCACCCTTCTCATCCCTCTGGGATTTGGTTCTGTTCCTTCATGCAGTGCAAGGGAGCTCCTTGCTCGGGCTGTGTCGGGAACTGCAGCTCCTGTTTGAGTTCCTGCGGAGAACAGCGACTGTGGAGGTTCAGTGCAGGAAAACAGGCCAGGGGACTAAAGAGGGAACACAAACCATGCTGCTGGTCTTCATCTTTTGCTAATATTTGTCCTTTCTTCCAGCTAATCAGCGGGGAGCACATTGGAGCCTTAGCCATGAGCGAGCCAAATGCTGGCTCTGATGTTGTGTCCATGAAGCTGAAAGCAGACAAGAAAGGTAAAGCCTGTCCTGTGCTGCCCAGGGAGGTGCAGGAGGCCACATCCCTGCAGGTGTTCAAAGAACATTTGGCCATGGCACTCAGTGCTCTGGTCTGCTTCACAAGGTGGTGATGGGCCAAAGGTTGGACTCGATGATGATCTTGGAGGTCTTTTCCAACCTAAGTGATTCTGGGAAGCCTGTTAGGGAATAAATGGAGTGGGAAATACCAGCGTTGCTGTCATGAGCTAACAGATTTCATCTCTTGGCTTCCAGGAGACTTCTTTGTTTTGAATGGGAACAAATTCTGGATCACCAACGGGCCGGATGCGGATGTTCTCATTGTCTATGCTAAAACTGACATGAACGCTGTCCCAGCCTCCCAAGGCATCACCGCCTTCATCGTGGAGAGGGTAGGGTCAGTCATTCCCACAGGGTTTTAAAGCAGAATCCTTCACCTTAACAGCTTCATTTGGAAGTCAGCTGGTTTTCCTTCCATAGCTGCTAGCCTCTTCCTCAAAGACCAACTACTTTCTACCTTTCAGGAAGGAAAGGAACATTTAATAAAACAGAATCTGAGATCAGTAAACCTTCTGATGGACATAACTTCATTATTAGAACAGTTCAGTTCCAGGCAGAGCTTGCAACCCTTGCTGTAGGAGAGCCTGTGTTGGCAGCTGTCCAAATAACTTATTTGCTGTTTATGTGCATTAGAAAATGGGTGCACAGGGTTCGTATGTGTGTGTTTCTCTGTCTATTTGCTTTCTCTGCACTTGCACTTAGACCTGGTCTTGTTCTTAGGTCACTTTATCTCCCTCCTGGCACCCTACCCATGTTCCTGTGGTCAGGGGAATTTCACAGATCTCTCATGAGATTTTTTTAGTCTGTTGGAACTGAGATGTGAAATGTATTTTTACTGCTTTGACTTTGCAGGGAATGCCAGGTTTCAGGACAGCCCAGAAGCTGGATAAGCTGGGAATGAGAGGGTCTAATACCTGTGAATTGATCTTTGAAGACTGCAAGGTCCCTGGTGAGTTGGGTTCAAATCATGATGGTTTCCTGTATTCTTGATCAGATAAATTGGATCACTAATTACACACATGTTCAGCCTGTGACCTGCAGGGCTTTGCAGATGCTTATCTCTCTCTGGCAGCCTCTGAGGGAGCTGATGGGACTGGAAAAGTGCAATCTGCTGGATTGCAGGGAGGGAGCACATAGTTTGTCAGGTCACTGCTCTTTCACCCTTACGGACCTAGTTCTTAACCACAGCTTCTCCAAAGCCTTGCTGAAGTTTCTCAAGAAACTTGTTTCCATTAGAGCTCCTGTCTTGTAGGGAGGTGAGCTACTTTGCCCTAAAGGTTTTTTTCACTGGAGACTTTCCAACAGGCTTTGTAACACTTCTGAGTTTTTTTGGGGCCAGGGCCTGAAAATGGACATCCTTTCCCCTGTTAGTTAGCACAACAGAGGCCTCTGTAATAGCCACTCGAATAACAAGTATTTGTTATTTTAGTGGCAATTTTTGTTGATAGAAAAATTCCAGCCTTTTTAGAGCAAATGGAGAAGATGTCTTATCATAAAAATCCTGATTGCAAATTTGCAGAGCAAGGAGCTCTCCTGCTCCCCATATACACCTTCAAAAACTAAAGTGGAAGAGTTTCAGCTGAAACCTAACATTTCTAACTGTGTTGGATCCCTCCACCCTGAAATCATAAAGGCCAGTGCCCCGGTGCTCTGATCATGTCCCAGGAGTCATCCACAGGGAACAGCATGTTCTTGTGGAAAGAGGATGATGACATGGAGAAGCACATCACTGCAGTGTTGGCAGTTAATGCATTTGGCACTCTGGCCATTAATGCTTCTTCTAATCTTTGGCTTTGGAAGCTGAAACAGTTTTTATCCAGGAAATTTTTTAGGCTATTCAGTCATTTTTCATAGAATCCCAGGATGGTTTGGGCTGGAAGGAGCCTTAAGCTCATCCAGTCCCACCCCCTGCCGTGGGCAGGGACACCTTCCACTGGCCCAGGTTGCTCCTCTCCCCAGTGAACACAGGCCCTCAGTGAGCAGCTTGTCTAAGTTTTTCACATAAATAAATCACTTTTCCTTTGCTCTTTGCAGCTGAAAATGTCTTGGGGACACTGAGCAAAGGAGTCTATGTTCTGATGAGTGGATTGGATCTGGAGAGGCTCGTGCTGTCTGGAGGCCCCCTGGGGTAAGGGATTGTCATCTTTTATAGGTTGTAAGGCCAGAAGGGTCCTTGGTGATTGACAAACCTGGTGGGGATCCCTTGGGGCCTGGATGGATCCTGGATGGAGAATTAGGTTACTGGGGCAGCAGAAGAGAAGAGGCTGGGTCAGATGGAAGGAAGCAAGGTGTGAGGAGGTGCCATGGCTGCTGTGTGTCCCAGTCAAAACCAGCACTGAACTCCAGCACCAGCACAGCTGCCTGACTAGACTCTCCTGAAGGTGCTCAGGGCCTCCCAGCAGCCACTGCTCACTCAAATGTGCTCTGAGCTCTCATCTGTGAGCTCTCAGCTCCTCATGCAGTGGTTTTCCAATTTGAAAGCATCTCTTTGGAGCCCCATGTGAGGGGCAAGGGATGAGAGAAGCAATGCCAGAAAGAATGTTTGCAAGTCTGCCTGCCAGTGTCCACTGATCCTCAAGAGCAGGCTTTGGAAATTATCAGTCTTGATAAAAAAAATTTCCAGAGGTATAAATCTGCTTCAGTCCCCAGTTGCTGGCTTGTGTATCCTTGTGTTATTACTCAGGGAATAACCAGCACATTTGTGTTATCAATTCCTTAGAATCTAACACACTATCCAGAGATTCACAAACTGGTTCGTTCTTCATTTATTCGATCCTTAAGCTCCCTTGTAATTATTGGCACCCCACAGTCCTTTTGTCCTCCTGAGTGGTCTCTCTGGGCTAATCCTCTTGTGGAAAGATCAACTTCCACAAAGCATGAGGAGGATTTTTTCCCCTCCTTGTTCTTACCTGTGCTTTTTTTTTATGGTATTGACTGTTATTCCTTGAGTTGAGGAACTCTGGAGGTAAGAGGAGCACAAACTGGTTGTGGTTGTGAGAAAGCTCTTCAAATCTCAGTCCCCTGAATTAAAAGGTCAGACCTTCCCACAAGATGTCCCAAATGAGCACTGGGGAGAAATATGGGACCTATGGATTTCATTCTTGGTCTTGTTTGAGTGGAGCTGTAGGAAGACAGCAGGATATCACTTCAGCTCTGAGAACCTTTTTGCCTTGGGTTACATTTCCAAAGTTAAATCATTATTAATTAATAGTTCCACTGTTTCCCTTTTCCCTCTCCTCTTAGGCTCATGCAAGCTGTTCTTGACCACGCAATTCCATACCTGCATGTCAGAGAAGCATTTGGACAGAAAATTGGTCACTTCCAGGTGAGGCAGAAAAGGAATTTTTGTCCTCTTCTCTCTTTAAAACTGAGAAGACTGAGACTTTGCTGTGGTGGGGGCTTTGCATGGGAGAAGGTGACCTGATGTTTATGCTGGGGCTGCATTATGTGATAATGAGCAGCCTGGGCTAGTGTAAGGCTCCTGCTCATGGCAAGGAGATGGAATTGGATGAACTTTAAGGTCCCTTCCAACTCAAGGAATCCTGAGATTCTATGATGTGGTGAGAAGGTGGAAAGACCTCTGAGCCTGCTCCCCTGAGGTCGCTGTTGGTGGGTGAGGGACTGTAGCTGATATCTAGGGGTCTGTGGCTTAGCAGAACCTCCAGCTCCCTCATGTCTGCTGGGTCCATGTCTCCTCCTCCTGTGTCTAGTTCCTCTGAGGTATTTTGGGGAATGGGTGGTTCCCCTCACCCCTGTTAATTAATGTCCCTTGTCTTTGGGCCGTGCAGCTCATGCAGGGCAAGATGGCAGACATGTACACGCGGCTCATGGCCTGCCGGCAGTACGTCTACAACGTGGCCAAAGCCTGTGACCAGGGCCACTTCAACGCCAAGGTGAGCTCAACTCCTACCTGGGCTGAGTGTTCTGGGGCAATTCCTCCAGTCCCAGAGCCTCAGCTGGGGGGAGCCTCTGTACAACGAGTCCACACAGCCCAAAGGGTCTTTTTTTCACACCCAAAATACCTTTTTCCACTCACAAATTAAAAGCAAACCTCCTTTTACAAGGCAGGAGATTTAGCAGCATCAATAGATGTTTATTGGAAGCCCAGACTGTCCTGCTTGTTGTAAGGGCTGTAGCAGTTGTTAGAGGTGTTGTCACCTCCACCTGTCACCATGCCTCTGTTGGAGGAGGATGTTGAGTGTTTAACAGTGGGAGCACAGATCTCTGCATCCCAAAGCAAATCATGCTGGTCTTCTGGGGGATTGATGGGCCTTTGTGAGAGAGCCATCTTCTCTGGTGCACTTTTTATCTTTTTCTTCTTCTGTCTTCATGTGGCCTTTGCAGACCTGCTGTGAGTGTTCTATAGTAATAGGGACACTACTGGGGCTCCCTGTCCCTGTGCTTTGTATTCAAGTAGTTCAGGGTTCTTGGCAGGTGTCTGTAGAGTGATGGCAGCATGAGGGCAGCACAGGGACTGGAGATGGGCAGGTGACACTTTTCCTGACTGTCCCTTTTGACTGTCCCGTAGGACTGCGCCGGAGTGATCCTGTACTCAGCAGAGTGTGCGACACAGGTGGCCCTGGATGGGATCCAGTGCCTGGGTGAGTCACTGATGGCTGGACAGAGCCAAGCACAGTGCAAGAGCATTTCCCTCTGCTGTCCCACCCTGAAATCAGGGACAAGGAGTGACTTGTGGCTTTTTTTGTGTGGCAGGTGGGAACGGTTACATCAATGACTACCCCATGGGGCGCTTCCTGCGCGACGCCAAACTCTACGAGATCGGGGCGGGCACCAGCGAGGTGCGCAGGCTCGTCATCGGCAGGGCCTTCAACGCCACCTTCAAGTAATGCCACCACTACAGAGGCAGCACCACGACCACCATGAGGCCTTGACTGTGAGGCTGGAGCGCACAACTCGGCTTCTTCCTGGCTGCCATTCCAGCTTTGTCACTTGTGGAGTCCCCTCTGCCTGCTCTGGGAACAGATGCTGCTGGATTGGGCTTGGACAAAACAAATCAGAGGGTACATGGAAGAAGAAGTGTTTTTTCTTTTTTGTGATCATCCTGATTCATCGTGTTCATGAGCTGTTGATTCTCAGTTTTGCAAGGCAGACTTTCATCCCCCCCCACCAGGGGCAAGGGGGCCACTGCACACAGAAAGTCAACCCAAACCCACCAACATGGACAATGAGGGAACAACTTTGTTCTTACCAAAAAGCCCTGAGTGCCATTAAACAGTTAGAATTTAGCATATTGCCATTGGAAGGTGAAACTTCTACTGAGACCTTCCAATGGGACTATACCTTCCATTATGGGAACCTGACACCAACTATATTGAGGGGTTGTTCTCATGAACGCTTAAAGTCATCTGTGCACAAGCAGCGTTTTAGGTGCTGATTCCTAAAACCTCCTTAAATCCCATGTGTGTTGCTTCGCAGAATTCCTTTCCTATTTGCAGCTTTCCTATTCTGGCTGCTTCTGGAGTATTTGGGTCCAGGCCCAAGTCCTTGCTGTGCTGACTGACTGCTCCCACCTGGTCATGCTCTCAGAGTCGTCACCATCCGTCACTCTGGGGACAAGTTAACACATCAGAGCTGTGTTGTGACATCTGTGAATGAAGCAGGCAGAAAGAGCTGATTTCTTTGGGGTTTGGTTCCCTCTGAAGGTTGTTGTCTTGGCCAAGCCTGTCCTCACACTCCAAACTGTGGGCAGCTGAGCAATGTGTTTGTGAGTGATCTCAGTGCATCTTGTATCCAGCAAATCGGGGCTTATCCAGCTTTATAAAGGAAATTGTCCAGCATCCTGCCAGCCTTTAAGTGTGAATCACAAATGGAAATGGGCTGCTGGAAATGTGATTGAACAGTTAATTAAACCGTTGCCATGTAGGCAGCTCCCAGCAGTTTTAACAAAACTCACCTTCAACTGTGTGTATTTCTTTGGTTATAGTTGACTCTTGTCTATACCAGGTGACAGTAGACTAGAATTTAAAATGCCACAGATTGAAGACCATTCACTTCTCTGGATTGCCAGGTAGGTCACCAAGAGTTTATAAAAGTCACAAAGAGTCAGAAAGAGCTTCTGAAGTCCTGGTGGTAGCACCTTCCTCCAAAGCTTCATATTTATTCAGCCTCAGTGGGTGGCTGTCGCTCAGGAAGTGTCCCAGGGTTTAATTTTCAGCCTAAATCTCTGGATAGAGGGTGGACAGAGGTGCTTTGTCAGGAATATTTTGTTGACCTGCATCTGAAAATGCTGTGGAAGTGAATCTTGAGGTGTACTTCATACAGGAGATACTCAGTGCATTGGTGTCCGCAGATGTAAGAATTTAGTTATGTGACCAGACATTTATGTTTTGTCACAAAATTAATCTTGGACCACTGTTAAGATGCATTCCTGCCAGAGGAGCTTTTCTAGGAAGTGTCAGAGCCTTGACAGGATGGTGTGAGATTCAGATTGTTAAAATTAGGTTTTCTAAGGTGGAAGGAACCCAGAGATTTTTAAACCTGTCCTTCAGCATTGGAGAGGTCTGGTTTTAATACACATAATAAATAATACCTTCACTTTCCAGGCTGATCAGCACCTTGGAGTTGAAGGTAAAATGAATCAATATCTAACAGATCTTGGGACAGGGGCAGGGACAGCTTCATAAATCCTCAGCAGGGTTGTTTTATTCAAATCTCACTCCCTTCCACAGCAGCTGCCTTGGGAAAGGGATGGGAGAGCTTTTTTGGGGAAAAGAGGGTTAATCTTTATACTATACTAATAAAATAAGCTTTTGCTGTGGCCTGTGCTCTTGGGGGGGGGGCTCAGCAGAGGGGAAGTGAAGGCTCTGCTACCCACCAAAGCACATCCAGGCTGGCAGCAGCAACAGCCACGGTGTTGCTTTCCTGCCTATCCTTCTGTCTTCCCAGCCACAGCTTTTTCCCATAATTCTCATTTAAAATAAATACATTTACAGAGATCATGCAGGCTGTGCTTTAGCTCCTCTGGAGAGCAGCAGAGCTTACAGGGAAAACACAGGGGGCTGTGCTGCTGGATATCATCTGAATGGTTTCTGCTGTTGGTATGTGATGGAAATTGCCCTGGCCTGACAGCCTTTGGCTGGTGGCAGGGCTGGATGTGCTGCATCTTCCCTGTTTTTCAAGATCTTTGCCCTGTTTGCAGCTGGCTGGCTGCTGAGCAGAGAAGGCATGGAGAGCAGTGGGGGGAATTATTCATGAAGATATGCAGTGGGTTGACCCTGGCTGGGTGCCAGGCACCCACCAAAGCTTATCACTGCCCTCCACAGCTGGACAGGGAGAGAAAATATAACAGAGGTTCATGGGTTGAGATAAGGATTGGGAGAGATCCCTCACCCAAAACTGTCAGGCAAAACTGACTCGAATTAGAGATGTTAATTGAATTTATTACTAACAAAATCAGAGCACGATAATGAGAGGTTAAAAAAAAACCTCAAAAACATCTTCCCTCCTTCCCTTCTCTAAGTCCTCCCCCCACAGCAGCGCAGGGAGACGGAAGTGGTGGTTACAGTCAGTTCATCACAAGCTGTTTCTGCTACCGCTCAGGGAGAGGAGTCCTTCCCGTGCTCCAGCTTGGGGTCCCTCCCACGGCAGACAGCTCTCCATGAACTTCTCCAATGTGAGTCTATCCCATGGGCAGCAGCTCTCCATGTACTGCTGAATCGTGGGTCATTCTTCCACAGAAGAATGGGGTCAGTCCTTCAGACTCAGCCTGCTCCGAGGTGGATCCCCCACAGGTTCACAAGTCCTACCAGGAAACCTGCTCCAGCGTGGGCTGCTCTCTCCATGGCTCTGCAGGTCCCTGACAGGCATGGCTTTCCTGCAGGTTCACAGCCTCTTCTCAGGCACCCCCCTGCTCCAGTGTGGGGTCTGCCACAGGCTGCAGGTGCATCTCTACACACCCATGGCCCTCTGTGGGCTGCAGGGGGACAACCTGCTGCACCATGCTCTGTACCACAGGCTGTAGGGGAATCTCAGCTTGCACCTGGAGCAGCTCCTGCCCCTCCTTCTGCACCACACCTTGCTGTCTGCAGGGCAGCTCCTCTCACACATTCTCACCCTACTGCTATCTAGACCCAATTCTATCTGCCTAATAAGTTTCTTCTTAAAATGTCATCTCAGAGGTGTCACCAACATTCCTGATTGGCTCAGCCTTGGCACATCCATCTTGGAGCTGCCTGGAATGGGCTCTGCTGGACATGGGGAAACCTCCTGGCAGCTTCTCACAGAAGCCACCCCTGTAGCCCTCTGGCTACCAAAACCTGGCCATGCAAATCCAGTACAAGGTGACAGAGTTTAGTTCAGCAGTGTGGGATTTGGAATGAGGTTCAGTTAGTGACAGGAAAAGAGGGCATAGCCTCAAGCTGTACCGGGGAAGTTCAGGTGGGATATAAAGGAGAGTTTCTTTACAGAAAGAGTGGTTAGGTACTGAAAGGGGCTGTCCAGGTAGGTGGTGGAGTCTCCATCCCTGGAGGTGTTCAAGGAATGACTGGACATGGTACTCAGTGCTCTGGGCTGGGTGACAAGGTGGGGGTCAGGCACAGGTTGGACTTGGTGATCAGCTTGTGGTAGAAAAGCTGGACTCACACTGAGCTGGGGCACTGCCAGTGTTTGATCCAGAAACTCAAGGGAAAAGTGGAGGGAAGAGGGGCTTGGACATCTCCAGTGTTCTGCCTCATGCTTCCCAGGCCAGCAGGGACCACATATTCCAGTTTTGGACAGAGCTTGAATTTAAACAGAGGCTGTGTTTGGGGGGACTGCCCACAGTGTGAGGGACCTGTTTGCTTTATGCACACACAAGGAACATGGTGTTAAAATCAGTTTGTGAGGTAAAACTGCTGCACAGGGTCTGTGGGGCCAGCTGGGCTTACGGCCCCTTTGCCCCTGGAGCCGTGGCCCCGTCATGGGGCTGGGCTGTGGTTAAAGCAAATCTTGCCTTGTCAAGAGAGGTCAAACCGCACCAAGAGGTACAGGATGTGGGAGAGGAACTCGTGTTTGCACAGCACCTCAGGCAAGGCAGTGGCTCTCCCCAGTCCTCCACAGGGACCTGGCTACAGTGGTTTACCTCCCAAAAACGATGTCCTGAGCCCCGCTGGGGCTGCCAGATGGGATTCCCAGCCTACTGCATTGCTGTGGGACCACTGTCTCCCTCTCAGCAGCTCCCTGGGGAGCCCCTCTGTCCCCTGCTCTGTCCCACTGCCTGTCCCTCCTGCTTTCTGGGCAGTGGGGAGTGTGTGTGCTTGTGCATATGCGTGACAGAGGATGTGGTTTCTTGCCTGTGGAGCTGGTCCATGAGCGGAAGGGAGGCTTTGGTAACCTGTGGGAAGGATGATGTTTCCCTCCCGTGCTGGGCTTTGAGCAATTTCAGTACAGGGTGACACATAACAAAAGTGTCATTGCATCCTGATTTCACTGTACAGAGATGTGCTGATGCCAAGCCCTACGGTGATGCTCCATCCCTGTTCACGAGCCTCCCTCCTGCTCCTGCCTCCCTCCTGCAGCCCAGCACGATGTGTTATTCAAAATCCCTGTGTGTTTAGATTCCCACTCGCCTCAGCCTCCCCGGGGCTCCGGGCAGCACTCGCTGCGGTTCAACGCCGCTGCCGGAGCAGGGACCTGCTGCTGTGTCACCTCCGTGCTGCTCATGTGGGTGATGAGTCGGTTTCTTTCCCAGGCTGGAGTGAGAGCCCACGGAGCCACACGTATCCGCTGTCACGGATGCAGGCAGAGAGGACGCGATCCCTGCATCCCAGCCGCTCTGTCCCTGCGTCCTGGCCGACAGCTGCCCGCTCCTCCCGCACAGCTGTGCCGGCCACGCTCCCTTCGCAGCGAGGCACCCGCTCCTCCCAGCCACGGCACTGCAGGAAGATTAGAAAGAGATTTCTTTTCAATCTATACAAGAATTCACAACTGTGAAGGGGAGACAAAAACATTCTTGAGCCGAGGGCACAATATTGTGCGAGGGAGGCCCGGGGGGGCAGCGGGATTACTGTAGCGCAGCCCAGGGTCGCCCCGCTTGCACCTGCTGTTTGCTGAAAGGCTGATGCTGAGCAACAAGCAGCTGATGCTGAGGCCCAGTTGTCAGCCTGAATGGGGGAAAAAAGGCTGGAGCAGCGTGCTCGCCAAAGGGAAATGGCAGGCGGCCCAGTGCCAGCGGGAGGAGGGAGCCGCCGGGGGGGGGACGGCAGCCGGCTCCCCCTTGGCACGTGGAGCTCCGGGCAGAGCCGGAGGTGTGGGTCTGCCTGAGGAGCTGTCATTCCAAAGGAATCCAGGAGAAAGGGGATGATCCTGAACCTCTGAAGAGGCTGAGGAGGTCGGGAGCATGAGCTCTCCCCAAAGCACCCTGCTGGCTGCAGCGCTAATCTGCCACAATGGGCAGGAGACGGGTGTCCCCACCAAACCCGAAACTGAAGCAGCGCTGCTGCAGAGCACCCTGCCCTTGGCCACTGCTGTTCCCCAGGAAGGAGGAAAGGTACTTTTCAGGAAGAATTCCTTCATGGAAAGGGCTGTCCAGAATTGTAATGGGCTCCCCATGGAAGTGGTGGAGTCAGCATCCCTGTAGGTGTTCAAGGAACAACTGCACGTGGCACTCAGTGCTCTGGTCTGGTTGACAAGGTGGGGATTGGTCACTGGTTGAACTGGATAATCTTTGACATCTTTTCCAGCCTAAATAATTCTGGGATTCTCTGATCCTGCTGTTTCTGCGCACAGCCCCTGGTCTGGTAGGGACAATGACAGTCAGACAGATGTTCCCTGCAGCACGAGGGTCAGAGTGGTACTTGGATCACTCAGCATTGTCACCCAGAGGTACTGAGGCACCTTGACCTCTCTGGGCTCTACAATGAGCACTGAATCACCCTGCTCAGCTCATCCATGGAACATCACTTCTATCCCCAGCACTGTCCACATGGGGCAGGGCAGAGAGAGAACAGTGAAGGGTGTCTCAGTGGGCTGAGGGGGTCAGCACAAGCACAGCCCCTCCTGCGTGTGGCTGTGTGGTGGCAGAGCTGGGACTGGCCAGAAGAGGGTTTTCCAGGCCTCTGCTGCAGCTGCCTCCCAGAAGAGAGGGCAGGAGTGAGCGTATTTTCCTGCAGCTGTTGGCAAGATGAAGATAATCCACGTGCCCCGGGTGTCTGCAGGATGAAGGGGGCTGTATTGGATCGATGTTCCTCCCGTGAGCCAACCTGTGCCAGGGGCATTAGGAAACAGCCTGTGTCCTCTCTGTGCCTTGTTGCAGAGCTTGGAGATTCTCCGGAGGGACAGCAAGCCCTGTGTTGGTCTGAAGGAACAGAAAGAGTGGTAGCTGCCTGCTCAGTGCAATGCAAAGGAGAAAAGCAAATGGCTATTTTTGCAGCCCAGCAGAGCTCCTACTGTGATTTAGCACCTGGGTACTCCTGCTGGCATGAGGAGAAGGAGCTGCAGAGAGGGGATGGCATGGCCCCATCCCTGCCACGCAGACACACTCAGGAAATCCCCAGGGATGATTTTTTTTTTGCTTGGGCATAGCTGAAGCTTCCAGCACGGGGAGCCCTCATGCAGCTCCCCTAGGCCCCACTTCCTGAAGGAGCTGGTGTCACGTCAGCGCTGAACACGCTCACCGGGGCTGGTGTTCCCAAGAGCCAGCGTTTCCAACACGGCTCCACGGAGCTCCCTCATGGGTCCGTGATGGTGTGTGGAACTGGAGGCTGGTAAGGTCTTTCCTGGACCTTAATGGGGATCATCTCCTGCTCTGGGGGCAGCCCTGGCTCTCACATCTCTGCTGAGATGGGACATCACTCCCTTTGCAGGGATCACTGTGTCCATGGGAGTAGCCACTGTCTGCCTGAGACTTGGCACTGGTTTCTGCCTTGCAGCATGCAGGATCACCCATCCTCCTGTGTATCTACTCAGCTTGTCTTGCAAAACTGGAAGTCTTCCTGCAGTTTCCACAGTCTGCTTTTGTTCTTGGAAAACCTCCTTCATCTCTATTTTCTCCATGGCAGCATCTCCCAGGAGTCATAAGCAGGATCGAGCCCTTTTTGCCTGGTGTCCCTTCTGCACAGGTCAGAACCTCAGCCCCCCTGAGTGCCCCAAAACTGCTGCTGGCAGCATACTGGATCCCCCTTCCTCTGCCACCAGTCCCGGCTCTGGCTGGAGGTGAACATCCTCAGAGGCAGGAATCCTTTGCTTCCTGCTTTTTGCCGGATTTGCCTTTGCTCCCAAGCCAGTGTGCACCTGGAGAGAGGCTGTGCTCTGGCTTGGAGCTCATGCCAGGAAGCTGCCAGGAGCCACAGACAGGCAGATGATTGAAAAGCCAACACGTTCCAACAGGGCTTGTCTGAGTTGGAAAAAAAACTGGTTTTGGTGAAATGCAAAAAATGTTGCAAGTTCAGGCAGGTCCCACCCCTGGACTGTGGTTTGTGAGGGCATGGGTGGCACTGAGCCCCCAAAACATAGGTCCTTGGAAGGGCACAGAGCAGAACCAGCCACAGCATCCCTGGGATGAGAGGGCTCATGGATTAGCAAGATCTTGTATTGCAGAGAATCCTTACCTCCATGGCAGCTATGGGTTTGCTAGGGGAATTTATTTACCCCTGCCAGGTGAGCACCTTCCCCTCCGGAAGAACTGGGCCATGCTAAGGGGTTAAGTAACTTGGCCAAGATCGCCAGGATTGTCTGTAGCAAAGAAGAGCAAAAATCCTGTGAGCCCCTAAGTCACCATCATTTTTGATCCATCTTGTGATTAAAAAATACAGTTTGGTCTAGGTCTGGATTTCGTGTCCAGCCATCAATGATTATTACACATTTTTCTGTGGAATTAAAATGCATTTTAAAGGTTCAACATATTCCCTTCCCTCCCAAAGCCCCAGGATAACCCAAGCAGGCTCATTTCAACTACAGGTGGACCAAGATAAAAATCAGCCGCATTTTCCTCTCCCTGCCTGATATTGAGGTGGGATAAAGAGGTAGAAAAGCCACAGAACAGCCAAAAAGGAAAGGCTGAGCACAGTCTGCACAGAGGCAAGTCACTGCTGCTCAGACCAGTGTCTTTAATTGCTGCATCTCTTCTGCCTGTGCCCAAGGAGCTGATCCCAGGTGACTCCAACAGACAATGTCATTTAAATCAATTATCTCCCTATTTGGAGCCATCCACCCTCTCCCTCCTTCACCATGCAGCCACAAGCCCCATAATTTATTCATCCTCGGCTGCACTTAAACATCTGCTCCACTGCCATTTGAGTTTGGCAGAGCATTAGCTTTAAAATTTCATGAAACATAGTGCAGGTGGCAAAATCAGAAATTAAGGATTATAATCACGGCAAAGCTGGGTTTGTGAGCCGACTCCAGCTCAGGACAAGAAGACGCCACGAGAACTCCTGGGGATTTAATGCCCCTCAGGTGTTCAAATCACATTTTTATTCCCTTTTCCCAAAGGTTGGGGGGATTTTTACATCACCACTGCTCTTAGGTGGATGTTATAGTGAGGGAAGCATCTTGTGCTCATTGCTTCTTGGGTTTTGTTGCTCCATTTCTGCTGCCAGAAATTTTTTTCTGGCCAGGGGTTGTTTTTGAAGGGCTGGTGTGTCCCCTGAAGACATCTTTGCCCACCAAATTGGGATTATCAGGATTTAATGACATCCTCCATCCTGGCTGTGCTTGTGGGAAGAGAGAACCATGCTAGAACTGTGCCACAGTTCCCTCTCCAGCCCGAGAGACAGGCCACAAAGTAGGGATGAAGTGCTGCAGGAATGCTGGTTTTAAGAAAAAATCAGAAATCCATACGTCCCCAATCCCTGCTTTCACCACAGAGCCACAACCCTCTAAAACACGCTGGTTATCCGCAGCGGTTCCCTGTGTTTATAGCTAATGAAGAGAGCTTTGGAAAGAAAATATTTGCTTTAGCAATTCCTCTTTCATCTATTAACCCAGTTTTCATCATTGCACAGAGCTGGGTCGGAGGGATAAGGGACCAGGAGGGAGGGCAGGGGCTGGCTGGGGAGGTTAGAGGGAACTGAGAGACCTCTGTGCCTCTGGATCTAGCGCTGATGATGCTGAGGAGCTTCAGGATCCAGCAATTTCTGAGCCATCAGACAGCCTGTCCCACAGAGGAGATCAACTCCTACTCCTCTTCCCAAATGTTAAGAGGAAGACCAAGGGGATTATTTAGTGCTCAGCTGTACTTTGATGCCTGGGAAGCTTCTGGAGTACGGGAGGTTTCAGATCTATTGAAGCACCTGGCAGATAACCAGGTGATAAAAGAGCCAGCATGCATTTGTCACACAGAGATCACATCAAACCCTTGAATTCCCCTCTTTGCTGAGGAAACTGGATGAGACATATCCTGACTTTAGGAAAGCTTTAGACCTCGTGTGACATTTTGGGAAGGAAACAAGGCTGTTTGGGCTGGACACAGACCCACTGTGCTGCTCAGCTTGCCAGAAAATTCTCTCCCAAAGGCACAGCCGAGCTCCATCCTTGGCAGGGTTCTGAGAGGCTTCCCTCCACACCAGCCTCCTGTTTGGTCCCCTGTGTTCAATCTCCCTGGATTAAGGATGTTGTTTTAAAGACAGGAATGAGTCAGCTCTCCAAATCCAGTCCCTGTGCAAGGAAGGACTTGCCTGGACACCACCAACTCTCACTGCTGGGTGAGGAGGCACCAATCTGGGCAGTCCAGGGCTGCACAGGTTCTAATGTGACAGAGACCAGCTCAAGGATGTTTGGTACAGAGATGATCCACTCAGACCCAAATTTAGGACAAGGCATAGGAGTAAACATGCACTGATCAAATTTTCAGGTCATGCTTTGAAGTCTCAAGGATAGGAGGAAGAGAGGAGCCATCTCCAAGGGTTTGGGGCTTCAATTTTATTGGGTTTATGGAAGAAAAACAAGTGGGGGGAAAGAGGGTGACATTTAACCAGTTTTATCTCCACAGGTTTGGACAAGGCTCCCATCAGGACCTGCCTTGCTCCCCATTTTAGCTTTGAAACTTCCTACAGCTCTGGATTCTCACAGGGCAAACTGAACTTTACACTAAGTAACACTTTTTAGCAACTTTTCCTACCATAACCTTGAAAAGGTTCTTTTATGGAGTGGGGCCTGGCTGGAACCTGTACCAGCGTTCTGAGCGGACCAGTGCCCCAGTTCCCCCTGGTTTTGGGGATAAGGCAGGGCTGGGGCAATCTCTGACCACAGTGGTGGAATAAGGAGGATTTATCAGGGTTGCTGCTCTCAGGTTAAGTTTGGGAAGCTCTTACCACACCAGCCTCTCACACCCAAACGCATTCTCAGCAGCCCCTGGGGATTTTTGTACTTCAGAAGCCTCCACTAGATCCTGCCTAAGCCCAGGCACAGACTCGAGGCTGCAAGGAGCCCTGGGAATGGCTTCCTGGGCAGGAGCCTGATTTGGGGTGTCACGTGGGTAAGGAGCTGGGAACAGCAGGATGGGACCTGGATGTGGATGGGCAATACTGGGGAAGGCTCTAAATAGGACAATGACAGTGGGACTGTTAGTACCTGAGGACCCTAAGGTACAGACCCAGGACTTCCATGTACACCAAGTGAGCCAGGCTTGCCCAGGGCTTCATTTCCCATTCAGAAACCAGGTCCCTGTGAGTGCAGAGCTGTCACTTTGATGGAGTGATCTGTAACTTCCCTGGCTAATTGTCAAAGCACAGCACTCAATCCAGGGCACTCTTCCCTCGGAAAGTGGCTTCTCCTACCTGAACTGGCAGGAGAGCAGCCCCAGGAATTGGGAACATTGCATCATTCCCATGGCAACAGCCTAGGAGGCTGCGAATGGAGAATTATGACTTTGTTCCCCGTTCTGGCACGAGGAGAAGCTGGGCTTTACAGGATTAAGCAGATCCCAGCTCAAACATCCAGGGTACCACTGGAGGGAATAATGAATAGTAATAGCAGAATAAATGGGTTTTGATCCAAGGCTCTGTCCAAACAGTATGAACAACCCACTTTGTTTAAGTTTGGTTGGTTTCCAGGCTGAGTGTGAACCCGCTGGGGGTTTCTGAGCTGGGACACGAGCAAGGCTGTGCCACCATTCACTTCATGGGCACTTCTGAGGAATAAACTGGTCATTAAATGTGAGGCCAAGAATGATCACTATCATCCAGGGTCTCCTGAATTAAAGTTCCCTTTACTTCAGGCTCCTTTGTATCTCAAAAGAGCAGAAATCTTCACACTGCAGGAATACTTTGGTGGACTACAAGTCCTCACATGATGATCTAATGAGGATATTTGGGTTAATGACTATTTTTGCAAGGGCTGCAGCAGCCAGGACTTTGGTATAATCCTGTGGCTGAGCCCAGAGCTGTGGCCACCTGCAGCCATGGGGCCCACATCCTCCTCTGCAGCAGTTCCCCCATTGTCCAGCACCCTTTTCATCCCTCACTCCATCCCATGGGAAGATCCTGCCATTGGACGTGTGGACAGGACCTGAACATCAATGGCTGTGGTAGCTCTGCCTGTTTTCCAGCTGTTTGAGCATGGCTGTTCCTCCCCTGCTATGGTGTCTCTGCACCAGGGTTTTTCTCTGCTCTCCCCACAGCTCCAGCACTTGCTCGATGACTGACAGCCCTGTGCAGCCCTTTCCCTCAAAACCCATCCTGTGTTTCAAAGTCTGGAGGAAATGGTGAACTGACCCTTCCTTTTTTCCTTTCCTTTTGCTCTCTCATTGCTATCAAACAAGAGTGAGGAAAGATGTAGGAAAGGAAATTAAGGAGGTGCTGCCACCCAGGGCACAGCATTTTCCCCAGCCAATTGCACATGCTCCAGATCCATCCCCAGTCCAGATGACTCCACAGCAGCTCCACAGCAGCTCCAAATCCCTGAGCACTGCCTGATTTACTTCCCATAGGAGACCCCATCACCGGGCAAACCCTCCTTTGCTCCTGTCTCTCCCTTTCTGAGTATTTGTTATTTTAAGCCAACCCCTCAGGGATTCAATTTCTGTGCAGAATGTGGGGATTTAGCCACACAGCCCATGTTAATGCTAATAGGATTATCATAGAATCATGGAATCATTTAGGTTGGAAAAGACCTTTAAGACCATCGAGTCCAACTGTTCCCCTGGCACTTGCAAGGCCACCACTAAACCATGTCCCTAAGAGGGAGATTTGCATAGGGGAGCTCCAAATCTTCCCACCAATGCCTGATGGATGGCCAACAAGGAATGGAGATGCAGCAGCTTCAGACTGTGAGTATTGAGCCCAAATTCAACCCCCAACCCCTGGGATGAAGCAGAGGATTAACAGATATGTGTGTGTGTGTGTGTTTCCCCCAACACTGAGATGTTGTTACTGTCTTAATGAAGATTTTGGAGTTTTTCCTGATGTCCCACAAAAAGCCCATGGAGATATCAGTTCCTCCTTGTGCTGATCTTGCCTCCAGCTGCTGAAAGTAAGGAATGAAAAACAATGCTAAGGGCTGAAAATATCTCTGAATGGGACTCTGGGTGGGCCTCAGGGTGCTGGACATCTTTGAGAATTTGGGGACAAGGAAACAGTAAAGCATCCAGGAGTGGTGCTTCCTTTTCACATAGGAAATTAGGAATGTCCCTGTGTCCCTGTGCTGGCAGGAGTGTGAAGGAGCAGACACATCTCCCCCACTGAGGAATGTCCCTGTCTGCATGTCTGCATGCTGGCACGAGCTCCCACCCACCTGAGGGACACAAAAGAGAGATGAAGATTTCCTGCTGATCCAGCTGTTTCTCTGGAAATGCAGATTGGCTGAGTGGTGCCTTTGGGATTTCTTATTAGGTTTTCCCTGTATTAATTCTGTGCAAGGAGTTGTACAAGCAGCCATGGGTTTGTTCCCACTGACTTTTCCAAGCAGACCACAGCTGAAGTGTTTGCCCCAGCCCAACAACCCGCAGAGGGGTGAAGGACCAGTGCTGGTTCTGCCACAGCCCATCCCACAGCACAGATGGTCCCATAATTGCTGCTTGCTTTCCCATCCTGACTTTCTGGGACATGTGTTTTGCATTGTGATCCCCTCAGCCTCCCTGGTTTTGTGAATCACACTTCATAAAAGAATGGCTACCTTGGGAACTCAAGGCAGGACATTTATTCTTCCTGTGCATGCGAGTTTGTCACTCCCGGCCAGTTTGTCACTCCCAGCCCAGCTCATAAAGCAGAGTCTTTGCTTTTAATCCTGATTTTGCAATGCACTGAAGTACACACATTCACCTCTCTCCACTGTAACACTCAGGGATGTTCTTAACTCTTAGTCCTGGGATTTTCTGCTTTAATTCAATCCAGTCTCATTTCCTGACTGTGCTGGTCCCCACTGAGCTATTCTCATTGTCCCTCTGTTTTCACCCTCCATCAATAAATTATATATGTTCTATCCATTATATATTCCTTACTAAAGCACTTTAAAGTGTTAAGATGAGAGGTGAAATAAGAAATAGAACACAGCAATCCCCTTTCATTTGCTGAACTTCCTTGGCACTGCTGCTTCATAGACAATATAGGATACAAACAGCATGAACTTTTCTAAAACTAAAATAACATACATTAAAATAAATGATAAATCAAACCTTTGTTGCAGCAACAGCACCAAAAAGCTGCAGATGATTCCCTGAGACACCAATAGAGTAATTTGGATTTTTCCAGGTAGGTAATGAGATCCTGCATGACAGCTCTGTGCTGGCAGAGCCCTCTCCTCCAGCCTGAATCCCTTCTGTCTTCTTCTGGTGGAAAAAAGGGGAATATTTCACCCAGCTAAAAATGAGCAAATGCTGATGTTTAAACAGAAATCTCAGAGGAAGCTGCCTCTGTAACCACAGCTGGTTTGCTGCAGACCTGAACACTCACAGCCAATTTGCTTTTTTGGTGTAATAGAATTCCAAGTCAGTCCATGGAGCTCCACCAGGGATTCATTTGGCCTTTTGCAGTTACTGGGTTTACCCTGGAAGGGGGAAGGAAAGGAGGGGACCACCAAAACCCATCTCTTTGCCAGCAAGCCAGTGCAGCACCAGCACCTTTTTTGTGGAGACATCAGGAGGGATGGGATCACACAGCTGGATTTGGGGATGTTTCTTGGTGGGGGATATGCCTGGAAAGGGGAGGATCCCTATGGGATGCAGCTGAGATGTGCTGAATTAAAAACTTTTTAACCCTGCCCTGTCACTGCAGCCAGACAGGGGCCACATAAAGACCCAAGGATGGGTTTATCCCCATCTGTGGCCACCAGGCTGTTTGGGAAGGTGGGGCTGGCCATCCTCCCCTCGCAGATGTGCCTGCAGCCAAGTCCTTCCCTGAGGCCCAGCCAAGGAACCAGTTGGTGCAGGATCCTCCACACTGCTGCTCTTAGTGTGTCAGCTTACTCAGATTAAGGTTGTTGCTTAAGCCTCCATGCCTATTTGCAAGCTGCCAGGACAATGGAAGCTCTCCATCAGTTTGTGGCTGTGCAGGAAGCTCGGGTGCTCCCAGGGGTGCACTGCCTCCCCACCTAGATTAAAAAGAGGTGCTGCCAACCTCCTGCCATCACGGACACCAGAGCTCCAGGCTCCCTCTCTCCGTCCTTGCAGCACTGCTGGGGGATTTTTCCTCTTGGATTTCCTGTGACTTTTTAAAACTCACCATAGTTGTTCCTGAAAGTCAGAGAGCTCTGAGTGTGCAGTGCAAACACCCTTCTGCCAGCCTGACCCGCAGTGAGGTGCTGGGGCTCTTTCCCATTTTCCTGGGGACAACTAAAGTTTTTACTCCTGAAATTTAAAATCAGAAAAGATCCCTTTCCCTGTTTTCCCTGTGTTAATGGTGAAATCCTCTTTTTCCTTTTTTCCCTTTAGCTCTGGCTCAGCTGTGTGTGCCTGTCCCACCCCAGTACCCGGAGGTAAGGTGTGCAATGAGGGACAATCTCTTAATCCCTGCTGGTTCCTGTGCCAGCTCCCCCACAGGCCATGGGGCTTTACAACCCCTTTTACCAACAGGTACTACCTCAGCAAGGTGCTGCCACAGCCCAAATTGTGAGCTGGGGACAAATATTCTTGTTGTGCTACTGTTCAGAAAACAGGGCAGAATTTGGAGTAGGAAGATCTCATGTTGGAGCTTTGGTGATTTGTTTTTCCCAGTTAATAAGGGGAGAAAAAGCCCAAATGCTGCATCTCGGCTGTGTCACCGCCTGACAGAGGCTGGAGCCCGGCAGACACACAGACATATTGTTCTGGAATCAGCAATTAGCTTCCCATTTGTCCCCCTCATCCCTCTGAGAAAGGGACAAGGAAAAGCCCCACTTGAGAATAAATTAGTATCTCAAAAGAGAGGGAGCTCTGCAGATGGCTCCGTTGTGCTTCACTCTTGTGCAGCTCTGGAGCACTCAAGTCCCCATCCTCAACCTGTCCATTATCCAGATGTTCTCCTATTCCAGACACCTGGAAGAGGGAAGGTGGTCTCACGTTCACTTTCCCCGAAAAGCAGCTGTTAAATGATATTTGTCATCAAACTTCAGCATTAATTTTGCCCAAGTGTTTCCCTCTGGAACACTGTGGCACTGTGGGTTTGCTGCTTGAGTTGCAGGGGGGTTTCAGAACTTTGGAATTCCCAGATTCTTCACTTTTCTGCTCAAATATCATTCTGTTTAGATATGGGAGTCTGAGGTGGTAGATTTTGGAAGTCACTTGAACACATCTAACAACTGGAGTTAAGTGTGCTCTGTGTAACACAAAAATTGAACTCTGATCTCAGAGTTCTGTGATTTCCCTCCTGTTCCTGTGGCTCACAGCAGAGGGGAAAACTCCAATAAAATATCATTTTTAGAGAACAATTTGGCAGCACCATGAGCTGCCTTCGCTTTTCAGGTGGAGAGCAGCTCTGGTCTGAGGAGACAGAACTTTGGAGTGGAGTGGCTCTTGGTGATGTCCAGCTGCATTAACTGGAGCCTGGAAAATTGCATCCAAGGGAGGAAGTGAAATGGGATAATCACAGAATATCCTGAAGTGGAAAGGATGCACAAGGATCATCCAAGTCCAACTCATAAACAATATCAGAGAGTTTTTAAGGAGACTTGCCCCACTGCACCTTGAGGGCTTCCAGGGGTGTAACTGTTAAGTTTACTTATTTTTCCCTGCTCCATTACCAATGACTGGTATTTGTTTCAGGAATCAGTGTCTCCAAATAGCTTAATTTCTTCTCAAGCTTCTCCTGTGTAACATCTGGATCCTGCGATAATCATAGCAGTGCTTGATCCTGCTGTTGTTTGCAAGATCCCTGTGGACCACCGGAACAAGGCAGGAAGTATTTCAGGCTCGTAAGTCTCCTGCAGTTTAGCTGAATTTCAAGCAGAACATCAGGGGGTCACCCTCATTGTGTGTGTGTTATCTCCTGGAGCCCCATGGGTTGCTTGTTCCATGTGCCAGTTCCTTCCCAGCTGTTTCCCAAATTTAAAAGAAATACGACAAATTTGGTACTGGAACATGCTCCTCAGGGAAGAGGTCACAGCTCCAAGCCTGAGAGAGCTCAAGAAGTGTTTGGACGATGCTCTCAGGCACATGGTGGGAATTTGGGGCTGTCCTGTGCAGGACTAGGAGTGGGGCTCGATTCCTGTGAATCCAACTCAGGAGATTCCATGATTCTACGGAAAAACCCCATTCTGCAACTGATGGAGAGGCTTTCGTGATGGGGACTGTGATACTGCTAAAGATACTGATCAAATAACTTCTGTGGCTTGTTGGGTCTGCTTTAGGGCTTTAAATTCATTTGTCCAGGAAAACATGGAGTTTTCAGATGTTCTCATTGCTGCCATGTCTCACCTGTCGGTAAGACCATAGAAGCCATGGACACCTGAGTGTCCCAGTGAGGACAGGTTCTGTGGGGAAGCTCTGGGACACCTGAGAACTCCCTGTTGGCCATTTTTCCCCTAAAATGCAACGGGATATTCCCCTGGTGCTGACTCACAAGGCTGTTCAGGGACAGCCACCACACAGGGGGTGTCCGTGGCCTTCCCAGTGCTCATCTCGGGGTGGCAATGATGGGCGCTCAAGCCTGCTCTGCCTTTTGCCTCTCCTCCCTGGCAGCTCTCAGCGGAGCTCCCACCGGACCCCTGGGACACACAACTTTCCCCGAGTTTGGATGCAGGGCTCGGTGTGAGTGGGACCGCCCCCGGGATGCGCCGGGCACACCCGCGAGGTGTGAGGGCGCCTCGGGCGCCTCTGAGGGACCCACGGGGGGCGCCCTGAGTGGCGCGCGAGGCCGCCTCACGCCCCCGTCCTGTGAGGGAATCGCGGCCACCGGGGGCTACCCCAGAGCTCCGGCGGAGCGGTTATCCCGGTTTTCCCGGTTATCCCGCGCCACTGGAGAGGGGTAGCAGAGTGGGGGGCTCCGTGAGGGGAGTGGGGGGGCGCCGAGGGGGGCTCGGGGCGGGGGCGGGCGCGGCGGCGATTGGCCGGCGGCGGCGGGGAGAGGCGGCCGTGATTGGCCGGCGCGGCGGGGCGAGCGGCGGGCGGCGGGCGGCGATTGGCTGCGGACGAGGAAGCAGGAAGGAGGCCGGAGGCGCTCGCGGCTTGCGGGGAGTTCGCGGCGGCGGCGGCGCCCCCGGTCCCTCCTCCGGTCCCTTCTCCGCCCCCTCCTCCGCCCCTCCCGGCCCCTCCGCCGCCCGCTCCGGCCTCCGCCCGCCCGCTCCGCGACGCCCCGCGGCCAGGGGCGGGCGGCGGCGGTGGCGCCTCGTCCCCATCCCGCAGCCGAGGAGGCGGCGGCGCTGACGCAGCAGCAGCGCGGAGCTCGGGACTCGCGGCGCTCCCGCCGCTGGATTTCTCCCCCCCGGGGCCTGCGGCAGCCTCCCGGTGAGTCCACACGCGGTCCTCGCGGCGCCGGCTCGTCCCTCCGCCCCCGGGAACTCCGCCGGGCCGGGAGCAGGTGCCGCCGCCCCGGGGTTTGGGGGGCGGGGGGTACGTGGGGCCACCGGGAACTTCCCGCGGCGGCGGGGAAGCGCCGGGAGGGCACGGCGGGCTCGGTGGCGGGTGGGCCGGGCCGGGCCGCCGTTACCCCGCGCGGTCCCACCGGTGCGAGGCCGGATCGGCCCCGCCGAACCCCCCCGGGCTCCTCCGCCCCTGCCGCTCGGGCAGCACAAAGGCGGCGGGGCCGGGCGGGGGGGGCCCGGGGGAGTTGCGGGGCTCGCGGTCCCGGGGGGCTCCTCGCCCCAGGGGCTGCTCGCCTCGGCATCGCCGGATCGGGGGCGATTCCCAGGGAAAGCCGTCGCTGTCCTCGGCCCCTCCGGATCTCGGAGCTGAACCGGCGCTGCCCGGCCGGGAGTTGGCACAGGACGGGCTGGCTGGGGTTGGCGTTTTGGGGCTCCCCACGCCCGAGCGGGGCCATGAGCCCCTCCCCTGAGGGCTGAGCGGTTGAGTGCGTCGAGTTCCCGATGGTTTGCAGGATGTGATGCCGGGCGGGCTGTGCGCCCCGTGTCTCTGTCAAGCAGGTACCATCGAGCCTCTTTGGGGGACAGCACAGCAGTTTTCATTTCCATCGTGATTTTTCCCACTTGCCGTGCGCTCCCCGTGGCTCTGGACATCTCTCCTTTCCTGCCGGCTGCTCCGGTGGCCGACGGCTTGTTTCCTCTTCTCCTTTTGTGTAGCGGTGGCTCCTAATGGAGGCAGCTCCGCTGGCTCCCTCTTTTCCAGCTGCTTCTATAAGGCGCAGGAGCCAGCACATGTGACTGGGCAGATCTCGGGAAGACTAGCAAGTGCTCCCCGGGCTCCTGCTCGACAGCCAGCCCCAGTGCGGGGATACCCACACCCCGATGTCCCTTTCCCTGCCCCGGCACAGGGAGACACAGGAACCCCCTCTCTTTCACAAGAGCAGCCATGAAAACTTAAAAAATACGAGCATTTGGGATCTATTCTATTTGCCTCTCCCCCTCCCCTCTCTCTTTCCACAAAATGCTTATCTGAAAGAGGTTCTGGTTGTGTTTTGTTTTAAAGAATCCAGCTGCCCCTCGTGCTCGCTCTCCATCTGAAGTCATCATTGTCAGGAGCAGGCGAACCTCAAAGCGAGAGGCTTTGCCGGGCTTTTGCTTGCCTGGTTAATTGATCTGTCCATCAGTTTGCCACAATTAGCGAGTGCTTGCTCCACGCTGAGGGGCTCTCTGGTGTTCTGGGGGGCTCGGGGTTTTATTTTAAGGCTTCTGGTCCTCGTGGTTGTGAGAAAGAGTGACACGAGCTGCGTGATAGACTGATGCTTTTGAAATCTTAATGTGATTTAAATACCAGCACGCTGCTGATCGCTTTAACAGAAATATCCTGCTCACATATTCATCCCGGGCCATCCTTCACGTTTGTCATGTCCTGGCTACCTGAATCGTTCTCAAGCTTCAGCTGGAGCTGTCTAAATGTTTGCTGGTGATAGGAAATTGTGCATTAGTGTGATTTACCAGGATGTTTTGGATTTAAACATTGATTTCTGTTTGTTTTGCTCATGAACTCAGTGCAGCATTTCCAACTGCTTTCCAGCTGGAGCAGAGCAGAGAAGTGTAGTGCTACTGATAGGTGTAAAATCAGCTGGAAAACGCCAAGCCTGCAAGGAAAAATAATTCCCTGAACTTTGTGCCAGTGGATCCTTTCTGGATGCTTTGTTTGCTGGGGGTTGATGGTGACAGTTGCACAGAACAATAAGATGCAACTTAGAAATGTGGGGTTTGGGGGAAAAAAAGTCACACCCTTGTGTCTTGAGGCAGAAATGTTATTTTGGAGGTCACTGACATGTTCTCATCCAACTGAATCATTCAGTTAAGTGTCGGTACTCTGTCCTTCTTGCCAGTTCGTCTGCATCACCTTTCCGTTTCCACTCTGGAAGCCTCAGTGTTTATTTGGCTTTTTAACCAGTATCACGGGACAGTTGGGGTTGGAAGGGCCTCTGGAGACCATCCTCACCTAGAGCAGGTGACACAGAAATGTGTCCAGGTGGGTTTGGAATGCCTCCAGAGAGGGAGACAGCCTGAGCAGCCTGTTCCTGTGCTCTGCCACACTCAATGGAAAGTTCTTCCTCCTGTTGAGGTGGAACTTGTTGTGTTTTAGGTGATGCAGGTGAATTTTGTTTGCTGTGGTGGTGTTAATCGCTGTTGTGTGACTCGAAGGCTCTGTGGGACACGTGTGCCGGTGCAGTCTGTGGAGATCCGATTTAGGGAGAGCCTGGCCGTGATTTGGGGGGAAATCCACCCTTCAGCAAAAGCTTTTCTAATGCTGCTGCAGCACTAAAAATAAGCCCTTAGCAGCAAATCTGTCCAAAGTAAACAATTGAAAAATAATTAGGAGTGGTAGGCAAAGGCATGCTCGCTGCTTGGCGTCATGTTCAGATCACAAGCAAATGAATGAATGATGAGATCTGGCTCTGCAAAAACAGGAAGGTATGCTTGGATGTGCAAATATCACATCCAGTGTGGGGCTTATTTTGCCCCATCTCCCAGTTAGTTGTCTCCATTTGGACATCAGAAGGGATTTCTTCCTGTAAAGGGTTGTCAGGCACTGGAAGGGGCTGACAGCAGGGAGGTGGTGGAATGCCCATCCCTGCAGGTGCTTAAGGAAGGACTGGGTGTGCCATTCAGTGCTCTGGGCTGGGTGACAAGGTGGTGGTTGGTCACAGGTTGGACTCGATGATCTCAGAGTTCTTTTCCAAGCTCATTGGTCCTGGGATCTCAGTTAACCAGGGGATACAACTCGTGGAAGCAGCAGCAGAACAGCCTCGGTGTCACACCCAACCGGCTGAACCAAGTCATAACTCTCATGTTGATAATAATAAATGGAGCAGTGTTCAGATGACTGGGAAATACAGGGGGGGAAAAAAAACCAACCAAAAATAAGCAGCCCAGAGAAGCCATAAATCTGAAAATCGCTTCAAACACAAGCTGTGAGCTGGCAGGGGCTGGGGTGGCTGGGCTGTGACAGAGAGGGATGTGCTTCGATCCCGGGGGATTTCCCCATCCGAGAGCTCTGACCGTCTGGTTTGCTCTCCTGCTTGAACTCACAGTGTGAGTGATGATTTATGTGCCTGTTTCCAGCAGCTCATAGGTGAGCTGGTTATATTCCCAGCTGCAGATTTGGGCTGTCTTGAGCTATTCTCCAAGTGTGAAGTCTGGAAGACGTTGCAGTTTTGGATACAGACAGTGTTTAAAGGGAAGAACAGGGGATGTTTTGTGGAGGATGCTCAGAAGGAATTGTTCCTTGTGCTTCTGCATGAGGACTGGAGGCTTTGGGTCCTTCAGCCATGATCACAGCTGTCCAGCATGGCAGCTCCTCTTTTATTGAGACCAAAGACATGGATTTAATGGCAGAAAATATTGAAATTTGTGGCTAGATTGTTGTTCTCAGTGAATGAGTTGCCTGTAAGAAGACCATCACAATTTAACTCTCTGTGCTTTCACACTTGTACTGGCACCTGATATCCTTGAAATGGGGAAAACACACTTAAATTTGATACTACTGGTTTTATGTCTTTTAAGACAGAAAGAAACAAGATTGTATGGGACAATGTCATAACTTTGTCCAGTTATTGCCCAGATTTGCTATTTTAGCATGGAGCTTTATTATAAATAAAATAGAATAGAGTCACAGTAATATTTCATATTAATAAAAAAACCCCTTCCATTAGGAGAACAAGACACTGGAAAACTTTATCATGCATTAAAGTGAAATGAGGGACTGAAGTTACTAAAAAGAGAAGCCAAGGGTATCATTAAGAAAAACAAATATAAATCTGGTTTAAAATCAACTCATTTGGGCCCTGTCAATATTTGTGCCATTGGGGTTTAATTGATCTGTTCCAAGTTACTTTTTCTCTGGCCATGTGGGTGAAACCCCTATAAAATCAGAGTATGGAGAGCTGGCAGGATATAAGAAGTGCAGTCAGCTGAGGGAAGTGAACCTGAACCTCTTTGTGAAATCTCTGGTCTCTCAAAATTATAATTGTATAATTTCCAAAGAATAATTTGATTTAAATCTTAGTGGAAATCCCTCAGTGGGGATGGCAGTGCTGCTCTGCTTCTGGAGAAAAGCAGCTGAAAATGAGGATGGCTGCCCTGGAGGAGCAGTTGTTTTCCCTTCAATCTGCTACTTATTGATATACATGAAATTTCAGGACATCTTCCATAGAGGGCGGGTGGTTATTAACTCCACATGGGTCAAAAATAATTCAGGGGACGCTGTTGATTTTGGCCTGATTTGTGAGTGATGCTCTCATTTGGCAGTGCTGGGTTCTTGCTGGTTGATGACGGGGGAAGGCGTGGATGTGTCTTTCCTTGAATCAAAGCGTGTGGGAATGAGCGATGGAACGCCCTGCGCGCCTGGTGGCACCGGGCAGTCCCCGCTGGGGTCTGAGCCGTGCCGGTAGCGTGCAGCTAAATAAACACTGTTAAATGGGGAGGGAATGTGTGTCACTCCCCGGGAGCGCGCCGTGCTCAGGGCCCTGCCGCTGCGCTTTTCCCACGTGGCACGGTCGGGAATGCCGCTTTTATCACCTCTTGTAGCAGCTCTGACTTAGATTAGAGGTGCATTTTCAGGAGAGATGTTTGGCCGGACCCTGTCTGAGCCTGCTTGGAATCCCTCGGTTTGTCATTCTCCTTCCTTCACCGTTTAAAATTCCCAGTGCTTTTGGAGACTTGGCAGCACGGGATTTTGAGGGGTGTTTGCTGTCACACGTGCAGCCAGGCACCGTGACACGAGTCTGGTGGCACTGGCAGGGTGTCAGCTCATCCCATGGGATGGCACAGCCGGCACGGTGATGCTGGGAGCAAGGAGGCTTTGGGATCCGTGTGTCTCGTGGCTCCCTCCTTCCTCTGCCAGAGAAGGGGATGCAGCCCAGGTGGGAATTTTCTCCTGCTGTATTCCCTGGGCGCTGCCCTGTTGCGGACAGAAGCGCTCCGGGAAAAGGCACGTGGAGAGCGGGTGGGATTTGTGTTAAATGCGTGGTGCTCAGGAATAAGATGATGCTTGGGCTCAGCTGCCGGGTGCTGCATTCCTCGTGTCCCAGTTCTCCTAAACAAAGGTATGACTAAAGAAAATGATGATTTTTAGGTTTTCCCCCTTTGTAAGGCACATCACAGGAGCGCTCACTGGCACCCATTGTTCTTCCAGCAGTTTTTGAAGGGCTTTCTCATGCTCAGCTTTGAAACTCTACAGCTCAGCAGCCTTGATTTTTTTTTTTTAATGAAAGATCTTGGCTTTTAGAGGCTGCCTGTATCTCAATATTTCAAATTATTTACGAGGCTTTTAGAAATAAAAAGCAGACGTTTTCCTCTCATTGATTGGAATAAAACTGCTTTGCTGGCAGCTGATTCTTCAGTGTCTGAATTATCATCCTTGAAATAAAATCTCAGTGCTAGGGAAGCATCGAGATCCCAGGCATTGCTTCCTACTTACACCGTGCCTGGCCTTCTATTGTTCCTGCCTGTGGCCTGTGGGAAGCACGGAAAATCGGGAGCTTCAGCCAGCCTTCCCGCAGCACAGCATTATCCGGTGCTCGTCTTCATTGTGTCTCCGGGTGCGTGCGGAATACCTGGAACAGGCTTAAATCGACAGCGAGGGAGAGCAGTGGGCAGTTCCGGGATGCGAGGGAAGGGTGGCTGAGCCGAGCTGAGTTTCGGGGGCAGGAGGGAGCGGGCGGAGGAGCCGCGGGGAGCGCGGCCGCCGGCGGATGCGGCTGGAGCTGGGAGCACCCCCGCGCTCCCGGTTCCACATCCTCGCCGGGAGAGTTCGGTGAACTAACGAGCATCCTAACGGGAAACGGACCGGGGCCACGTCCCTGAAATCCCTTCGGGAGCGCTGCTTCTGCTAGGGCATTTGGCCGGTTGAGCGTGTTCTCTCTGGCTCAGGGTTGGGAATTCTGTGGAAAAAGAGCAGGATTTGAGGCGGGGTGGAGAGGAGCATCGAGGTCTCTGCTGAGGGAGGATGGAGAGGCGCCGGGGGAAATGCAGGCAATGAGGATTAAGCTGCAATAATCACATATTGATAAATATGAATGGTTTGGAGGGAGAGAAAGCAGGAAAGTGCAGGCTTGTGGAGGGAACTAGTGGGCAGCAGGAGGTTTATTTTTAATGAATAAAAAACTCGTAAGAAACAGATGCAAGAGGCATGTTTGGGTTTGTTCCTTTGTTCAGCTCAGCCAAAGTCAGTGGAAGGATTCAAGGTTGGAGATGGTTTAGAGTAAGGAGACAGAGCAGCTCTCTCCAAGGTGAGCAGGATAGTAAAGGAAAAGGATTTGGCAGCTATAATCACGTGTAGACAGAGAAAAAAGAGATTTTATTAAAATCCTGGCCAAATGCCAGGTGTCAGAACAGATACGGAAATGCCGAGTTGGGCAGGTAAATCCCAACCCGGGAATTCCTTAGGTTTCAGCAAATGGCACAAGCAACAGAAGCAAACCAGGCATTTTGGGGATTTATTCCTTAAAAATTACTTGGTAACCCTGACTCTGTGACATGTCCCTAATTCCTGGAGGTGGTGATTACCTGGAAATGGCCCCTGCAATAACCAAGCATGTGGTGGGCAGAGCTCCTGGTGAGGGGGAATATGCAGTGCCTGCTGGCTGCCCCCGTGTTCCTTCCCAAGAACTCTGTCATCTTGTCCTTCCTAGATGCTGGATTTCATCAGGGATCTCTAGGGATGTAGTTATGTGGCATTTCTACTGTCCTCCTTGTGTTTTGGTTGGAAAGAGGCGAATCCTTTCTAGTCCTGTTAGGGTAGATAGGGTGGTTGGGAAGCAATGTTTAGCCAACCTTCAAAAAAAAAAAAACAAAAGCTGTTTTCATTTTCATTTCTTCACGGTTCTGTTTATTCTGATATAGTGGAAGAGGACCCAGGGAATAATTTCCACTTGAGAATAAATTGCCAGCTTTGCTGGAAGTGCAGTCCTGCCACCTCTGGGGCTGTAGAGGAGTGGTACAAACCCTGTCCCTCTCTGTGTCTGTGGGTCAGGATCAGTTACCAGGAATAACTTCAGCCTAGGGATGAAGTTTTGGATGCAAGTAGCTTAATTACAGTGCGAATGGAGCATCGCTGTCTGTGCTCAGCCCACATGTGATCTGCTGCAGTTCTCCTGCCTGAAACCACTAATGAGCTTAAGAACTCCCCTGTTTTCCCAGCGCTTAACAAAAATTAAATCCTTCCCTCCCAACAAAACTGGTCGCGTGCTCAGCCCGCTGCTTTCATCAGAAACAATGGGTGAGCGCTGACCTTCCTGAGATGCCACCTCAGAGCTCGTTACTGAATAATTAGGTGATCCTTCCCCTTCCCACAAAGCTCGGGGGCTGTTTTTTGTATTGATAACGTGACATATCCCAAGGCTCGGCCTTGAATTTCAGGCGCTGGGCTGTTCCAAACTCCATCTGTCCACTAAGTGAATGTCAATCCAATTTAAGCTTGCATATGTTTCCAAGGAAACCATGGGAGGCAGTGGGGAGAAATGGATCATGGAGGGGCAGGGAGGCTAGCGCAGCAGCAGCACTTTGACTTTTCACTATTTAAATATAATTAAGCCCCAGTTCACTGTAATAACCCTATATAGAGCAGTGTCTGGAAGCCTTGAGGGTCAAATGGTTGATCTTGGAGTAGCCTGTGTTATGTGTAAAACAAACACAGTGAATTTAAAAATAAGAAAGGAAAGTGGCCTCAAGGAAGGTGGCTTCAGGTGCTTCTGTGAGGCCTCAGTCCAGCTCGTAGAGCTCTGCACTTTCTTATGTAGATCCCAAAATCATTTAGGTTGGAAAAGACCTCCAGGATCATCAGGGTCTACCTGTGGTTGATCACCGGCTTGTCAACCAGAGCAGAGCACTGAGTGCCATGTCCAGTCATTCCTTGGACACCTCTAGGAATGGTGACTCCACCACTGTCCTGGGCAGCCACTTGCAATGCTTGAAATCATGGGTTTGGGTAGTGAGGTCCTAATTTTCTTTCTCTCAGGCTGGAGAGCTCATGCAGCCATATAAAAACCTGTCCAGCCCTCAGCTGAACAAAGCAAGCCGTGAATAGACCCAAAGGAGTCATCATATGTGTATTTAGACCCCCACGAAAATATAAATGGAAAGTGTTTGGATAAATTGAGGACCAGTGTCCCTGTCAAGTTGAAAGGGCCAGGTTGGATGAGTCTTGGAGCAGCCTAGGCCGGTGGAAGGTGTCCCTGCCTATGGGGGTTGGAATGGGATGATCACTAGGGTCCCTGCCCTCCCAAATCATTCCAGGATAAAACATCTTAATGCTGCACACTGATGTGCTTGTGTTTGGAGGGCAGTAACTGTGACAGACCTTGCCTGGGGAGCAGGAAAGTTGGTGAATATTCGGATATTTGCTCCTGATCCCTCAGATAAGCTGCAGGTGCTGTGGCTCCCTAAAGGCTCATCCTTCACCAGAGGTGTGAGAACTTCCAGGCACAGCCCAGCTCGAGTAGAGGCCTGGAAGGAAAGCTGTGAGGTGACACTGAGCAGGAGGCCCCAGAGGTAATTTGGGGTCTGTTCCTTTTGCAGACCCTATGTCAACCCGAGCAGAGACCTGACAGAAGTTGTGGCATCCTCTAGGAAGTGTCACTCAGCTCTGCCGGTGCTCCCATGTGTGGGGCAAAGGTGTAAGCCGGGTAGGAAGCAGCAGAGCTGGAGACTCAAACGTGGACTTTGTGCTTGGTTTCTGTTCAGAAGAAATGAGGGTTCCCCCGCCCCATTTCCAGGAATTCAACTTGAACTGAGAGTTTAAATGCCGCAGAAAGCCGGGACTGTAAGTCTGCCTGGCTTTCTGAAGCAAAGCATGTTTCTACCTGCTAATACAGCTGTTAAATAAAATGTTTATCTTAGTTATTGAAATGAAGAGCGAGGAGCTAGCTTTGGATCTCTAAAATGGGATATTATCTGTCATTTTACTTTGAAGAATGCTGCTGCCTTAAAATGTTTTACTGTGACAAATAGCTGTAGCTGAAATTCTAGTGTCTGGGGATATCCTGCGTGGATACATCTCTCCTTGTGCACTGTAACTGCAATCTGAGACAGAAACTCCTCAGCTCTGAGCTCTTTGCAGCTGTTGTCCAGCATCGGATCCTCTTTGGATCAAATCTCCTGAGATTTGGACTGCCAGCAGCAAAACTGGCCAAAGGGAGGTGTGTGCTGGGCCCGGGCACTGGGAATTGTCCTTGGGCCGAACTGTGGGATAGCAGGGGGTTCTGCCTGCTTGGGGGGGCTTTGCAGCACATTCCTCCTTATCAGCTGTTAACCCTTCCAATCTGGGCACAGCCTGGGAAAGCAGAGCTTGCTGCAGCTTGCTTGGATCTTCCAGCAGCTCCTAGAAACTTCCTACCAGCTCTCCCGACATTCGACCGGTAGCTGTGAGCGTCTCCCGCTGCCACTTTGGCTCTGCTTCAGCTGGCAGCTCGTGCAGCTCAGGAATCCCTCTGGGATCGCTGCTCCACTCGCATTCCCCATGGTCTGGCTTCACACATTGTCTCCTTGTGCCCCATTCCTTGGAGCCTGGCTCTCTGAACCATGTGCATCTTTTACCCTTGTGGTTCTGTGCAGGTGACTGGGATGGATGAGGGCAGTTTTCCCTTCCCCATCCCTATAATCCACAGTATTGAACACCTCAATGTGCAGTCAATGTTCTCAAATCCTGTAGCTGATAATGAAGGGGATGATTCTGATTCTTTTTTTGTTTCTCTGCTTGTCAGTGCTAGGAGTTCCTCAAAAGTTTTGCTGTTTTCTGCCCTACGATGAATATTCTCCTCAAGGCTGGAGGAAGCATATGCGGGGTGGTTTTGCAGTATCAGAGCATCATTTGGAAGAACAGTACTTGTAGGACTCTTCTCCCTGCTACTCAGCACACCTGGATGTTTTGAAGCCACAGCCTGACTTCAAGGGATCTTCCTGAAAATTATTTGGAGCACCTGTGGCATTTCCATAAAACTAGGCTGCACTATTTAAAAGCTTTGTGGTTCCCCAGAGGAAGTTGTAATTAGGCTCCTTTGCCAGAGAGCTGATGTTTTATCCTCTGGAGTTCCCACTGGCTCCATGGTGACCTGCACTGCTGGGAGAATAGAAGCATTCAGCATCCCCCCAGAATTCAACCAAGAGCTCTTGGGACCAAGGCTGTTACTTAGTCACTGTTCTTAACCATTCCTGATACTCTTATTTCCTTCCTGGCTGTGCAAGGTGCAGTGAAATCCAAGCAATATTTCAATGTGATGGAGTCTGTAAGACCCACCTTATTGAAGAAGTCTGATCCTAGCCCTGGCTAGGAGAGCTGAGCGTGTTTAATTGCTGCCTTTCCGAATGGCCAAGCGGCATCACGCCCGTGTGGGTCGATAAATGCACCTTAATGAGTGCATATAAACCAGATCACTCCCAGCACGGGCTGCAAACCCTGTCCAGTCTGTTTAAAGGTGCTATTTGTTGCCTTGACTGATCAAACCTGGGGCACAAGCAAAGGTGTGTGTTTAAACACACCTCTAACGATGTGGGTAAAGGATGAAAGAGCTGGGGCAGCTCCTAATGGGAGTTAAACGGGCTCTCATGGAAGCAGTGTTCCAGCAAGCTGGGTTTCTCCTTGTCTAAAGTGGCTGAATTGCCTATGTTTGGCTTGTGGTTCCTGGGATTTTAACATGTTACAACATCCAGCTTCTGCTTGAGTTTTCCCTCACCAGATTTCTGATCTGTGCCAGCTGCTGGTTCCTAGAAACGCTCCTCTGGGTCAACTCAGGACCTTTGGCAACACTGAGTCCCCTGCTTCCTGGGCTTAAATGATCCAATTGGACCCAAATTTAAATGATTCTTCTGCTAACACCCTAGGAATTAAGGAACTGGTTCTCCTTGGAGATGTCAGCTGTTGCAGCACAATTCAGCGGTGCTACATTTCCTCTAACTGACCTAGTACCTGAAACCAGTTGAGTTGTGAAATTTTAAGTGGAACTTCTTCACTTACTTTGTGAGTTACTGATTTGTAAAAACTGTCTCTGGCACTAATGAGAGGGAGGAAAGGGTTTAAAGCCGGTTTAGGTAGGTTTGGCAGTTCTGCCTTGGCTAAAACCATGTCACCAGAAGATGCGTGAATATACACCTGTATTTGTGGTGGTGATTGGTCCTGTATTTTGTGAAGGGAAAAAAAAAATTGTGTATTTTCAAGCCACATCTAGACTTTTATTCCAGGAGTTCCCAAACCGTTCTATGATTCATGGAATGCCAGAATATTTTGGGTGGCAAGGGACCTTAAAACTTATCCATTTCCACCCCCTGTCATGGGCAGGGACACCTTCCACCAACCTGTGCCAGGGCCTCACCACCCTCACAGGGAAGAATTAGATTCTCTGATTCTAGTTCAAATCCACTAAGGTTGGCTCTGGATTTAAGCTCTGCTCAGCATTCAGTGCAGCACTGTGGTTTACAAGACATCAGGGAAGGAGAGGGTTTGGTTTCCAGGAATTGCACTGGGAATGCAAGAGTTCTGTAAAGTCTTTCTTTGACTTGAATTTTGGATTGGGATTGAAACTCTCAAATGGAAAAATGCTCAGCATAACTCATCCTCTGTCACCTTTGTCCTCAGCTGGGAACGTGTGGGGTTAAAGCTGGTGTTTCAAGTGATGATCAGAAAGTGAGAATAAAGAAGTAGAAAGTCTGTTTTCTTTTGAAATGTCTGTTAGCTTTGAATAGAAAGAGGAATCAAAACCTTTGATGAAGGAAATCCCAGAGAGCTGTTTTGCTGTATGGAAAACTTGCAACCCAGCTGAGGGTGAAGTGGTGCGCTATTCCTTTTTAAACCATATAGAAACAGAAGGTATTTCCAAATGTAAGATGATACTGTCTGAAGTACTTATTCTAGAACTGAAAATAATTCAGGTAGCAGTTTTAGTCTGAAGAGCTAGTTCTGGTCAGTGTATTTCAACTGGAGATGAGTCAGAACACAAGAATCCTCGAAAATATTACATGAACTTGTTTTTTAACAGAACTTAGTTTTGCCTGCTTGGGTTTAAAGCTTCTGTGAATTTAAGTCGAGGTTATAAACATGCATGTCTGTTACATTTTCAAATTCAGGCTGCCTTTTGCACTCCTCAGAGATGATAATTCCTAGAGTCCCTACTTGGAACCATAGTGTGAAGGATTTGGTCACTGAGGTGGGGCAGATGCAGTTTTGAGGGACATTGAGGTGAGGAAAATAAGATGAAGATTATTTAAAGGAAAAAAAAATGTTTAAATCAAACACTTAGTTTAATGTCATGTAGAAGGAATGCCTTGCCCTTCCCTGAATTTCTTGCATTTCTTTTATCTCCCCTAAAGCCACTTTTGAACTTGTGGAGTAGGAATGTGTTGTCTTTGGATCCTGAGGGTGCTGTGCCCACAGTTCCCTGGCAGGCAGAGTTGAGTGGAGACCTTTGTGGGAGAGAGGTACCCGAGGGAGGAGAAGGGGAATCCACATCCAGAGATAGGATGGCAGTGACAGCTCCGTGACATGGAGAGGAGCTGGCAGGGATGCACCTGCCCTTGAAATTCCCACAGGCAGCACAGTTTGCAGCCGCACGTGTAGAACACAGAATCACGGCGCAGCTTGAATTATTTAAGCTCAGCAGCTTGAAGGAAGCTCCTAAAGCAGTCGTGGAAGGGTGTGATTATAATATATAGAAGAGCTTTAATATTTACTATAGAAAAACCTTACACCTTGTTCTTCAAAATAAAGCCTTGGGAATAATTTGTTATTCCATTTTGCCCGTGGAACAGGAAGGGTGCCAGAGCTATCTGAGCAAAGTGACATGTGATTGATATTTTACCAGACTCAGCCTTCTGCCACGAAGGAATCGAGTTTGCATTTTGCATATATGAAAAATCAGATGAGCAGGGCTTGTGTGGGTTATTTTTTTAAAAAACCTTGATTGGCAAAGCTTGTGCTTTTTCTATAAACACGACTGCAAAAGCTGTCCCGGAATATTTTTGACTTGGTTTTTCAAACTACTTATAGGCATGTTTTAGGGTGTTGTTGGCATAGCTGTCACATGGCAGCTTTGTACAGAACCTATTTAAATTTGTAACAGGCAATTCTGTGTAAAGGGGTGGTATTTAATAGATCTGGTATTTTATAGAGTCAGAGAATCCTAGAATTATTTGGGTTGGAAGGGTCCTTTAGGGTCATCTCGTTCCACACCCTGCTACAGGCAGGGACACCTTCCACCATCCCAGATTCCTTCAAGCTCTGTCCAGCCTGGCCTTGGACACTTCCAGGGATGGAGCAGCCACAGCTTCTCTGGGCTTGATCTGTGCCAGTGCCTTCCCATCCTCACAGGGAAGAATTTCCTCCCAATATCCTGTCCAACCCTATGCTCTTGTCAGTGGGAAGCTATTCTCCCTTATCCTGGCACTACCTGCTCTTTCAAAAAGTCCCTTTCCTTCTTGTTGCTGCTGTTCCTTGGGATATTTCAGGATTGCAATATCTGTGTAAGCTTCAGCCTTGTCGTTTTTCCAAGTGGTCTGGTGTGCCCCTCCCATCCTTTCCCATGTCTCTCTTGCCTAATCTCTGGACTCTGAATGCCTTCATTAAAGGAAACCTTAGTAACTAGTTCACTGGGGAGTGATGCAGCAAAAGCCAAGTGTCAAAGCATCTCTTTCCATCAAATTGTCAGCCTGGAGACAAGCTCAGCCTCATTTCCACCCCCACATCCTTGTACTTACCTGCAAATGCCAGGGAATTCCTTTGCCCTACCCAGGCTTTCCTTTGCCGCAGCATGCTTAAGGCTGATTATCCATAGTTCTCCATGGGTTGCTGCTGCAGCTGGGAGGCTCCTATGGGAAGCACAAGTGATGGATGCTGTTTGGGAATTGCCATATGCTCTATCACACTCTAGAATCCATTAATTCCAAATTTCCTTCTCCTCCTGTTGCATCCCTCCCTAACTTGTTGAAAAGCAAAGAAAATACATCCCCTCTTGAGAGTAGGAAGGTAAGCAAACTCTGAGCAAACTAAGGGCACAGAAACAAATCCTGGTCTCTACTTCCAGTTTTTTACTGGCTTTGGAGTGGGTTTGGAGTTTTGGGGAAGCAAGGATAGCTTTGCCTGTAAGTACAGATTTTGCATCTCTTCTGCACAGAGTGAGTATGAAACTGTGGCTGTGCCGTTGCCTCTCGAGCTCTGACCCCACTCAAGCCAATTTCAGTGGGATTTGGGAGGCTGTGAAGAGCAGAAGAGGCACCAGAGGTACGAGAGACACACAGAACAACGCTGCTTTATGTTGGGGTCACAAGCAAAAGGGCTTGTGACAGCTCTTGGGCTGGAAATCTGCACTTCTTCAAGGCGTAGGAAGTGGTTTTGCCAGTGTTTTGATCACGGGTGTTCAGTGAAGGCTTTGCTTTCAGAAACTTGGGGTTTGCTTTAATGCAAGTATGTGCCAGACCCCAAAGCTTTGGGGCTCCAAACTTCATCGGGGTTTGGTGCCTGATGTTGGAGTTGCTGAGGTCACTTATCTGTCCCCACATTCGTTTTTCACTTCATCATTTCCTGGCTGTTTTGCTGGGTGGCAGCCTGTCACTGGCAACGTGACACAGTGTTACAGCTTCTTACCATCGGTGTAAAGGGGAAAGGAAAGCCGGTGCCTTTGAGAAAGATGTGCTTTTCCCGGGGTTGTGTTAATTGACCAAACAACCTGCCCTGTTGCGGATTTTGAAGAAATATCCTGTGACTCTCCCCCACGCTTGTACATTGTTCGCTCCCACTGGTGTTTTCTTGGTTTTCCTCTTATTTCCCCCCCTCTTTTCCCCATCCATTTTCACTCCCATTTCCCCCCACTTTTTCCATTTTCCCCCCACTTTTTCACCCCCCATTTCTTTTTATCCCCCTCTTCTTTTTCCCCCCCTCTGCTCTTCCCCCTGTTTTTCCCCCTTTCCTCTTCCCTGAGAATGCCGCTTGCTGAGGCTGCGGAGAGTGTGAGAACAACCAGAGAAATGTAATTTTGGCTTCCCCAGAGCACTGCCACTAGGCAAGATCTGAAACCAGATAACCGAGGCTGAGCCAGACCTTCCCAAGGAATCAGCCGGGGAGCTCCTCGGGGGTGTTCCCAGCTGTGGCTCCGGGCAGCGCGGGTCAGGCTGCGCCCGGCCGGATTCGCTCCCTGTCGGACACATTCAGCACTCGGGGTGTGGAGCCCAGGGCTCTCACTGCAGTTGTCTGATTTATCACGGCCACACACGGGCTGCAGAGCTCCCAGCCGGGTGGTGGAGCACACACGGCTTTCGCAACAGGGGGATAATTACGGGCGTTGGAGCAGGGAGTGAAGCAGAGCCCAGTCCGGGACAGCTCCCAGAGATCCTCTCGGCTGTGCCGGAGTTGCCCCACATCCCTTTTTATGAGCCTTTTGGAAGCTGCGTGTCCACATGGCTTTTCAGGAGCTGCTGGCAGTGAATCATAGAATCCTCAAACGGTTTGAATTGGAAGGGATCTTAAAGATTCATCCCCCTGCCATGGCCAGGGACACCTTCCACTATTCCAGGTTCCTCCAAGCCCCATCCATCCCTTCCAGGGATCCAGGGGCAGCCACAGCTTCTCTGGGCAACCTGTGCCAGTGCCTGAGCACCCTCACAGGGAAGAATTTCTTCCCAGTATCCCATTTAACCCTGCTCTGGAACAATGGTCAGAGCTATGCTGATGAGTGAGAGAAGCCAGCCCTTGCTGCAGCCTAATAAGCTCTGTATAAACAGTTTCCTCCAGAGCATGTGAATGATGGAGCTTTCAGTGGATCTCAGGAGAAAAATCAGGACTGGACCCTGGGAAGACAAATTGTAGCTTCCAACAGCTACAGATTTTCTGAATGTTTGAGAGGGAGGCAATGTTTCCACTCACAGGACGTGCATGGCATTCAAGGAACTCAGCCTGGGATACCTGATGCTGCTGCGATTTATCCGGATTTCCCAAAGCTCCTGCAAGGCTTCTTCCATGCAGCACGTTCCTTAGAGCACTGGGAATTACTCGCCTGCAAAAGCAGCAGGGAGGAAGGAGCCAATCCTCCAGATACTCACAGTTGTAGGGCTGTTGTCACAGCAGAAGCTGTTCCAATGGAAATGGATAGACAGGATTCAAGTAGATGGGGCTGAGAGTCATCGGAGCGGTGCCGTGCGTGGAGAGGAGGATTGGTGTTGTCGTAACTCTTTGTGTGTTATTGAAGTGCCAAATGGATTAGGAGCTTTAAAAGCTTTAATTTCTGTGCTTTTGGCATCGTCTCTTGGAACGCGCGCATCTCCGTAGTGAAGCTCTGGAGAGGAAATGGGGCTTGAAGGGGTAGTCCCAGACTAGTTTCTTCTAATTTCACTTGCAATCAAGTGCTGGAGAGAGAGAGACAGATGCTGCAGCTGCATGATTACAGAACATGCAGCTGTTATCCCACTTGCTTCTTTTCCTGCTAATGAGGCATCAACTCTCTCCTGAGTTTGCTGTTTGGGTAATGGTTTTATTCTAGCACGAAACTAGAAGTGGTTTTAATTTTTCTTTATTCTGATCTGGTTTGGGTTCAGCAGCTGGAAAGATGGTTTTTCACAACCAGTCTGGTTTGAGGAAGGAGTTGCCCAGAGAAGCTGTGGCTGTTCCATTCCTGAAAGTGTTCAAGGCCAGGTTGGATGGGGTTTGGAGCAACTTGGGCCAGTGGAAGGTGTCCCTGCCCATGGCAGGGAGTTGGAAGGGATGAGCTTTAAGGTCCCTTCCAATCCAAACCATTCTGTGATTTGTATGATAAGGAGGCAGCAATTCCAACTAGCTTTAAAGTGCTTGGTGGACTCTGCATGCAGCTGGATAGACTGAGCTGCTTGAAATTTTAATTTCCAATGCCTCAATGTCTTCTCACCATTAATCCAGTTCCTCAGCCACGAGCAATAAATGGGTGGTTCTGATTTGAGTATCTTTCAGTTCTTCACATTGTCTCGCACTTTCTTGGAGACTTCTGGGCACAGGCAGTTTTTCTGTGCTTTGTGAAGCAATACAAAGGTGGAGAGAGGATGAAGAGCTCTGCCACTCTCCCTTCCCAGCTGGCAGGAGCACAATAGTCGCTAGAAGGAAACTCGGCAGGACTCTAATTTTGAGGAATGATGCATTTGCCTGTCAGAGGGCTGAGTTTGAGTTGTGTTCAAAAGCTCTGTCTCTGTGTTGTGCTGAGGGAAGAGGAGGGATTGCTGGATCCCAGGTGAGCTGGGAGCAGGGGCATCCCCCTCACAAAGCAATCCATGCAGTGCAGGTGATTGTGGAGGTGTGGAAAAACCTCTGAGTAGTTCATACTGAGGATAGGTTTTGTTCCATATGTGCTGGCACTCAATCATAGAATCCTGCAATGGATTGGGTTGGAAGGGACCTTAAAGCTCAAACAGTTCCACCCCCTGCCATGGGCAGGGAGACCTTCCACTATCCAAGGTTGCTCCAAGCCCCATCTAACTTAGCCTTGGACCCTGCCAGGGATGGGGCAGGCACAGCTTCTTTGGGCAGCCTGTGTCAGGGTCTCACCACCCTCACAGGGAGTTTATTCCTAATAGGCCATCTAACCCAGCCCTCTGTCAGGGTGGAGCCATTCCCCCTTGTCCTGTCACTCCAGGCCCTTGTTCAAAGCCCCTCTCCAACTTTCCTGTAGGCCCCTTCAGCTACTGGAATGGACAGTTAGGTCACCTCAAAGCTTCTCCAGGCTGAACAATCCCAGTTCTCTTACACCCCCTTCCCTCAGTCTCTCCCAGCCTTTTCCTAACTTTAGAGCATCTATGGCACGAACAGTCACAGCTACAGCACCCAGTTTTTAGCAGTTACTCCAACTCATGAGAGCACGAATCCCCCAGGACGTGTGGTACTAGGCTGGGTCAGGCTCCTGCCTTTGGAAACCTGAGAAGACCAAGGTGCCTGATGCTGGGTTTAAGGCAAACCATGGTTTTTTGTTTTGGGATTTTTACCAGAGGCTCAGTCTCTCAGTAGGGACAGTAGAAAATAGGATGAAAGTTGCAAGGAAATCATTGGTCCATATAGCCTGGGAAGACTTGTCCTCCCCAGGGCACATTCTGCTGGATACCTGTTCTGCCTCTGCCAAATCCTGCTCTGCCTGATCCATTTTTAAAAATTGTACTCCTCTTCCAAACTCCAGAGGTTGCATGTGGTCAGTTTAGCCTTTTGTGCAAGAATAATTCAATTCTGGAGGAAATTCTATCTGACTTGATCCTCCTAATTCCCAGAGCCTGATTTTCTAATAAGAAAAATGTAGACATATATAAGTGTTTGTTCCCCACCAAGCTCTCCTCCTGGGGCACCAGCCATGGGATATACCCTGTTTAAGGGGGTGAAGGAACTCAGTCACCCCAAAAACACATTGCCAAGAGGATGACATCTAAAAAAGCACCATGCAAACCCCAGCGGGTTTCAATTCCTGAATTTCCCTTAGTTAATGCATATATAAGTAAGGCAATTAAAACACATTGGGCTTATTTCAAATAGATAATCTAATTATCAGCTTGATTAAACCATATCAAATGAACAGTTCTTGTAATTCGGGAGCTTTGTTCTAATCACTGCCAAAGCAGTAGGAGCTTTAATTAAAAGCCTCAAAAGTGGCAGACCAGTGTCAATTGAGGGGAGTTACAGCCTGAATCCTGATTGCAGGGAAGAGCAAACCCATCCTAGGTGGATGCTGATAAAAAGATCAGCTCTTTGCTGCCAATAAATGGAATTTGACCATTTTGTAAATATCATTGAATGAAAGTAATTGTCCTTTGCTGCTGTTTCTGGTGCTCAGAGACAGACTTCATTAAATCTATTCCACTATCACTCATTTACACTGACATTTTTAATGTCTGTAGGTTGGTATCACCCAGCCATATCCTGTCTCAGCCTTGGACCTCCAAGCTGTAGACTGCAGAATTTCTTAATTAAAAATTGGGTGCCGGATAACTCAGGAAGCCCAGACTTCTTTTTCCTGCCATGAATGTATCTTTGGGGCCCCTCTGCCCATTGTCATTTGGTGTTCAATGCCCACAGCTTTTATAAAACACAACTACAGGGAATGACAAGAGCAGTGGGCAGCCAGGTTCCAACCTGCACAGAGATTTGCATGTATTTAATTTATTAATGTTGGCAGGTCTCTGCTTAATAGCCCAAGTTTTCTTTTCACCTGAGTAGGTGGACTTTTTGTTTTTCTTTTGCCTAATTGTCTCAGAAAATGAAACTGGAACAGCCTGCCTGTATCAACATGCAGGCAGTCACAGGCCGGGGGTTATTTCTGCTCTGTGCCCTGGACCAGCCTTCAGATTTTGGAGATTTGATGGGAATTTGTAAGATGTTAGGAACAGCATCAGTGGAAGAGGGAGCTGGGTGGACAGCTCTCTGTACCGACCCAGCTTTCCCCAGCTGCTGTGGCATTTGCCATCACCACCTTGCTTTTAATTACTGTCGTGTTCCATGGCTTAATATTAAACCACATCTAATTGCATCCTGTCTCTTAATTGGCTTAACTGGCCATCACCCAAATAGACTCTGCTGTATAGAAACAAGCTTCCCCAAATATTTCCTAATTGGCAGTTGGTGCTTTGTGAGGAGATGGGACCCTCTCAGCGATATTAATAGATGTTTTCTCCCGTTCGTTCCCAGGATTGGACATTGATCCTATGACGCATGCCCGGAAAAAACAACTTTTCCTTCTGAAACATCCAGCTGGTTCTGCTGGCCAGGCCTCGTCGCCAACAGGCAGCAGGAGGATGGACAGGGCCAACGCAGAGCAGCGGGATGGAGATGCCTCGAAGGCTCCAAAGTGTCCCAGTGGGTTTGTAGGGAATAACAAAAGCAAGAGGTTGCGCGAAGTGCGAAAGACATACCCACTGCGGAGGCGGCTGCTCCCCTCGGTGAGCAAAAAGACCTGCAAGGTCCTCCTCACCAGGCTGGAGGATGTGGCTGGCTCTCTGTCCAAACAGACCCCGAGCTGTAAAAAAAAGCACCTTGCCAGCTGGGTTGAGGGTTTGGGATCTGCTTTGTTCTCAGAACAAGTTCAGCCTGTGGGAGCGGGCAAGAGTGACTCATCCGGGGAGAAGTGCACAGTAACTTATCCCGGGCCGGAGCAGGACTTTGATCCTGCTCCCTCGGAGCCCAGGAAGCGCCGGCTGGCCTCGCTGAACGCCGAGGCGGTGAACAACCTCCTGTTCGAACGGGACGATGGCTTGTTATCCGGCAGGCGCTTCCGCAGGGACTCTGGGAAGGCTGCTGGGGACTGTACCCTCAAGGGCTTGCAGTGCAAAGCCGGTGACAACTGGCCTGCCCTGGAAAAACCGGCTGTGAAAACAGGGAAAGGAAAGAACCGGCATGAGCCCAGTCAGAAATGCAATAGCTGTGAGCATTCGCTGGATGAGGTCTTTGATGATGGGGCAAAGAGGGAGGATGGTGCCATCTCCTACCATCCCACCCCAAAGAGACTGGCCAGCCTGAATGCCGTGGCCTTCCTGAAGCTGACCCACGAGAAAGACCAACCCCTGAAACAGAGGAGTAAATCAGACGGGGAGGGCAAGTCCGAGAACCACTGTTCGAAATCTACACTCAAATGGGCCAAAGCCGGACGGAAGAACTGTGTCAAATCCAAGAAGGAAGTGGCTAGCTTAAAAATGGATGGGCAGCACGGCTGGCAAGGCCAGACCCTGGGCACGTTTGGGAAAGGGGAGCAGCGGGACTCTTCCAGGCTCTATGGGACAACAGAGCCCGTCCCCTACGAGTCGCTGTCTGGCTCCTACGCCAGCACGGAGGGCTTCTACCACAGACTGCCTTTGCTCATGGGAGGACAAGCTTCCATGAAGCCGGAGTATGGAAGACCTGGAGAGAAATCCCCAACCCCCAAACAGGAATTTCATCAGCCTTCCTTTCCCGTGCAGCAGTTCCCTCCCTTGCCTGTGCCCGGGAATCACGCGGATTGTGGATGTCTCTATGAATCCTCAGATCTGACTCCGTTGAACGGGTTTTATGTTTATTACGGCCAAAGCGGATACAGTGGCTATTCCCCCTGCTCCATTTATCCCAAGGACGAGCTGTCGCAGGCTGCGACCTGCGAGGGGCTCCTGGTATCTTCCGGTTCCTTGCCATCAGGTGCTCATTTCCAGCCCCTGCACTGGTGCAGCTCTCCGTACTGCTGCGGGGAGGGAGCAGCCGTGAGCAGCTACAGCGTCTGCGGCGTGGTGCATGTGCCGGAGGGCAGGATCGGCAGCGTGCATGCGGGACGGAACAGCTACCCCTACAAAATGCCTTTTGCAGCAGGTAAGGTGCAAAGTGCACGCAAATCCCGGCCGGCGTTCCTGGGAGAAGAGGGTGGCTCGGCGCGGTGCCTGCTTGCCTGGAGGCTGGTTCCCTCTGCGAGCAGTTCTCAGCTCCACAGCCGAGCTGCGGCTTGGAAGGGATCCGCCTTCCACCTCCCCTTCCCCCGTTTTTTTGCCCGGGGGGTTTTTCCCACTGAAAGGTCTTGTTGGTGTGGAAAGCAGAGAATCGGTGAAAGGATTTTGGCAGCGAGAAGTTGACTCACGGTTTGTCACGCTGGAGCTGAGGCTGAGCTTTGATCTGTGTAAAACGAGCAGGGTTCAGTTCCTGCACGCCATCCCGCTGTGCCACGCTGAGCCCAGGGTCGGGAGCACACCAGGATGAGTTACTCCCATCCCAAAGCCTCGCTCTGGGGGCTGAGGCATCCTCACAGAGCCTGTGGAGAAGCAGGCATTGCCTCTGCTGTTAGACTCTAGTAGTGCCAGCTCGGGGCTGCAGGCTTTTTGGATTCCATGGATTGATCAGAGCTGGCAGGGCTGCATAGGGAGTTTCACTGTGGTGGTCTAAGTGCCAGGCACACTGTTAGTTTGGGAATTCTTGAGCCCATCTTTGCTCTCTGTCTGACAATGAAGCACTGGAATGAGGAGGGGTGAGGGGGTATGGAAATATCTTTACCTGCCCGCCTCTCCTCTGTCCCCGCCTGCTTTTCAGACTTCCTGTTTTATCTTGGAGCTTTGCCTCTGCCATTGAAAAATACCTTTTTAAATATTTAAAAGTGGAGTACTGTGTGGGGGTTATCAGACACCAGTGCTGTGTGTAACGCCAGGCTGGACAGTGCTGCAAACAGTTGGTCTGTAGAGGAGGCTGCTTTCCAGCTGCTGGGAGTGCCAGCGTGGGATCTTTCCACTAACCACGTGTTCCAGCCAAGAGCTGGCATGACTTACCCACTGAGAACAGATTTTCAGGTAGGTGGATGGAGTTTTGGTTCAAGCGAGGCTTTGTCATCTCCCGTTGTAGGAAGCTGCTGAAGCTCAGGAGTGTTTGGTTGAAGTGTAATTTCTGTTTTCCCGAAATATCCCCGCTGTCATGGTGCTGCTTCCTACAGCAGCAGCCAGACAGGGCTTGCTGGTGGCTTCAGAGCTCTTGAAAGGGGAATGCTCGCAAGACAACCAGCTCAGCAGTGTGTTCTTGCCTGACAGTTTCTGTGTAGCGCCCCGAGGTCATACCAGTCTACTTTGTTCCTCAGCTTTTGCATGCTAGTGCCTCTGATTTTGTGCACCCAGAAGGATGCAGGCAGTGCAGACAGAGTATTTTCCAGAGCTCAGCCCTCCCTGTGGATTCTGTGATTTCTCCTGGTGCTGGCAAGGGCAGCAGCAGTTCCAGGAGTGGGTATTTGCTAGTGTGTCACCCCGCTACTGAGATCTCCCTTGCTGTGATTTCCTTGCTGGGAACAACTTGGATTTAAAAACCTATAACACCAGAATCATTGAGATTTTCGTTTGTGGATTGAAGAATATAAGGAGGTCTCAGAGAATATTGATGGTGCCTTAGGGATTGATTTCTATATAATTATGCACCTCTGAAATATTTTCCTTCCCTAGAGTGAACTGAAGGAGCACTTTGGCTGCAAGCACCAGGCTCCCATCAGACACGGATCCAGCCTGACATGCCAAATGCTGTGTGTTACATCTGTCTGATTTGGTGTCTTCCAGGTGTTTGTAGGGAAATATCAGTGTCTGTGTGGTACAAATCCAGAGACTGGGCTGTGATCTTGGGCAGTGGTTGGGCAGTGTGGAAGCAGAGTGGTGGAAAGGAGCTGGGACAGGCTGTGAGAGCTGCTTTAGTGCCAGTGCCATTGGAGAGGCTGAAGTGTGTGTGACCAAGGAAGGAGTCCCAGGGGTGCCAGCAAGAGCAGTTCTGCACCAGGGCTCTGATGTTCAATAAAGATTTTTGTGAAGCTTTATCTTGCTCTAGCTCAAGCTTAAAAGCTGCTTTTGTAAGCAGAATACCTGAGAGGTGATTCTTTGCTCCATGTGTCTTGTGCCTGCCAGTGCCTGGGGTTCTTGTGGCATTTGCTACATGGGGTTGATTTGATTTGATTGATTGATTGATTGATTGATTGATGAGGATGATCTGTGGCATCCCTTGCACTCACAGCTCCAGAGTGGCTTGGCTGAAGCCCTTAGGGACGGTAAGGTGGGGAGGCAGGAGTCCCAGCAGTTCTTTGGCTGGAGCTGTGTGGCTTTGGGTGGAATTCTCTCTTCAGATTTGTAAGCTCTGGTCTGAGGCATCTCCTGGAGCCTGACTGGAGCTGTGCTTTAGTCACCCCAAAAAGCACAGTCTCCCGTTAGGGAACAGGGGTGCATGATGTGTTGGTCCGGGAGCTCTTTTCCTGCTGATAGGGCATAATTACAACTGGTTCTTCCCTTGGCCTGGGTTGAGACTTGTTTGTGACTCCTGAGTGGAACAATGTATTTCTGGGATGCTCTGAGAAGCAGCGTCAGCCAAATTCCAACCTGCTGAGGTTCCTGTGTCTGCTGCAGGGACACAGTTTTGCTGAGGATGCAGCATCTTGTGGTTGTGTTCCACCTTGTTTCATCTTTCTGGACTTAATTTGGAGAATCTTCTCAATTTTCCCTGATTAGTAGAATTTGGCTTTTTGAAAGAGGCTGGCTGCTTTTGGCAGCGTGATTTAATCCTTCTCATTGTTTCGATAAGCCTTTTATTTCTTTTATACATATTGACAGGCTGGAACTGCTTTGGACACTGGCCAACCTTGTGTGTATTCCTGGCTGGCATTACTTGGGATTCAGATGGGTTTGTTGTGGTGCAGTGTCATCTGCGGAGCACTGGAACACGCAAGCTCGGAAATGGCTTTGCTTTTACAATCCAGTGACAGTGCAAAATGAAATTACAGCCTGGAGAGTCTTTACAGCTATAATGCAATAAAGGGATTTCGGGCAAAAGCGGCCACGGTGTGGGACAGTCCCGGCTGTGTAGTTGCTTTATGTTCCAGATGAGATCCGTGACTCATTTCTTCCCTTCCCTTAGAAGGCTGCAAGTCTCTGGACCAGCTGAACCTCACAATCCCGGTGGCAGGACACCCCGCGTCGCCTGCCCATCCGCTCTCAGGATGTCCCGTGCCCAGCGTGCCGCCAGCTGCAGAGCCCGTTCCTCACCTGCAGACCCCCAACTCTGACCCTCAGACCATGGCCCGAGAATGTCCTCAGAGCTCCAAGCCCCCCAGCGGCTCCAAGTCGGGGCTGCGGAATACTCCAGGCTGCCTGCACGCCTCCAACAGCAAAGCGGCGGGCGGCCACTCCCACCCCAAGCAGCAGCGGATCGGCCGGCGCAGAGCCACCAATGGCTGGATCCCCGTGGGCACGGCCTGCGAGAAGGCTGTCTACGTCGTGGTAGGTGTCTGAGTGCTGGGGCTGGGCGGGGACAGCCGCCTGTGAGCCTCCAGGTGTGAAGGCTTGGGAGTTGTGGGGCCCTCTTCCAGCTGGAGGTGGTCACTAGGTGCTGTCTAGAACCTCCCGGTGGAATTCTGATGGGAGCAGAGGCACTGCTGGCTCTGTTCCCTGCGTGTCCTGCTGTTACCTTGCACGGTGTGGTTTGGGAGGGGAGGAGAACCTGCTGCTCCTGTGCTGGCCTCAGCTCAAAGGTGACGGATCCTCCCAGCTCCGGCATGTACAAGGGTGGCACCCGAGGCACGTGGGAGTCCATCCTACTGGGATCATCCTCCAGCTGCTTTCTCTTGGGTAGGGCAAACCTGTCTGAGAAGCTGAGGGTTGTTGTAGCCTCAATTATAAGGGGCACATCTAGAGGCAGCTCTCATAAGGTGGCTCTCACTTAGAGTGTCTGTAGCCCCACAAGAATCTCCCAGCACACAGAGGACTGAGATAGTCTAGTGGCTCCCAGGTGGAATTTTTCTAGCACTCGCAATCCCCTTTCTTGTAACTTGCATGGTGGTGTGGCCAGTTGCTTCTCCAGGGATTTCCTGCCTGTACTT